>NC_091999.1:51621125-51926895 GCF_044704955.1 Pristiophorus japonicus
ACAACCCATGACTCTACTGAGCTGTTGGAGATATGGGCAAGGGGCTGACAGAGCACCCATCCCATCTCTTTAAACACCCTTGGGTGGATATCATCTGCACCTTACACGTCAAGGTTAACCCATGCAGTGACTTTGCTAACGGTGAAGAGAGATGAAAAAGACCAAAGTGCCGTTTGCCTCTCTCAGTGTGACCTTGAAGGACTGTGTCCAGGCTGAAGTTTTCTCCCCATATGATCCTCCCCCCAGTGTGTCCTCTCTGAGCTCCAGCCAGGTGATGATAAACACACAGGTGGGAAAGACAAAAATCTACAGCAATGTGTTGAAAGCAACACGAATTTATTTGTCTATAACCCAAATATTAAACTCCAGTCCAGTTACTGGAGTTATTGACATCAGCAGAAACAAACCCCAACTGTCAGAATGAACATGGTTCAGTCGGGATGTGATTAACAGCAGCATTAACAGCAGATCCCAACCCCTGCAGTCACCTGTGAACTTTCTGGTGCCTCAACACATGGGCTAACGTACTGAATCCCTTCCCACACTCAGAGCAGGTGAATGGCCTCTCCCCAGTGTGAACTCGCTGATGTGTTAGCAGGTTAAATGACTGAGTGAATCCCTTCCCACACTCAGAGCAGGTGAACAGCCTCTCCCCGGTGTGAACTCGCTGGTGTCTCAGCAGGTGGGATGATGTAGTGAATCCCTTCCCACACTCAGAGCAGGTGAACGGCCTCTCCCCAGTGTGAACTCGCTGGTGTCTCAGCAGGGTAGATGAATGAGTGAATCCCTCCTCACACTCGGAGCAGGTGAACGGCCTCTCCCTCGTGTGAACTTGCTGGTGCCTCAACAGGTGGGATGAACAACTGAATCCCTCCCCACACTCTGAGCAGCTGAATGGCCTCTCCCCGGTGTGAACTCGCCAATGTATTTCCAGCTGGGATGGGGAGTTGAAACATTTCCCACAGTCCTCACATTTACACAGTTTCTCCCCAGTATGACTGCACTTGTGTCTCTCCAGGTTGGATGATCGGCTGAAGCCTTGTCCACACACAGAGCACGTGTACTGTTTCTCCCTGCTGTGAACAGTGCTTTTCCCTTCCATGGTCAAAGGCCGATGATATTCCGTTCCCGATGAATCGAGTGACTGTCACATCTTAATGTGATGGTTGGTTTGAGCCTCTGGTCGACAAATCCTCCCCTTTTAATACCCTGTAAAGTGAGTTTCAAACAGGAAAAAGGGTGGGTGAGAGAGAACCCACAAAAACACAAAGGCAGGTTGTGAAATTGAGCTGAATGAACCTGGCTATTTGTGCGGCCATCAGCAGAAAATAAGTGACCATGAAAGCTGTTGGATTGTCGTAATAACCCAACTGGTCACTAATGTCTATAGGATTCACAAAATTCTGGGACCCCCTACTCAATGGACATGTGTCTGGAATTTAAATTGGAACTGTGTTAGACTTTTGGAGGAGAAATGTGGACAGAAATATCTCACTATTAGGTGCCTTTGGACTAAACTAGGGCCTTTTAGATTGAGTTTGGACATTTTAAATTGTATGCTGGGTCTGCATAGGGCTGCTAACCCACCTGGGAGGCAGGCCCCAGGGAGACATTAGCAGTCTAACAAAAGCCCACTTACCAGGGACCCAGATACATACATATTTTAATAGTTCTTAAAACGGCTATACAGAAAAACCCTGGATTCAGCAAAACACACAATGGACAGTATCAAGACCTGATTACATTCTAACGGCACCATTTGAAAACCCCATCAACACCTTTGGGAATCTTGTATCAGGCTAATACTCAATCAGCCCACCAAAATATCTCACAAAGGGATCACATTAGAGTTGATCAGCCTGCCAACATCGCACAAAAGCAGTCATCAGAAATCAATTGTGCACTCAGGTATAACTGGGGGCCTTGGTGGTGATTTTGGGCTGTGGTACCTTTTGGGCATAGAAAGTAGGTGCAGGAGTAGGCCATTCAGTCCTTCGAGCCTGCACCACCATGCAACAGGATCATGGCTGATCATTCACCTCAGTACCCCTTTCCTGCTTTCGCTCCATATCCCTTGATCCCTTTCGCCGTAAGGGCCATATCTAACTTCCCCTTGAATATATCAAATGAACTGGCATCAACAACTCTCTGCGGTAGGGAATTCCACAGGTTAACAACTCTCTGAGTGAAGAAGTTTCTCCTCATCTCAGTCCTAGATGGCGTACCTCTTATCCTTGGACTATGTTCCCAAGTTCTGGACTTCCCCAACATCGGGAACATTCTTCCTGCATCTAACCTGTCCAGTCCCGTCAGAATTTTCTATATATCTATGAGAAACCCTCTCATCCTTCTAAACTCGAGTGAATACAGGCCCAGTGAATCTAGTTTCTCCTCATATGTCAGTCCTGCCATCCTGGGAATCAATCTGGTGAACCTTCGCTACACTCCCTCAATAGCAAGAACGTCCTTCCTCAGATTAGGAGAACAAAACTGAACACAATATTCCAGGTGAGGCCGCACTACGGCCCTGTACAACTGCAGTAAGACCTCCCTGTCCCTATACTCAAATCCCCTCGCTATGAAGGCCAAAAAAGCATTTGCCTTTTTCACCGCCTGCTGAACCTGCATGCTAAATTTCAATGACTGATGTACCATGACACCCAGGTCTCGCTGCACCTCCCCTTTTCCTCATCTGCCACCATTCAGATAATATTCTGCCTTCGTGTTTTTGCCACGAAAGTGAATAACCTCACCTTATACTGCATCTGCCACGTGTTTGCCCATTCACCTAACCTGTCCAAGTCACCCTGCAGCCTTTTAGCGTCCTCCTCACAGCTCACACTGCCACCCAGCTTAGTATCATCTGCAAACTAGGAGATATTGCACTCAATTCCTTCATCCAAATCATTAATATATATTTTAAATAGCTGGGGTCCTAGCACTGAGCCCTGCAGTACCCTACTAGTCACTGCCTGCCATTCTGAAAAGGACCCATTTTTCCCGACTCTCTGCTTCCTGTCTGCCAACCAGTTCTCTATCCACGTCAGTACATTACCCCCAATACCATGTGCTTTAATTTTGCACACCAATCTCTTGTGTGGGACCTTGTCAAAAGCCTTTTTAAAGTCCAAATACACCACATCTACTAGTTCTCCCTTGTCCACTCTACAAGTTACATCCTCAAAAAATTCTAGAAGATTTGTCAAGCAGGATTTCCCTTTCATAAATCCACACTGACTTGGGCCGATCACGTCACTGCTTTCCAAATGTGCTGCTATTTCATCTTTCATAATTGATTCCAAGATTTTCCCCACTACTGATGTCAGGCTAACCAGTCTGTCATTACCCATTTTCTCTCTCCCTCCTTTTTTAAAAAAGTGGTGTTACATTAGCTACCCTCCAGTCCATAGGAACCGATCCAGAGTCGATCGACTGTTGGAAAATGGTCACCAATGCATCCACTATTTCTAGGGCTACTTCCTTAAGTACTCTGGGATGCAGACTATCAAGACCCAGGGATGTATTGGCCTTCAATCCCATCAATTTCCCTGACACAATTTCCCACCTAATAAGGATTTCCTTCAGTTCCTCCTTCTTACTCGACCCTCGGTCCCCTCGTATTTCCGGAAGGTTATTTGTGTCTTCCTTTGTGAAGACAGAACCAAAGTATTTGTTTAACTGGTCCACTATTTCTTTGTTACACAGTATAAATTCACCTGAATCTGACTGCAAGGGACCTACGTTTGTTTTCACTAATCTTTCACATATATATATATAGAAGCTTTTGCAGTCAGTTCTTATGTTGCCAGCAAGCTTCCTCTCATACTCTATTTCCCCCTCCTAATTAAACTATTTGTCCTCCTCTGCTTTATTACAAAATTATCCCAGTCTTCAGGTTTGCTGCTTTTTCTGGCCAATTTATAAGCCCCTTCCTTGGATTTAACACTATCCTTAATTTCACTTGTTAGCCACGGTTGAGCCATCTTCCCTGTTTTATTTTTACTCCAGACAGGGATGTACAATTGTTGAAGTTCATCCATGTGATCTTTAAATGTTTGCCATTGCCTATCCACCGTCATCCCTTTAAGTATCATTCATCAGTCTATTCTAGCCAATTCATGTCTCATACCATCAAAGTTACCTTTCCTTAAGTTCAGGACCTAGTCTCTGAATTAACTGTGTCACTTTCCATCTCAATAAAGAATTCTACCATATTATGGTCACTCTTCCCCAAGGGGCCTCGCACAACAAGATTGATAATTAGTCCTTTCTCATAACACATCACCCAGTCTCGGATGGCCAGCCCTCTAGTTAGGTCCTTGATACATTGGTCGAGAAAACCATCCCTAATACACTCCAGGAAATACTCCTTCACCACATTGCTACCAGTTTGGTTAGCCCAATCAATATGTAGATTAAAGTTGCCCATGATAACTGCTGAAGAGAGAAAGCAGTGTGCAACTGGTCTAAACTGTGGAGAAATCCTTTGGTGAGCATAGTCCCTGCAATTTCTGAACCGAGCTCAGTTAGTGTAGTGGTGGGAGGTGTTTTTTTTTCCACTGCATAGCCTCTGTACCCGTTGCGTATATGTTTTCCCCCTTTTTCTGTACATTTTGTTATATGCTATTCAGGTAATTAGTGTGGTGTGCTATTTCCTAAATAAAATATTTGTTCTTGCACCAAACAGTTGTCTGTCTACATCTATCACATCTCCTAAATAATTCCAAGCCCGAGAGCCAGGGAGTGGGACGATTCGGACCATCAAGGTCAGAAAAGGCTGACACACCCACCACCCCCTACATGTCCTTCAGGGACAGGAACTCACCACCCGGTCTGGGCCGACACAAGACTCTGGTCTCTATGCGAGGAGGGAGGGGTGGGCGGGGTGAAGGGGAGGGAATGTATACATCTGCAACTCGACCAGAACTTTGACAGAACCTCCAAAACCCACAACCTCTCCCACCCAGATGGACCAGGGCAGCAGGTGCTTGGGAAATCCATCACCTCCAAGTTCCCCTCCAAGTCTCACACCATCCTGACTTGGGCATATATCACCGTTCCTACATCATCACTGGGTGAAAATCCTGGAACTCCTCACCTAACAGCATTGTGGGAGGGCCTTCACCACACGGACTGCAGCGGTTCGAGAAGGCCCACCATCACCTTGTCAAGGGGCAAATGGAAATTGGAAATATATTCTGGCCCGACTGGTGACATCCACATCCCAAGAATGGATTAAAACAAATCTGTATATTGAAAGCCCCTACAGAAATACTTGTTCCGAAAACAATACTCTTCTACATTGTGCGGGCAGTGTCTGTTTCACAACCTAATCTCCCCTAGAATCCACCGCTGTTGACAGTCTCTCATCGGAAATTGTTGGGCCCGACTGGGCCCAGAGGTACTGGGGGTTAAACCCAGCAGCTTCTCCCCCTCTCCACTCCAGCTCAAACTGATGCAACAAACAGACCCACACAGGAGGCCAGGGAGCGACTTCCGTATCCAGCACCCACCCTGATACAGAGCGGCTCTGGATTGGTCGCTCTGTGTTTCCAGTATCGATGCACTGAAGATCAGCATATGAGGGAGGTGAATAGAGGCTGATGATGAGAGAGTTAGAACCATAGAATCAGAGAATGGTTACAGCACGGAACAAGACCATTCGGCCCGTCGAGCCCGTGCCAGCTCTCTGCAAGAGCACCTCAGCTAGTCCCACTCCCCCGCCCTTACCCCACAGCCGTGCAAATGTTTTTCTTTCAGGTACTTATCCAACTCCCTTTTGAAAGCCGCAATTGAGTCTGCCTCCACCACCCTTTCAGTCCGTGCAATCCAGATATTAAACACTCGCTACGCAAAAAGGTTTTTTCTTGTGTCGCCTTTGGTTCTTTTGCCAATCACCTTAAATCTGTGTCCTCTGGTTCTCGACCCTTCTGCCAATGGGAACAGTATCTCTCGACCACTCATGATTTTGAACACCTCTATCAAATTTCCTCTCAATCTTCCCTGCTCTAAGGAGAACACAAGAAATAAGAGCGGGAGTAGACCATTTGGCCCCTCGAGCCTGCTCCATCATTCAATAAAATCATGGCTGATCTGATCCTGGACTCAACTCCACTTACCCCTCGCTCCCATAAACCTTTACTCCCATATCGCTCAAAAAATCTGTCTATCTCCGCCTTAAATATATTCAATGATCCAGCCTCCACAGCTTTCTGGGGCAGAGAATTCCACAGAATTAGAACCCTCAGAGAAGAAATTCCTCCTCATCTCAGTTTTAAATGGGCAACCCCTTATTCTGAAACTATGCCCCCAGTTCTGGATTCTCCTATGAATGGAAACACCCTCTCTGCATCCACCTTGTCAAGCCCTCCAGTATCTTTTATGTTTCAATAAGATCACCTCTCATTATTCTGAACTCCAATGAGTATCGGCCCAAACTACTCAACCTTTCTTCATAAGTCAACCCCCTCATCTCAGGAATCACCCAAATGAACCTTCTCTGAACTGCCTCCAATGAAAGTATATCCTTCCTTAAATACAGAGACCAAAACTGTTCACAGTACTCCAGGTGTGGCCTCACCAATACCCTACAGTCGTAGCAGGACTTCTCTGCTTTTATACTCTATCCCCCTTGCAACCCCAGCTGCTCCAGTCTGTCAAGGTAACTGAAGTCCCTCATCCCTGGAATCATTCTCGTAAATCTTTTCTGCACCCTCACCAAGGCCTTCACATTATTCCTAAAGTGTGTTGCCCACAATTGGGCATAATACTCCAGTTGAGGCCGAACCAGTGTTTTGTACAGGTTCATCATAATATCCACGCGTTTGTACTTTATACTTCTATTTATAAACAGGGATACTGTCAAGTGTAGTATAAACAGGGACAGGGTCTAGTGTAATATAAACAGAGGCAGGGTCGAATGTAATATAAACCGAGACTGGGTCATGTGTAATTATAAACAGTGACATGGTCTAGGGTAATATTTAGAATGACTCCTGGTGCCATGAACTAGTGAGTACAGAAATAGGAGGATAGAGCAGATGAATGCCTGGCTGGAGAGATGGTGCAGGAGTGAGGGCTTTAGATTCCTGATGCATTGGGACCGCTTCTGGAGGGAGGTGGGACCTGTACAAACCGGACGGGTTGCACCTCAACAGAGCCGGGACCAATATCCTCGTCCGGGGGGGGGGGGGTTTGTCAGTGCTGTTGGACAGAGGAAAAAAGCAGGAAACACAGGTAAAAACAACAAATTTAAAGCTCTTTGTCTAAATGCACATAACATTTGTAACAAAATAGATGAGTTGATGGCACAAATAGATATAAATGGGTACGATCTGATAGCCATTACAGAGACGTGGTTGCAAGGTGACCAGGACTGGGAACTAAATATTCAGGGGTATTTGACAATTCGGAAGGACAGACAGAAAGGAAAAGGAGGTGGGGTAGCTCTGTTAATAAAGAATTAGATCAGTGCGTTAGTGAGAAACGATATTTGCTCAGAGGATCAAGATATTGAATCAGTTTGGGTGGAGATGGGGAATAATAAAGGGAAAGTCACTGGTGGGCAGAGTCTATAGGCCCCTAACAGTAGCTACACTGTTGGACGGAGTATAAATCAAGAAATAATGGAGGTTTGTAATAAAGGAACGGCAATATTTATGGGTGATTTTAAACTTCATATTGATTGGACAAAGCAAATTGGCCAGGGTCGCCTTGAGGAGGAGTCCATAGAGTGTATCTGGGATAGTTTCCTTGAACAGTATGTTGTGGAACCAACCAGGGAGCAGGCTATCTTAGATCTAGTACTGTGTAATGAGGCAGGATTAATAAATGATCTCGTACTAAAATGGTTGGTGAGAAATTTGGTTCTCAAACCAGGGTCCCAAGCTGAAATAAAGGAGACTACAATGGTATGAGGGCAGAGTTGGCTAAAGCGGACTGGGAAAATAGATTAAAGAATGGGACGGTTGATGAGCAGTGGCAGACATGATTGAGAGGGAAGATAGGTTATGAAAGAAAACTAGCACAAAATATAAAAACAGATAGTAAGAGTCCTTCATGGTAGAAGACACTAAAAACATCCCAGTAGTGGATAAGCGAGAGGCAAGAGATCGGGAGGAACGCAATACAATCACGATCACTAATGACGTAGTACTCGGTAAAATAATAGGACTAAAGGCAGACAAGTCCCCTGGACCTGATGGCTTGCATCCTAGGGTCTTAAGAGAAGTGGCTGCAGAGATAGTGAATGCATTGGTTGTAATCTACCAAAATTCCCTGGATTCTAGGGCGGTCCCAACAGATTGGAAAGCCGCCAATGTAACGTGCCTATTTGAAAAAGGAGGCAGACAAAAAGCAGGACAATTGAGACCAGTTAGTCTAACATCTGTCATTGGGAAAATGCTGGAGTCGATTATTAAGGAAGCAGTAGCAGGACATTTGGAAAAGCATGATTCAATCAAGCAGATTCAACATGGTTTTATGAAAGGGAAATCATGTTTGACAAATTCGCTGGAGTACTTTGAGGATGTAACAAGCAGGGTGGATTAGGGGGAAGCAGTGGGTATGGTGTATTTGGATTTCCAGAAGGCATTCGATAAGGTGCCACATAAGAGGTTACTGCACAAGATAAAAGCTCACAGGGTTGGAGGTGGATAGAGGATTGGCAAACCAACAGAAAACAGAGGGTCGGGATAAATGGTTATTTTCCAGTTGGCAAACATGACTAGTGGGGTGCTACAGGGATCGGTGATGGGTCTTCACCTAATTACAATCCATATTAATGACTTGGATGAAGGGACCGAGTTTGCTGTTGTTACAAAAATTGTGCGGAGGACACAAAAAATCTGCAAAGGGATATAGACATGTTAAGTGAGAGGGCAAACATTCGGCAGATGGAGTATAATGTGGGAAAATGTGAAGTTATCCACTTTGGCAGAAATAACAGAAAAGCAAATTATAATTTAAATGGAGAAAAATTGCAAAGAGCTGCATTACAGAGAGACTTGGGGGCCTTGTGCATGAAACACAAAAAGTTAGTATGCAGGTACGGCAAGTAATCAGGAAGGCAAATGGAATGTTGGCCTGCATTGCAAGGGGGATAGAGTATAAAAGCAGAGAAGTCCTGCTGCAACTGTAAAGAGTATTGGTGAGGCCACACCTGGAGTACTGCGTACAGTTTTGGTCTCCGTATTGAAGGAAGGATATACTTGCATTGAAGGCTGTTCAGAGAAGGTTCACGAGGTTGATTCCGGAGATGGGGGGTTGACTTCTGAGGATAGGTTGAGTAGGTTGGGCCTATACACATTGGAGTTTCGAAGAAATGAGAGGTTATCTTATTGAAACTTAATGATAATGAGGGGGCTCGCCAAGATGGATGCAGAGAGGATTTTCCACTCATAGGGGAAACTAAAACTAGGGGGACATAGTCTCAGAATAAGGAGCCGCCCATTTAAAAGTGAGATGAGGAGGAATTTCCTCTTTGAGGGTGGCAAATCCCTGGAATTCTCTGCCCCAAAGAGCTGTGCAAGCTGAGTCATTGAATAATTAAAGGTGGAGATAGACACATTTTTGAATGATAAGAGAATAAAGGGTTATGGAGAGCGGGCAGGGAAGTGGAGCCGAGTCCATGATCAGATCAGCCATGATCTTATTGAATGGAGAGCAGGCTCGAGGGGCCAAATGGCCTATTCCTGCTCCTATTTCTTATGTTCTTATGTTATAGACTGTTTTCCCTCCACTCCCAATTTTCACCACCAATTTTGGCTGCGTTCAGTTCGACACTCACTGGCTCCCCTCCACCTCCTTCCCTGAAAGTGCTGGCTCTGGCTGGGTTCAGTTCTACACTCACTGGTTCCCCTCCCCTGAAAGTGCTGACTCTGGCTGGGTTCAGTTCTACACTCACTGGTTCCCCTCCCCTGAAGGTGCTGACTCTGGCTGGGTTCAGTTCTACACTCACTGGTTCCCCTCCTCCCCTGAAGGTGCTGACTCTGGCTGGGTTTAGTTCTGTACTCACTGGTTCCCCTCCCGTGAAGGTGCTGAATCTGGCTGGGTTCAGTTCTACACTCACTGGTTCCCCTCCCCTGAAGGTACTGACTCTGGCTGGGTTCAGTTCTGTACTCACTGGTTCCCCTCCCCTGAAGGTACTGACTCTGGCTGGGTTCAGTTCTACACTCACTGGTTCCCCTCCCCTGAAGGTACTGACTCTGGCTGGGTTCAGTTCTACACTCACTGGTTCCCCTCCCCTGAAGGTACTGACTCTGGTTGGGTGCAGTTCCAGACATTGACATCATTCACTTGGTTCCGACACCAAGATAGCAGCGCATGCGCTATGCTACTCACTGAACCAAGATGGCGGAGCGATGAACCTGCCTTCCTATACGAAGATGGCCGCCGTTAGTCTGGGCCTGTGTCCGGGAGAAAGCCCCGAAGCTGCAACCGCCGATATTCCGGTTATTATTCCGGACTTGCGGCGGGCAGCGGATGTTTATGAAGCCTCCCCGGCTCCCCGCTGGTCCATTATTCCGCTCCGTCCCGCTGAAAAGGACACTTCTGAGGAGCCTGTCCAAACCGTGTCTCCTCCGCCATTACACGCACCGCGCATGCTCCAAACACATCCAAGATCCGCGCCTGCGCACTGAGCTCCTCTAGTCTGGATGCGGCTCATTTTTCCGCGCGGGGCATGCTGGGTACATAAGACCATGAGAAATAGGAGCAGGAGTGGGCCACCCGGACCCCCGAGCCTGCTCCCCATTCAATAAGATCATGGCTGGTCTGATCATAGACTCAGCTCCACTTCTCTGCCCGCTCCCCAGAACCCTATACTCCATTATCGCTCAAAAATATGGCTATCTCCGCCTTAAATATATTCAATGACCCAGCCTCCACTGCTCTCTGGGGCAGAGAATTCCACAGATTTACACCCTCTGAGAGAAGACATTTCTCCTTATCTCAGTTTTGAATGGGCTGAGGAGAAAGGCTGCATTTGTAAATAGAACAGGATTTACTGTGATTGCATTGGGCACTGAAACATGTTCACTCCGGCAGCTCTACTTTGTTTCTGATGATCTTAATAACCCCTATACCTGAGCTGGAGATTAATATTGTGTATAAATGTTGAATAAATTATCTTTGTTTCAAACACAGTGTGTCGAATATTTGATTCCTCCATGATCAGAGGAGAGTAATTGATGTTCTGTTACTGACTGTTCCATTTTAGTGCTTTTTCTTAATCTAACTTATGTTATTTCTCACCTAGTTCGCCTTCTATCAAACCCCAAACTTGTTCCATTTGAGTACGAGTTGTAGTTGTAGTAGACTTAACTGCAGTGTGTCAGTTTAAACTCAACTGAAATCCTTTGAACCACCCCTTTATTGAACCATCTTGCATAAGGTTCGAAATCCGTTACTTTCTGTAACCCGTTTTTGTAACCGATTGAATTTTACAAACTCATCCACACATTTTGCACGTGATAGCCTGTCAAATATACTGATATTTGTAATTGTCATTGCCACAAACTCCGTTCCCTAGCCACAGACTCTGTCCCTCTCCCCAACTTCTGTCTGAGCCTGAACCAGACTGTTTGCAACCTTGGTGTCATACTTAACCCTGAAATAGGTTTTTTAACCAGATATCCACGGCATAATTAAGACTGCCTATTTCAATCTCTGTAACATCATCCGTCTCCGCTCTTGCCTCAGCTCATCCACTGCTGAAGCCCTCATCCATGCTTTTGTTACTTCTGGACTTGACTATTCCAACGCACTCCTCCCACATTCGACTCTAGATAAACTAGAGTTAATCAAAAATTCGGCTGCCCATGCCCTAACTCGCACCAAGTCCAGCTCACCCATCACCCCTGTCCTCACTGACCTACATTGGTTTCTAGTTAAGCAACGCCTTGATTTGAAAATTCTAATATTTTTAAACCACTCCATGGCGTCATCCCTCCCTAGCTCTGTAAATTCCTCCAGCCCCACAACCACCATCCTGTCCCCCACCCATGAGATATCTGTCTTCCTGAGCATCCCTGATTATAATTGGTGACGGTGCCTTCTGTTGCCCAGGTCCCAAGTTCTGGAAAACCCAGCCTAAACCTTTCTGTCGAACCCATGCTGTACCTGCTCTGGCAGTTTTTGATGGGATAGTGTAGAGCAAGCTTTTCTCTCTTATCTAATCCATGCTGTATCTTCCCTCGTAGTGTTTGATGGGACAGTGTAGATTGAGCTTTACTCTGTATCTAACCTGTGTTGTTCCTGCCCTGGGTCTGTTTGATGGGACAGTGTAGAGTGAGCTTTACTCAGTATCTAACTCGTGCTGTACCTGCGATGGGAGTGTTTGATGGATCAGTATATGGAGAGCTTTGCTCTCTGACTAACCCGTGCTGTGTCTGTTGTGCGAATGTTTGATCGGACAGCGTAGAGGGAGATTAACGCTGTATCTAACCTATGTTGTACCTACCCTGGGAGTGTTTGGGGCAGGCTAGAGTGAGATTTAACCTTTAATAACCCACGCTGTACCGACCTGGGAATGTCTGGTGAGACAGTGTAGAGGGAGCTTTACTCTGCATTTAACCTGTGTTGTCATCATCATCATCATAGGCAGTCCCTCGGAATCGAGGAAAAATAGAAGGAAGACTTGCTTCCACTCCTGAAGTGAGTTATTTGGTGGCTGACCATTCCAATATGAGAGCCACAGACTGTCACAGGTTGGACAGATAGTCATTGAGAGAAGAGGTGGGTGGGACTGCTTTGCCATATGCTCCTTCCACTGCCTGCGCTTGATTTCTGCATGCTCTCGGCATTGAGACTCGAAGTGCTCAGCGCCCTCCCGGATTCACTGTCTCCACTTAGGGCAGTCTTTGGTCAGGGACTCCCAGGTGTCAGTGGGGATGTCGCACTTTATCAGGGAGGCTTTGAGGGTGTCCTTGAAATGTTTCAACTGCCCACCTTTGGCTTATTTGCTGTGACGGTGCTCCACATAGGGCACTTGCTTTGGGAGTCTCGTGTCTGGCATACGAACTATGTGGCCTGCCCAGCGGAGCTGATCAAGTGTGGTCAGTGATTCAATGCTGGGGACATTAGCCTGGACAAGGACGCTGATGTTGCTGTGCTAGTCCTCCCAGGGGATTTGTAGGATCTAGCGGAGACATCATTAGTGATATATCTCCAGCGACTTGAGGTGTCTACTGTACATAGTCCATTCCTCTGAGCCATACAGGAGGGCGGGTATTACTACAGCCCTGTAGACCATGAGCTTGGTGGTACCTGCCCTGGGAATGGTTGATGGGACAGTGTAAGGGGAGCTTTACTCTGTATCTAACCCGTGCTGTACCTGCCCTGGGAATGTCCAGCAGAACAGTATAGAGGGAGATTTTCTCTATATCGAACTGATGCTGTATTTGCCCTGGAATGGCTGGACAAGTCAGAGGGAGATGTAGTCTGTGTCTAACCTGTGCTGTACTTGCCCTGGGAACTTCTGATGGAAAAGTATAGAGGGAGCTTTACTCTCTATTTAAGCCATGTTGTACTTGCCCTGGGAATATTTGATGGGACACTGTCGAGGGAGCTTTACTCTGTATCTGACCCATGCTGTATCTTCCCTGCAAGTGTCTGGTGGGAGAGTGTATTGAGATCCTTACTGTGTACCTACTCATGTCCGTTATACTCCGCAGAGGATGAAAACCACACTGTGACTCCGGGAGGAGCTCCTCAGCCACAGGGAGAAGATGGTTGAGGAGGATTCTAGCGATGGCTTTCCCAGGGTGATTCATCTGTAATTGCTGCAGTCGGACTTGTCCCTTAGTTAAAGATGGTCACGATTACTGCATCTCTGAGATCTCCAGGCATGCCCTCCTTCTTCCAGATGAGAGAGATGAGGTCATGCATTTGTGCCAATAGTGCCTCTCCGCCATACTTTAGTGCCTCAGTGGGGATTTCGTCCACTCCCATTGCCTTGTTGGTTTTGAGCTGGCAGATGGCCTTTTCCACCTCATACAGGGCTGGGGTTTTGCTGAGATGGTGGTGGGTAGCATGCTGTGCGTTGGAGTCGAGGACACTCGAGTCAAAGGCAGTGTGTCGGTTAAGGAGATCTTCGAAGTGTTCCTTCCAGCGGGTCCTGGCTGCCTCGGTGTCCTTGATGAGTGTTTCCCCATTCTTGGCCAACAGTGGGGTGGTGCCTTGGGTGGTTGGGCTGTAGGTGGCGTTGACTGCTGTGAAGGATCCTCACACATCATGGCTGTCAGCCAGCTGCTGAACCTCCTGTGATTTCTCCACCCACCATCTATGCTTTAGGTCACAGGTTTTTTCTTGGACCTCGGCCTGAAGCCACCTGTAATGCTGCTTTGCTGGTCCCGAGTTGGGTTGTTGTTTTAGGTTCAGAAATGCCCTGTGCTTGCGATTTATTAGCTCTTGGATCTCCTGGTCATTCTCATCAAACCATTCCTGGTGTTTCCTCGATCAGGCCAACATCCTCAGCATCAAAGCACTGACCACACTCGACCAGCTGCGTTGGGTGGGCCACATTGTTCACAACTATTTTAAGTAGAACAATAATCAAGTGCCCCCTGATTAAAGGGGGGGAGGGTGGTCACACTCCACAAACTTTCATTAAAATGCCCCTTTGTTTTTTTTTTGAGGGCACCAAAAACACAACTTAATAATTCAACATAAAGGGAACCTTTGTCAAATCAAATCAAATTAATTAAAATAAAAATTCTGTTCTCTCTTGAAATGATGCACTCCAGTCTCTGCAGTGTCCATCTCTTGTGGACACGGCGTGCTCCATCTCCAGAGATACCCTGGCTCGCCACATTGTTCACATGGCTGACAAAAGACTCCCAAAGCAAGCATTCTGCTCAGAACTCCTACATGGCAAGCGAGCCCAAGGTGATCAGATGAAACTTTTCAAGGACACCTTCAAAGCCTCCTTGATAAAAATGCAGCATCCCCACTGATACCTAGGAGCCCTTGGCTAAATTCCACCCTAAATGGAGGAAGTGCATCCGGGAGGGTGCTGAGCACCTCGAGTCTCATCACTGAGAGCATGCAGAAACCAAGCGTAGGAGCATACGGCAAACCAGTCCCACCCACCATTTCCTTCAATGACCGGCTGTCTCACCTGTGACAGAGACTGTAATTCCCGTATTGGAATGTTTAGTCACCTAAGAACTCACCTTTAGAGTGTAAGCAAGTCTTCCTTGATTTTGAGGGACTGCCTATGATGATGATAATGTGTACCTAACCTGTGTTGTGCTTGTCCTGTGAATTTTTGGATTGGCTGTTTTGAAAGACGTTTACCCTGCATTTAAATTATGCTGTACTTGCCCTGGGAATGTTTGATGGGACAGTGTAGAGGGAGCTTCACTCTGTCTCTCACCCCTGCTGTACCTGCTACCGGTACGCTTGCGGCCTTCTATAAGAGGTCGGCACTGGAGGGACTGGAGTGCATCGTCACCTCGAGCAACCAAATTTTAATTTGATTTAAGTTTATCATCTAAAGTTTAATTAGTTTATTTTGTTGGTTATAGTGCCCTCCTCCCTTTAATCAGGGGCATTTGATTTACAGATTAACAACAAAATAGTTGCGTTGTACCTGCCCTGGGATTGTTTCTTGGGACTGTGCAGAGGGAGCTTTATTCTGTATCTAACCCGTGCTGTACATGCCCTGGGAATACCTGGCGGGGCAGTGCAGGGACCCTTACTATGTATTTAACATGTGCTGTACCTGCCCTGGGAGTGTTTGATGAAAGTCAGCGTACAGCAAGCATTAAATTGTAACTAACCCGTGCTGTACCATCCCTGGGATTGTTTCGGACAGTACAGAGGGAGCTTCATTCTGTATATAACCCTTGCAGTATCTGGCCCACTCCTGCTCATGTTTGTCATGGTCTTATCTACCCAGCATGCCCTACGGGGGAAAATGTGCTGCATCCAGACTGCAGGAGCTCAGTGCGCAGGCGCGGGCCGTGGCTGTGTTTGGAGCATGCGCCGTGCGTGTAATGGCGGAGACAACGTGTTTTGGACAGGCTCCTAAGGACTCTATTTTTCAGCGGGACGGAGCGGGGTAAGGGACCAGCGGGGAGCTGGGGAGGCTTCATAAACAACCCGTGCCCGCCGCAAGCCCGCAATAATAACCGGATTATCGGCGGATGCAGCTTCGGGGCTTTCTCCCGGTCACAGGCCCAGGATAACGACGGCCATATTCGAGCAGGAAGGCAGGTTCAGCGCTCCACCATCTTGATTCAGTGAGTAGCACAGCGCATGCGCGGCCATCTTGGTGCAGGTACAAAGTGAATGATGTCAGTGTCTGGAACTGAACCCAGCCAGAGTCAGTACCTTCAGGGGAGGGGAACCAGTGAGTGTAGAACTGAACCCAGCCAGAGTCAGCACCTTCAGGGGAGGGGAACCAGTGAGTGTAGAACTGAACCCAGCCAGAGTCAGTACCTTCAGGGGAGGGGAACCAGTGAGTGTAGAACTGAACCCAGCCAGAGTCAGTACCTTCAGGGGAGGGGAACCAGTGAGTGTAGAACTGAACCCAGCCAGAGTCAGTACCTTCAGGGGAGGGGAACCAGTGAGTGTAGAACTGAACCCAGCCAGAGTCAGTACCTTCAGGGGAGGGGAACCAGTGAGTGTAGAACTGAACTCAGCCAGAGTCAGTACCTTCAGGGGAGGGGAACCAGTGAGTGTAGAACTGAACCCAGCCAGAGTCAGTATCTTCAGGGGAGGGGAACCAGTGAGTGTAGAACTGAACCCAGCCAGAGTCAGTACCTTCAGGGGAGGGGAACCAGTGAGTGTAGAACTGAACCCAGCCAGAGTCTGCACCTTCAGGGGAGGGGAACCAGTGAGTGTAGAACTGAACCCAGCCAGAGTCTGCACCTTCAGGGACCAGTGATTGATTGGTGCCCCGGCCCCGCCCCTCCGCCACTGATTGGCGCGGAGCAGCGCGCTGGGTGGGCTGGTGCCCCACCTCGCCATTGGCTGCGGGCTGAGTGTTGCGGTTGGGGGGTTTGTTGGGGGGCTCCGCTCGCAGCCTTTGAGCTCGGGGCCCAGGTGAGGCGGGGCGGAGTTGTGCGCAGGCGCGGGGACAGCCTATTGTGGGAGATTAGCTGCCGACGGGCGACGTTTCCCCCCCCCCCCCCCAGCCGCGGAGGATGGATGATCAGCCCAGGCAGTCCGCCCAGCCTCCCTGAGGACTCAGACTCACGGACACGTGCGGGCGGTGAGATTTGGGTGGCGGCTGTGGGGCACCTTCGGGCGGGGGCGGGCCTTGGTTATTGTCGGGGTTTGCCGGGAGTTCGGCCGCCAGCTTTAGGCAGCACGGGTCCGCCCGCCACAGGGAGCAGGGAGCAACAGGGGCGGGGCTTCCTTGACGTCACAATACTTTCCATTGTCCCGCTGCAGGGCAGGGAGCATGCGCGGCGGCCATCTTACTGCAGGAAGCAGGTGCAGGATGGGGACCAGTGACATGAACACATGAGAACATCAGAAATAGGAGATGAGTCAGCCCTTTGGCCCCTCGAGCCTGCCGCCATTCAATAAGATGATGGCTGCAGCAGCTGGGGTGGTTCTCCTTGGAGCAGTGAAGGTGCAGGGCAGGTTTAACAGAGTTGCTCACAATCAGGAAGGCTTTAGATTGAGTCAGGGAACAGAGTGGTTCTGCTCACACAATCAGAGAATGGTTACAGCACGGAAGGCCATTCGGCCCATCGAACCCTTGCCTACTCCCCTCCCTTTCCCCCGGCCCTGCAAATGTTGTTTTTCAGATACTTATCCAACTTTTTTTTTTGAACGCTGTGATTGAGTCTGCCTCCACCACCCTTTCAGGCCGTGCATTCCGGATCCTAACCACTCTGCATAAAATTGATTTTTTTGATGTCACCTTTGGTTCTTTTGCCATTCACCTTAAATCCGTCTCCTCTGGTTCTCGACCCCTCCACCAATGGGAACAGTATCTCTCTATCTACTCTGTCCACACCCCTCATGATTTTGAACACTTCTATCAATTCTCCTCTCAACCTTCTCTGCTCCAAGGAGAACAACCCCAGCTTCTCCAGTCAATCCACGGAACTGAAGTACCTCATCTCGTGAATCATTCTTGTCAATCTTTTCTGCACCCTCTCTCAGGCCTTCACATCCTAATGTGCGGTGCCCAGAATTGGACACAATGCTCCAGTTGAGACCGAACCAATTTTTAGAAAGGTTAATCATAACCTCCTTGCTTTTGTACTCTGTGATGCCCAGGATCCTGTAAGTTTTTTTAACTGCTTTCTCAACCTGTCCTGCCACCTTCAATGATTTGTGTACATATACCCGCAGGTCTCACTGTTCATGCACCCCCTTTAGGATTGTACCCTTTAGTTTATATTGCCTCTCCTTGTTTATTTAATCATGCTTTTCTAATTTTATTTCTTAACTCAGATTCACGGCCTCATTTTATTTCTTCCTCCAAGCCTTTCACCTTAATCTGTCAGTGTCATGTTGGCGACTGGTGATTGATTGCTCTGGGAACCAACAGGAAGAGAGATCAGAGGCCGGAGGGCCCAGGGAGCAGTGTGTTCTGCAACCAATCGCGGTGCTTGAGGGGTGGATCCTGAGTCGGCCTATCAGGTGAGTCTGTGTGAATCCCTGTTAAACAATTCACCTTTTAAAAGTTAAATCGAGATTTCTTTTGTCAACAAAACAGTTTAACATCTGTCAGTATTTTATTTCTATTTGAGTTACTATTATGAGTTTCAGACACTTCAGTGCCAAGTGGACCAGGTGTTTCAAGGTCATTCATTTCCCTCTTTCCATATCGCTGTTAGTTAGAGGGACAGAGATTGATTTCCCCGCATCTTTAGCAGTTAAAGTAACATCCTTCCTGTTAATAGTGAGATGGGCGAGATGGCTGGTGGCATCAGCCTGTAAAATACTCATCCTCTTGTTCAAATCTCTCCAGGGTCTCACCCTTCCCGATCTCGGTAACCTCCTCCAGCCCACCAACCGTCTTAATATTTTTTTTTCTTTGGAACAGAGGAGGCTGAGGCAAGAACTTTAATGAGGTGTATAAAATTATGAGCGGCCTAGATAGAGTGGATAGGAATGACCTATTTCCCTTCGCAGAGGGGTCAGCAACAAACAGAACTTTTTAGCCAGTCTGTAGTAAGCCCAACAAGAGAGGGGAAATTTCTGGACTTAGTATTAGGTACTGAAGCTGGGCAGGTGGAAGGGGTATCAGTGGGAGAGCATTGGTGCTAGTGATCGTAATTCAGTTAGATTTAGGGTAGTTATGGAAAAGGACAAAGATAGACCAGCAATAAAAGTTCTCAACTGGGGAAAAGCCAATTTTACTAAGGTGATCTGTGATTTAGCCAAAGTGGACTGGAAACAGCTACTTGAAATGGTGAGAGATTGGGAAATGTTGGTGTTTAGAGGGACCTTGGTGTCCTTGTACACGAATCACTGAAAGTTAATATGCAGGTACAGCAAGCAATGAAGAAACCAAATGGTATGTCGGCCTTTATTACAAGAGGATTTGAGGATAAGAGTAAACATAAGAACATAAGAAATAGGAACAGGAGTAGGCCGTACGGCCTCTCGAGCCTGCTCCGCCATTCAATAAGATCATGGCTGATCTGATCATGTACTCCGCTCCACTTACCCGCCCACTCCCCATAACCCCTTATCCCCTTATCCTTTAAGAAACTGTCTATTTCTGTCTTAAATTTATTTCATGTCCCAGCTTCCACAGCTCTCTGAGGCAGCGAGTTCCACAGATTTCCAACCCTGAGAGAAGAAATTCCTCTTTATCTCTGCTTTAAATGGGTGGCCCTTATTCTAAGATCATGCCCTCTAGTTCGAGTCTTCCCCATCAGTGGAATCATCCTCTCTGCATCCACCTTGTCAAGCACCCTCATAATCTTATACATTTCAATAAGATCACCTCTCATTCTTCTGAATTCCAATGAGTAGAGGCCCAAACTACTCAACCTTTCCTCATAAGTCAACGCCCTCATCCCCAGAATCAACCGAGTGAACCTTCTCTGAACGGGCTCTGAAGCAAGTAAATCCTTTCGTAAATATGGAAACCAAAACTGCATGCAGTATTCCAGGTGTGGCCTCACCAATACCTTATATAGCTGTAGCAAGACTTCCCTGCTTTTATACTCCATCCCCTTTGCAATAAAGGCCAAGATACCATTGGCCTTCCTGATCACTTGCTGTCCCTGCATACTATCCTTTTGTGCTTCATACACAAGTGACCCCAGGTCCCACTGTACTGCAGCATTTTGTAATCTTTCTCCATTTAAATAATAACTTGCTCCTAGACATCTTACTGTAATTATATCAGGCCCTGGTGAGACTACACCTGGAGTATTGTGTACAGTTTGGCTGTTTACCTAAGGAAGGATGTACAGACCATTGAGGATGGTAACGAAGGTTCGCCAGACTGATTCCTGGGATGGGGGGATTGTCCAGTGAGCAGAGATTGAGTAGACCAGGCCGATATTCTCTACAGTTTAGAAGAATGAAAGGTGATCTCATTGAAACATAGAAAACTCTTACAGGGCTTGACAGTGTAGCTCAGGGGTGTCAAACATACGGCCCGTGGGCAGGACACGGCCCCCCCAAGCCCCTTCCTCTGGCCCGCCATGTGTTTTAATTTATACACCCCCCACACCCGATCTTTCACTTGCTGACTAGAACACAACCTGAATTTGTCGGCCGTCACGGAACAGGAGGAGGGCGGCGGAGGCACGGGGAAGGTCAGTCGGTGTCCACGGGGAGCAATTCTGGGACAACGAGGGCACTCACACGGACTGTCAATGGCAGATAAGCTTTGAGTGAGGCAGTGAGTGGATAAATACCGAGAAAGAGGGGGAGGAGTGTCGCTGGAACTCCAGGTGATTTAACAGATGATGGGGGTTAGTGCAGGGTAGGTAGTGAGGGGGTTGTGTTCCTGCACTTCTCCCCCCTCCTCGGCCCCAGCGAGGCGCTGATTTAAAATTCTCAGCCTCCTGTTCAAATCCCTCAATCTCCCCTCCCCTCCCCTCCCCATCTCTGTAACCTCCTCCAGCCCCTCCCCATCTCTGTAACCTCCTCCAGCCCTACAACCCTCCCGTTCTCTGTAACCTCCTCCAGCCCTGCACCCCTCCCTATCTCTCTCAACCTCCTCCAGCACCGACACCTCTCATATCTCTCTAAACCTCCTCCAGCCCCAAAACCCCACCACTACATCCCTCCCTATCTCTCGAACCTCCTCCTGCCCTACATCCCTCCCTATCTCTAAACCTCCTCCAGCCCCAAAACCCCACCACTACATCCCTCCCTATCTCTCGAACCTCCTCCTGCCCTACATCCCTCCCTATCTCTCTAAACCTCCTCCAGCCCCTACACCCCTCCCTATCTCTCTAACCCTCCTCCAGCCCCTACACCCCTCCATATCTCTAACCCTATCCACCTCCGTATCTCTGTAACCTCCTCCAGCCCTACACCCCTTGCTATCTCTCTAACCTCCCCCTGCCCCTACATCCCTCCCTACGTCTGCAACCCCCTCCAGCACAACAACCCTCCCCCTCTGTAACCTCCTCCAGCATTACACACCTTGGTATCTCTCCAACCTACTCCAGCACCTACATACCTCCCTATCTCTAACCTCCTCCAGCACCTACATACCTCCCTATCTCTGTTATCTCCTCCAGCCCGTACAACCCTCCCCATGTTTGTACTCTCCTCCAATCGCTGCACCCCTCCCGATCTCTGAAACCTCCTCGAGCCCCTAGACCCTTCCTTATCTCTGCAATCTCCTTCAGACCTACACCTCTCCCTATTTCTGTAACCTCCACCAGCCCATACACCCCTCCCTACCTGAAATCTCCTCCATCCCTTACATCTCTCCCTATCTCTATAACCTCCTCCAGCCCCTACACCTCTCCCTATCTGTAACCTCCTCCAGCCGCTACACCCCTCCCTATCTCTGTAACCTCCTCCGGACCCTACACCCCTCCCTATCTCTGTAACCTCCTCCAGACCCTACACTCCTCCCCATCTGTAACCACCTCCAGTGCAACACATCTCCACATCTCTCTAACCTCCTCCAGCCCCTACACCCATCCCTATCGCTGTAATCTTCAGAACCTACACAGCTCCCTATCTCTGTAACCTCCTCCAGCACTAGACCCCTCCCTATCTCTCTAACCTCCAGACACTCTACACCCATCGCTATCTCTGTAACCTCCTCCAGCCCATACAACCCTCCCTATCTCTGTAACCTCCTCTAGCCCTAAACCCCTCCCTATCTCTAACTTCCTCCAGACCGACACCCCTCGCTATCTCTGTAACCTCCTCCAATCCTACACCCCTCCTTATCTCTAACCTCCTCCAGCCTAAACCCCTCATCTCTGTAACCTCCTCCAGCCCCTACACCACTCCCTATCTCTGTAACCTCCAGCCCCTACACCCCTTCCTATCTCTGTAGCCTCCTTCAGCACTACACCTCTTCCTATCCGTGTAACCTCCTCCAGCCCTTACACCACTCCCTATCTCTAACCTCCTCGATCCCCTACAACGTTCCAATCTCTGCAACCACCTCCAGCCCCGACAACCCTCCCTATCCCTTGTAACAACCTCCAGCCCCTACAACCCTCCCTATCTCTATGCTCCTCCAGCCCTACTCTCCTCCATATCCTTCTAACCTCCTCCTGCCCTACACTCCTCCATATCTCTCTAACCTCCTCCTGCCCCTACACCCCTCCCTATCTCTGTAACCTCCTCCAGCCCCTACACCCCTCCATATCTCTGCAACCTCTTCCAGCACCTGCTTATTTCTGTAACCTCCTCCAAACCTACATCCCTCCTTATCTCGAACCGCCTCCAGCCCTGACCCCTTCCCTATCTCTAATTTCCTCCAGCCCCTACACCCCTCCCTTTCTCTGTAACCTCCTCCTGCCCCTACACCCCTACCTTTCTCTGTGACCTCCTCTTGCCCCTACACCCCTCCCTATCTCTGTAACCTCCTCCAGACCAGATACCAGTCCCGATCTCCAACCTGCTCCAGCCCCTAAACCCCTCCCTATCTCCGTAACCACCTCCAGCCCGACAACCCTCCCTTTCTCTGTAACCTCCTCCAGCCCTATACCACTCCCTATCTGTGTAACCTCCTCCAGCCCTATACCCCTCCCTATCTCTAACCTCCGAGCCCCTACAACCCTCCCAATCTTGCAACCGACTCCAGCCCCTACACCCCTTCCTCTCTCTGTTACCTACAGCCCCTACACCCTTCCATATCTCAGTAACCTACAGCCCCTACACCCTTCCCTATCTCTGAAATCTCCTCCAGCCCTCCACCCCTCCCTATCTCCATAACCACCTCCAATACCAGAACCTTCCCTATCTCTGCATTCTCCTCCAGCCCCTTCCTATCTCTGTAACCTCATCCCCACTGCACACCTCCCTATCTCTGTAACCAGCTGCAGCCCTACAATCCTCCCTATCTCTGTAGTCTCCTCCAGACCCGACAAACATCTCTCTCTCTAACCTCCTCCAGCCCTTACACTCAGCCTGTTCTCGAAAACCTTCTCCAGCCCTAAACCCCTCCCTATCTCTGTAACCTCCAGGCCCTACATCCCTCCCTCACTGTAAGCTCCTCCAGCCCTAAACCCTGCCCTATCTCTAACCTCCTGCAGGTCCTACACATCTCCCTATCTCTGTAACACCCTCCAGCACTACAATCCTCCCCCTCTGTAACCTCCTCCAGCACTAGACCCCTCCCCCTCTGTAACCTCTTTCAGCTTTTACACCCTCCCGATCCCTCTAACCTCCTCCAGCACCTACACACCTCTCTATCTCTCTAACCTCCTCCAGCCCGACACCCCTCTGTATCTCTGACCTTCCCCTTCCCACTGCCCCCCCCCCCCCTTTACAGTTGAGCCACCCATGATGCCTTGGACTTGGCTCTGGCTATACTCCCTGAGGAACCACCAGTACAGAGAGTGAGATGCACTGAGAGGTGTCCTGCACTACCTGCCTGGTCCTCCATGTCTGTCTGGGCAGTCACCCATTCCCTCTCTGCCTGCACACTCTTCTGCTGCGAGGTGACGACCCCCTGAAAGGTGCTATCCACGTAGCTCTCAGCCTCGCGGATGCAGTGACACTCGCTGCTGCTCAAGCTCACAAACCCCATGCTCAAGCATGCCTCCCCCAGCTGAAGTGCCTTACCCCACTCCCAGTATATGCCTTACCTCAGTCCTGTTTCTCGGCACCACCTGCATGGAATGATTTGAGCTTAGAGGGGGCGGGCCAGGACACTGGGTGGGGCTTGTCGCCTGTCCATCAGAAAAGTGCAGAACAAATAGTTCCCTGCGTTAATAAACCCCGGGAGGTCACGCAGCCCGAGCGCGGGCAAAGACTCGAGAGACAACACTCCGCACCATCCGCTACACACACACACCCGGGCTCGGTCCCAGGCCCCGAATCACAGGCCGCAGGCCCAGTGTTTGCACCCCCGGTTCCAGCCTGGGCATACGCTATTGTGCCAGCCTGTGCTCACGCTATTGGGCAGCACAAAAGACCCAGGGTCCAGCGTAATACAAACGGAGACAGGGTCCGGCATAATACAAACGGAGACAAGGCCGAGTTTTACACTGTAAACAAGTATTTAATAACTGAAACAGCGTTTTTGCAATAATAACTGAAAGTGTGACACTATCCCCTCTAAAAGAAGCCTTTAACACTTTAACAATACCAGAAACACACTCTATAGAATACAACAGAGACATGATCTACAGTTATAATAATAGAGCTGTGCACTAGAACTGGAACTACAGGGGCAGGTTATTTTCAGGTCTAGTGTAACAATTCCAGAGACAGGGTCCGGAGTAATAACAGCAAATGCATGGCCCACTGTGAGAGTAACAAAGACAGTGTTTGATCCAATAATAACAGAGGCAGACTCTAGTGTAATACTGAACACAATGCTGGATCGAGTGTGATGGTCACACAGGCAGTGTGCCTATTGCTACAACCTCATTCACCCATCCCCCTGTGCTCACTGACCTAAGTTGGCTCCTGGTTAAGCAACGCCTCGATTTTAAAACTCTAATCTTTGCTTTCAAAACTCTCCCTGGCCTCGCCCCTCCCTATCTCTGTAAACTCTTACAGCCCCACCACCCTCCGAGTTTCTGCACTCCTCCAAATCTGTCCTTGCCCATCCCTGATTTTAATCGCCCCACCATTGGTGGCCGTGTCTTCAGCTGCCGAAGCTCTAAGCTCTGGAATTGCCCCTAAACCTCCACCTCCTCTTTCAAGGTTCTTTTTAAAAACTACCTCTTCAATCAACCTTTTGGGAATCTGTCCTGATATCTTTCTCTGGCTCTGTGTCAAAAATGTTTTCTTATTGATATCGATCGTGTTAAGCACAGTGAGATGTTTCATTGCATTAAAGGCGCTATATTAATATAAGTTCTGGTTGTTTTCTTGTTGTAACAAATGCTTTGCCGAATGTCTGATAACAGAGTCAAGGCCCACTGCAGTATGAATGTGTGGGTCAGTGTAATAACACCGGCACGGTCTAGTGTAACGGGAACAGGGAACAGACCCTGTCAGCCTTTGCTCAGTGGTAGCACTCTCGGCCGAGTGAGGGTTCAATTCCCAATCCAGAGCCCGAGCACATCATCTAGGCCCAGACTCCAGGTGTCAGTACAGAGGGAGTGCTGCACTGTCAGAGGTGCCGTCTTTCAGGTGAGACACTAAACCGATGCCCTGTCTAAATTTTAAGTTGGATGTAAAAGATCCCACGGCCACGATTCAGAGGAAGAACAGGCGGAGTTCACCCCAGTGTCCTGGGTAATGTGTATCCCTCAACTTACATCACTGAGAACGGATTGTCTTGTCATCATTACATGGCTGTTTGTGGGATCCTGCTGTGCACAAATTGGCTGCTGCATTTCCCACATTACATCCCCCCCCCTCGCCCCTTCCTGTCTTGAATTGCCTTCACTGTCATGGAAACTGACAATTGGAACCGGTCAGGATTTGAACGATATTTACAACAGATTCGAGATGTTCTGAGAGTCGGTATCTTTCTCTCTTCTGCCCACTCGAGGAGTTAGATGACCAACTTTCTCCTGTGAATATAGAGCTGGAGTATTGGGTCATGATGTATTCACTCGTTCATCCTGTTGACTCTAAATATTGAGTGTGGTGGTTTCAGACACCAGATAATCAAGCTCAGAACAACAGATTGACTTTTACTGACGTTATTAACAGCACTGCAAACATACAGACAGTATAGTTACTGGATCCGGAGAACAGGGATAATGGAGTGGGTTCCCAGGGCTCCTCTCCCCAGGTGTGTCTAACAAGCTGCGGATACACTGGCGATATTTATACTGAACTTGTTTGCTACATTCCTGATCTGACGCTGCTCAAACCATAACCACAAGGATATCGGTGCATGGTTCTGCCTGTAACCACAGGGCTGTGTCACTGCCACACACAGATACCGTTTCCTTGTTTCACATCTCCATACAAACACCATCACTTCACACATCCCCTTTCTACACAATTACAGCCGACATGAGCAAGGACATGAGCCACATTAAAATGCACAAACATTTCATAATAGCAAAGGTTAAACTGGGATAAATGTTCAGTTATTTTCTGTTCAGGCAAAATGCAGAACAATCCAGCAGCTCACCAGCACCTTTACAGCATCTCATCGGCCGACAGGATTTCATTGAGTCGGGGCCGTCTGGGGGAGGTGGGGGGGCTGCCTGGAGGGGAGCGGCTATCTGGGGGGGAGAGGGGTTGTCTATGCGGAGGGGGGGGGGTGGAAGAGTGGACATTGGGGGAGAGTGGAGGAGGCGCGGTCCGAGAGGAGGGGGGTGAGGGGAGGAGGGGCGGTCCGGGAGGAGGGGCGGGAGAGGGGAGGAGGGGCGGGAGAGGGGAGGAGGGCGGGAGAGGGGAGGAGGGGCGGTCCGGGAGGAGGGGGGGAGAGGGGAGGTGGGGCGGTCCGGGAGGAGGGGGAGGGGTTTGGGAGGATCGAGCTGGTGCAGGGTCACAGCCCAGCGGGTAGGTGATTGGCTGGTGGTTTGGTAAATCTTTTTCTTTTGCTTTTCAGTAGGAAACCTTTGGCATTGTTGTAAGTCAGAACTGCCAGTAAATATATGTGAACTTTATTATCTAAGGAGAGCCAGTTAATTAAATCAGCGGATTGCTGAGTAGTTGCTGGGTGTATTTCTCTAAGGTTTAGAAGTTCTACTTGATAGTTGTGAGTGTAACTAGAGGGATGACAGGACAGCTCAGTCCCGTGGATTACACATCCTGTGGCATGTGGGAAATCCCGGAAGCTTCACACAGCCGGGACGACCACATGTGCAGGAGGTGTCTCCAGCTGCACCAACTCCAGCTCCGCGTTTTGGAGCTTGAGCGGCGGCTGGAGTCACTGCGGTGCATCCATGAGACTGAGAGCTACGGGGATCTCACGTTTCTAGAGGTGGTCACCCTGCAGCTTAAGAATGTGCAGGCAGATAGGGATTGGGTGACCCCTGGACAGAAGAGGAGGACTAGGCAGGTAGTGCAGGACTCCCCTGAGTCCATCTCATTCTCCAACCGGTTCTCTCTTCTGAGTACTGGTGAGGGCGATGGTGGCTCTGGGGAGTGAGCCAGAGACAAATCCACGGCACCACGGGTGTCTCAGCTGCCCGGGGGGAGGAAGAAGAATGGAAGATCTATAGTGGTAGGGGATACAATAGTCGGGGAGCAGACAGGTGTTTCTGCAGCCACAGACGTGACTCCAGGATGGCATATTGCCTCCCTGGTGCCAGAGTCAAGGATGTCACTGAGCAGCTGCAGGGCATTCTGGGGGGAGAGGGTGAACAGCCGGAGGTTGTGGTCCACATCGGGACCAATGACATGGGTAGAGGAAACTAACAATATTCCGATAGTGGATAGTCAAGAGGCTGTAGGGTGGGGGAGGAACGTAACACAATTACAATCACTAAGGAGGTGGTACTCAGTAAGATAATGGGACTGAAGACAGATAAATCCCCTGGACCTGATGGATTACATCCTCGGGTCTTAAGAGAAGTAGCGGTGGGGATTGTGGATGCATTGGTTGTAATTTACCAAAATTCTCTGGATTCTGGGGAGGTCCCAGCAGATTGGAAAATTGCAAATGTAACGCCCCTTTTTAAAAAAGGCGGCAGACAAAAAGCAGGAAACTACAGACCAGTTAGTCTAAAATCTGTGGTTGGGAAAATGTTGGAGTCCATTATTAAAATAGCAGTTGTAGGACATTTGGAAAAGCAAATTTCAGTCAGGCTGAGTCAGCATGGATTTATGAAGGGAAGTCATGTTTGACAAATTTGCTGGAGTTCTTTGAGGAAGAAACAAACAGGATGGATAAAGGGGAACCAGTGGATGTGGTGTATTTGAATTTCCAGAAGGCATTTGACAATGTGCCAAGTAAAAGGTTACTGCACAAGATAAGAGTTCACGGGGTTGGGGGTAATAATTTAGCATAAATAGAGGATTGGCTAACGAACAGAAAACCGAGAGTCGGGATAAATGGTTCAATCTCTGGTTGGCAACCAGTAACTAATGGGGTGTCGCAGGGATCAGTGATGGGACCCCAACTATTTAGAATCTATATTAACGACTTGGAAGAAGGGACCGAGTGTAATGTTGCCAAGTTTGCTGATGATACAAAGATCGGAGGAAAAGCAATGTGTGAGGAGGACACACAAAATCTGCAAAAGGACATAGACAGGCTAAGTGAGTGAGCAAACATTTGTCAGATGGTGTATAATGTTGGAAAGTGTGAGGTCCTGCACTTTGGCAGAAAACAATCGAAGAGCAAGTTATTATTTAAATGGAGAAATATTGCAAAGTGCCACAGTACAACGGGATCTGGGGGTACTTGTGCATGAAACAAGGATAGTATGCAGGTACAGCAAGTGATCAGGAAGGCCAATGGTATCTTGGCATTTATTGCAAAGGGGATGGAGTATAAAAGCAGGGAAGACTTGCTACAGCTATATAAGGAATCGGTGAGGCCACACCTGGAATACTGCGTTAAGGTTTGGTTTCCATATTTACGAAAGGATATACTTGCTTTGGGGGCAGTTCAGAGAAGGTTCACTCAGTTGGTTCCAGGGACGAGGGGGTTGACTTATGAGGAAAGGTTGAGTAGGTTGGGCCACTACTCATTGGAATTCAGAAGAATGAGAGATGATGTTATCGAAACGCATAAGATTATGAGGGGGCTTGACAAGGTGGATGCAGAGAGGATGTTTCCACTGATGGGGGAGACTAGAACTAGGGGACATAATCTTAGAATAAGGGGCAGCCCATTTAAAACTGAGCTGAGAAGGAATCTCTCTCAGGGTTGTAAATCTGTGGAATTCACTGCCTCAGAGAGCTGTGGAAGCTGGGACATTGAATACATTTAAGACCGAAATAAACAGTTTCTTAAATGATGAGGGGATAAGGGATTATGGGGAGCGGACAGGGAAGTGGAACTGAGTCCATGATTGGATCAGCCATGATGGTGTTAAATGGCGGAGCAGGCTCAAGGGGCCGAATGGCCCACTGTTGCTCCTATTTCTGATGTTCTAACCCGGCCAAGATGTCGGCCAGTGACCCCGCTGACCCGGGCCTGTCACCACGAGGCAAACCCGGGGCCTCTGGGCTGTGATTGGGGCCTGGGGCCCACAGCAGGTGTTTGACGTTCACCCGCCCACTCGTGGCTCCAATTCCTGCCCCGCACCGACAGTCGACTGTCTCCTGTCCGACATCATCCGGGCTCCACCAACTGTGGCCGCCGCAGCCCATGCATGCTCAGTGCGGGAGATCCGGGCCCAGCCCCGTCCACTGGGGGGGGGGGGCCGCAAGCCCCGCCCCTCGCTCACCCCGATTGGTTGGAGGACCAACTGCTCGCTCAGTCCTCCAGCCCCGCCCCTCGCTCTTCCTATTGGCCCAGAGCTGGCCTTGCCAGTGACACCCATATCCCATGTCCCATGAACAAATAAAAAAAACAGGTCAGCTTTGTTTCAAACGCACAGTTGAGTATTTGTTTCTAATTGATGTCCTGTTACCGACTGTTCAATTTTGGGACCTTTTCTCCTTTCTAACTCTGGATTATTTCAGTTCTCATACCTTCGGTTACTCTCAGGGACAAGTGCCAGTTCCCCATACCTTCCAGAGTCCCTCTCCGAGCTTTGGTATCAAGGGAAGGTGTCTGTAACACACCCGGGATCAATAAACACAAAACCCAGTCTGTTAATCACTTTCAGATACTGGACTTCGTGTGTGCCCCACAGCATCTCTCTCACCTTCGATGTGTGAATGGAGCATCACGCCTACAAACCTGGTTTTAAATTTAAATGCACTCAGCAAATGTACTTAATGAAAGCCTGTCAGCCGATGAGACGCTGTTAAGGTGCTGGTGAGCTGCTGGATTGTTCTGCATTTTGCCTGAACAGAAAATAACTGAACATTTATCCAAGTTTAACCTTTGCTATTATGAAATGTTTGTGTATTTTAATGTGGCTCATGTCATTGCTCATGTCGGCTGTAATTGTGTAGAAAGGGGATGTGTGAAGTGATGGTGTTTGTATGGAGATGTGAAACAAGGAAACGGTATCTGTGTGTGACAGTGACACAGCCTGTGGTCACAGGCAGAACCATGCACCGATATCCTTGTGGTTATGGTTTGAGCAGCGTCAGATCTGGAATGTAGCAAACCAGTTCAGTATAAATATCGCCAGTGTATCCGCAGCTTGTTAGACACACCTGGGGAGAGGAGCCCTGGGAACCCACTCCATTATCCCTGTTCTCTGGATCCGGTAACTATACTGTCTGTATGTTTGCAGTGCTGTTAATAACATCAGTAAAAGTCAATCTGTTGTCCTGAGCTTCATTATCTGGTGTCTGAAACCACAAGACTCAATATTTAGAGTCAACAGGATGAACTAGTGAATACATCACGACCCAATACTCCAGCTCGATATTCACAGGAGAAAGTTGGTCATCTAACTCCTCAAGTTGGCAGAATAGAGAAAGATACTGACTCTCAGAACATCTCTAACCTGTTGTAAATATCTTTCAAATTCTGACCGGTTCCAATTGTCAGTTTCCATTACAGTGAAGGCAATTCAAGACACAAGAGGGGCCGGGAGTAGGGGTGAAGAAGGGGTTGGGGTGAGGGGGGTTGGAGAGTAGGGGTGAAGGAGGGGTTGGGGTGAGGGGGGTTGGAGAGTAGGGGTGAAGGAGGGGTTGGGGTGAGGGGGGTTGGAGAGTAGGGGTGAAGGAGGGGTTGGAGAGTAGGGGTGAAGGAGGGGTTGGAGAGTAGGGGTGAAGGAGGGGTTGGAGAGTAGGGGTGAAGGAGGGTTTTGGGTGAGGAGGGGTTGGAGAGTTGGGGTGAAGGAGGGGTTGGGGTAAGGTGGGTTGGAGAGTAGGGGTGAAGGAGGGGTTGGGGTGAGGGGGGTTGGAGAGTAGGGGTGAAGGAGGGGTTGGAGAGTAGGGGTGAAGGAGTGTTTGGGGTGAGGAGGGGTTGGAGAGTAGGGGTGAAGGAGGGTTTGGGGTGAGGAGTTGGAGAGTAGGGGTGAAGGAGGGGTTGGGGTGAGTGGGGTTGGAGGGTAGGGGTGAAGGAGGGGTTGGGGTGAGGGGGGGTTGGAGAGTAGGGGTGAAGGAGGGGTTGGGGTGAGGGGGGGTTGGAGAGTAGGGGTGAAGGAGGGGTTGGGTTGAGGACGGTTGGAGAGTAGGGGTGAAGGAGGGGTTGGGGTGAGGGGGGTTGGAGGGTAGGGGTGAAGGAGGGGTTGGGGTGAGGGGGGTTGGAGAGTAGGGGTGAAGGAGGGGTTGGGGTGAGGGGGTTTGGAGAGTAGGGGTGAAGGAGGGGTTGGGGTGAGGGGGGTTGGAGAGTAGGGGTGAAGGAGGGGTTGGGGTGAGGGGGGTTGGAGAGTAGGGGTGAAGGAGGGGTTGGGGTGAGGGGGGTTGGAGAGTAGGGGTGAAGGAGGGGTTGGGGTGAGGGGGGTTGGAGAGTAGGGGTGAAGGAGGGGTTGGGGTGAGGGGGTTTTGGGGAGGAGATGTAATGTAGGAAATGCCGCAGCCGATTTGTGCACAGCAGGATCCCACAAACAGCCATGTAATGATGACAAGACAATCCGTTCTCAGTGATGTAAGTTGAGGGATACACATTGCCCAGGACACTAGGGTGAACTCCGCCTGTTCTTCCTCTGAATCGTGGCCGTGGGATCTTTTACATCCAACTTAAAATCTAGACAGGGCATCGGTTTAATGTCTCATCTGAAAGACGGCACCTCTGACAGTGCAGCACTCCCTCTGTACTGACACCTGGAGTCTGGGCCCAGCTGATGTGCTCGGGCTCTGGATTGGGAATTGAACCCTCACTCGGCCGAGAGTGCTACCACGGAGCCAAGGCTGACAGGGTCTGTTCCCTGTTCCCGTTACACTAGACCATGCCGGTGTTATTACACTGACCCACACATTCATACTGCAGTGGGCCTTGACTCTGTTATCACACATTCGGCAAAGCATTTGTTACAACAAGAAAACAACCAGAACTTACATTAATATAGCGCCTTTAATGCAATGAAACATCTCACGGTGCTTAACACGATCGATATCAATAAGAAAACATTTTTGACACAGAGCCACAGAGAAAGATATCAGGACAGATTCCCAAAAGGTTGATCGAAGAGGTAGTATTTAAAAAGAACCTTGAAAGAGGAGGTGGAGGTTTAGGGGGGAATTCCAGAGCTTAGAGCTTCGGCAGCTGAAGACACGGCCACCAATGGTGGGGCGATTAAAATCAGGGATGGGCAAGGACAGATTTGGAGGAGTGCAGAAACTCGGAGGGTGGTGGGGCTGTAAGAGTTTACAGAGATAGGGAGGGGCGAGGCCATGGAGAGTTTTGAAACCAAAGATTAGAATTTTAAAATCGAGGCGTTGCTTAACCAGCGGCCAATGTAGGTCAGTGAGCACAGGGGGATGGGTGAATGAGGTTACAGCAATAGGCCCCGACTTGCACACACTATTAGAGGAGACCCAATCTTTGTTTTGTTGCACTAGACACTGCCTGTGTGACCATCACACTCGATCCAGCATTGTGTTCAGTATTACACTCGAGTCTGCCTCTGTTATTATTGGATCAAACACTGTCTTTGTTACTCTCACAGTGGGCCATTCATTTGCTGTTATTACTCCAGGCCCTGTCTCTGGAATTGTTACACTTGACCTGAAAATAACCTGCCCCTGTAGTTCCAGTTCTAGTGCACACCTCTATTATTATAACTGTAGATCGTGTCTCTGTTATATTCTTTCGAGTATGTTTCTGGTATTGTTAAAGTGTTAAAGGCTTCTGTTAGTGTGACACTATCACCTCTTTCAATTATTATTGCCAAAAAATTAATTCAATATTAAAGACTTGTTTCTAGTGTAAAACTAGGCTTTGTCAGTTATTAATGCACCATACCCTGTCTCTCTTTATATTACAGTGAGCCCTGACAGTGTTTATATTACACTGGACCCTGTCTCTGTTTATATTACACTGGACCCTGACACTGTTTACATTACACTGGACCCTGTCTCTGTTTATATTCCACTGGACCCTGTCTCTGTTTATATTCCACTGGACCCTGTCCCTGTTTATATTACACTACACCCTGTCTCTGTTTATATTACACTAGACCCTGTCCCTGTTTATATTACACTACACCCTGTCTCTGTTTATATTGCACTGGGCCCTGTCTCTGTTTATATTACACTGGGCCCTGTCTCTGTTTATATTGCACTGGGCCCTGACACTGTTTATATTACACTGGGCCCTGTCTCTGTTTATATTACACTGGGCCCTGTCTCTGTTTATATTGCACTGGGCCCTGTCTCTGTTTATATTGCACTGGGCCCTGTCTCTGTTTATATTACACTGGGCCCTGTCTCTGTTTATATTGCACTGGGCCCTGTCTCTGTTTATATTGCACTGGGCCATGACACTGTTTATATTACACTAGACCCTGTCTCTGTTTATATTACACTGGGCCCTGACACTGTTTATATTACACTAGATCCTGTCTTGGCTTATATTACACTACACCCTGTCTCTGTTTATATTACACTAGACCCTGTCCCTGTTTATATTACACTAGACCCTGTCTCTGTTTATATTACACTGTACCCTGTCTCTGTTTATATTACACTAGACCCGGTCTCTGTTTATATTGCCCTAGACGCTGTCTCTGTTTATATTACACTCGACCCTGTCTCTGTTTATATTGGGTCTTTTGTGCTGGCCCAATAGGGTGAGTCCAGGCTGGCCCAATAGTGTGTGCCGGGCCTGGAACCGGAGGGTGAACACGGGGCCTGCGGGCTGTGAGTCGTGGCCTGGGTCCGAGCCCGGGAGTGTGTGAAGCGGATGGTGCGGAGTGTTGTCACTCCGGCCTGGGCCCGCACTCGGGCTGTGTGACCCCTCCCTCCCCCCCCCGGGGTTTATCTAACCGAAGGGAACTATTGGTTCTGCACTTTGTGATGGACAAGCGACAAGCCCCGCCCACTGTCTAGCCTCCCCCACCCCGAATCATTCCATGCAGGTGGTGCTGAGAAACAGGACTGGGGGAGGAATGTACTGGGACTGGGGTAAGGCACTTCGGCTGAGGGAGGCATATACTGGGACTGGGGCAAGGCACTTTGGCTGGGGGAGGCATATATTGGGACTGGGGCAAGGCACTTTGGCTGGGGGAGGCATATATTGGGACTGGGCAAGGCACTTTGGCTGGGGGAGGCATATATTGGGACTGGGCAAGGCACTTTGGCTGGGGGAGGCATATATTGGGACTGGGGCAAGGCACTTTGGCTGGGGGAGGCATGCACTGGGACTGGGGCAAGGCACTTCGGCTTGGTGAGGCATGCATTTCAAGAGATGGAACCCTGTGAGGTGGAGCAAACATTGCAGCGTTTGGGAATGACATGGATTCATTCAGGCCGGGCAGCGGGGATTATTTCAGGGAATAACAGTGGAGTTGTTTTTGTTTAAACAGATGAAACCCTGTCATTGTGGAACAACCACGCTTCTCGTGTCCTGGTCAAGTACGTGTGCAATAAGTGTCGTCATCTGGAGGAGCTCGATCTCCGGGTTTCGGAGCTTGAGCAGCAGCGAGTGTCACTGCATCCGCGAGGCTGAGAGCTACGTGGATAGCACCTTTCAGGGGGTCGTCACCTCGCAGCATAAGAGTGTGCAGGCAGAGAGTGAATGGGTGACTGCCCAGACAGACATGGAGGACCAGGCAGGTAGTGCAGGACACCTCTCAGTGCATCTCACTCTCTGTACTGGTGGTTCCTCAGGGAGTACAGCCAGAGCCAAGTCCAAGGCATCATGGGTGGCTCAACTGTACGGAACGGGGGGAAGGGCAAGGTCAGGTAGGCAATAGTGAAAGGGGTTTCAATAGTTAGAGGAACAGACTGGCCTTTCTGCGGCCACTGACATAACTCCAGGATGGTAGGTTGTCTTCCTGGTGCCAGGGTCAAGGATATCATTGAGAGGCTGCAGGACATTCTGAGGGGCGACGGTGAACAGACAGATTCCTGAGGGGCTGGGGACTGTACAAGCCGGATAAGGTCACACCTCAACAGGGCCCCTACCATTATCCTCCCGGGGGTTTGCTAATGCTGTTGGGGAGGGTTTAAACTTGCTTGGCAGGGGGTTGGGAACCTGAGCGTAGATTCAGGAGGGAGAGAAGCAAAGCTTGGAAATTAGAGCATAAAATTCGTAAATGAGTTTGGAAGGCAGAGGAAACAAAGGCTAGAAAATCGACAACAAAGGAGTTTGGCCGTGCTTAATGGTATGTACTTCAATGCAAGAAGTCTAGGGGATAAGGCAGATAAGCTGAGGTGTTGTTATAGCAGTGAAGAGGGATGAGATGTTGGAAGGATCATCAAATGAGGCCATATGTGTTGAACTGATGAACAAAAGCGGGGCAGTCACAATGTTGGGAGTGTACTATAAACAGTCAGAGGGAGATAGAAAAGCAAATATGGAGGAATGTTTCTGAGAAGTCCAAAACCACTAGGGCAGCAATAGTCGGGGATTTCAACTACCACAGAATCGTAGACATTTACAGCACAGAAGGAGGCCATTCGGCCCACTGTGTCTGTACCGGTCGAAAAAGAGCTATCCAGCCTAATCCCACTTTCCAGCTCTTGCTCCACAGTCTTGTGGGTTATGACACTTCCAGTGCATATCCAAGTATGTTTCAAATGTGGTGAGGGTTTCTGCCTCTACCACCCTTTCAGGCAGTGAGTTCCAGACCCCCACCACCCTCTGGGTGAAAAGTTTCTGCTCAACTCCCCTCTAATCCTTCTACCAATTACTTTAAATCTGTGCCCCCTGGTTATTGACCTGTCTGCGAAGGGAAATAGGTCAGTTCAGAGAAGGTTCACAAGGTTGATTCCTGAGGTGAAGGGGTTGTCATATGAAGATAGATTGAGCAGATTGGGCCTATACTCATTGAAGTTTAGAAGACTGAGAGGTGATCTTATTGAAATGTATAAGATGCTGAGGGGGCTTGACAGTGTCGAGATGTTTTCCCTCGAGAGGGAAACGAGAACTAGGGTGCATAGTTTCAAAGTAAGGGGTTGTCCATTTAAAATGGAAATGAGGAAGAATTTCTTCTCCCAGAGGGTCGTGAATCTTTGGAATTCTCTACCCGAGAGAACTGTGGAGGCTGGGTCATTGAACATATTTAAGGTGGAGATAGACAGATTTTTGATCGTTAAGGGAGTCGACAGTTTATGCGAGTGGGCAGGGAAGTGGAGTTGGGACCAAGATCAGATCAGCCATGATCTTATTGAATGGCGGACTGGGCTCGAGGGGTCCAATGGCCTACTCCTATTTATTTGTCCTTATGTTCTAATGTCCCGATCCACTCCATCTGGGACCCTCATAATTTTGTACGCAATTCTATCCTCAGCCTCCGCTATTCCAAAGAAAATAACACCAGCCCATCGAAACATTCTTCAGCTAAAATTCTTCAGTCCAGTCCAGGTAAATCTCATCTGTACCCTCTCCAGTGCAATCACATATTTCCTGCACTGTGGTGACCAGATCTGTGCGAATACTCTAGCTGTGGTCTAACTAGTGTTTTACACGGTCCAAGCATAACCTCCAGAGTCTGGAACTTACTGCCTGAAAGAATAGTAGAGGCAGGAACCCTCATCGCATTTGCCAAAGTACTTGGATATGCACTGCAAGTGCCATAACCTACAGGGCTATGAACCAAGAGCTGGAAAGTGGGATTAGGCTGGATAGCTGTTTTTCAGCCACATAGACACAGTGGACCAAATAGCTTCCTTCTGTGTTGTAAACTGCTGTGATCCAATGTCACCAATCCCCTCCTGTCTGATATAAACCCACCCCACAGTCACTGACACCAATCCCCTCCTGTCTGATATAAACCCACCCCACAGTCACTGACACCAATCCCCTCCTGTCTGATATAAACCCACCCCACAGTCACTGACACCAGTCCCCTCCTGTCTGATATAAACCCACCTCACAGTCACTGACACCAATCCCCTCCTGTCTGATATAAACCCACCCCACAGTCACTGACACCAATCTCCTGTCTGATATAAACCCACCTCACAGTCACTGACACCAATCCCCTCCTGTCTGATATAAACCAACCAACATCATCGGCAGTGCCTTGGAGTCGAGGATGACTTGCTTCCATATTACAAATGAGGTCTCAGATGTCTGTTAAGTCCAATGCGGGAGCTACAGTCTCTGTCGCAGGTTGGACAGACGGTGGTTGAAAGTACGTTGGTTGAAGTGCCGGTTTGTTGAAGTGCTTGGGTTGTCGTGTGCTCCTTCCGCCGTCAGCACTTGGTCTCCGCTTGCTCCAGGTGGAGAGACTCGAAGTGTTCGACGCCCTCACGGATTATTCTCTTCCACTCTGAGCGATCTTGTGCCAGGGATTCCCAGGTGTCGGTGGGGATGTTGAACTTCAAGGAGGCCTTGAGGATGTCCTTGAAGCGTTTCCTCTGCTCCCCAGGGCTCGCTTGCCATGTTGAAGCTCCAAGTAGAGTGCTTGCTTTGGGAGTCCCGTATCGGGCATGTGGACGATGTGTCCCATCCATCGTAGCTGATCGAGCGAGGTCAATGCTTCAATGCTGAGGATGTTGGTCTGTGCGAGAACAGACGTTGGTGCGTCTATCCTGCCAATGGATTTGCAGGATCTTCCGGAGGCAGTGATGATGTTATTTCTCCAGTGCTTTGATGTGCCTGCTGTACATAGTCCATGTCTGAGAAGCATGTCTGAGGGCAGGTATCACTACTGCTCGGTAGACCATGAGCTTTGTGCCGGTTTTACGGTTCTGGTCTTCAAACACTCTATGCCTTAGGCGACCAAAGGCTGTGCTGACACACAGAAGGTGGTGTTGGCCCTAGTCATTGATATGTGCCCTTGTTGACAGTCGGCTCCCGAGTTATGAAAAATGGTCCACGTTGTCCAAAGGCCTCATCGTGGATTTTGATCACTGGGGTGGGGTGGGGGTGAAGGGCAGTGCTGTGTGGTGGGGATAGATTGATAGAGCACCTTTCTTTTATGGAGATGTTTAGTGTAAGGCCTATGCTCTCAGACACTATGGTGAGCGTGTTGACGATGGTTTGGAGCTCGTCCTCTGAGCGAGTGCAGACACAAGCATCATCTGCATATTGTAATTCGATGACAGTGGATGGCACGACCTTGGATCTGGTCTGAAGGTGATGGAGGTTGAACAGTTTCCCATTTATTCTGTAGATTATCTCCACTCCAGCGGGAAGCTTACTGACGGTGAGATGTAGCAATGCAGCAAGGAAGATGGAGAAGAGCGTGGTTGCAGTGACACAGCCTTGCTTCACCCCGGTCCGTACATGAATTGGGTCTGTGGTGGATCCATTGCTCAGGATCACAGCTTGCATGTTATCACCAAGCAAGTGGAGGATGGTGACAAATTTTTGAGGACAGCCGAATTTGAAAAGTACACCCCATAATCCCTCACGGTTGACAGTGTCAAAGGCCTTTGTCAGGTCAAAGAAGGTTGAATTAACCCCACAGTCACTGACACCAATCTCCTCCCATGTGATATAAACCAACCCTTGTCACTGACACCAAGTGGACTGGGAAAATATGTTCAAGGGTAAGACTGTAGAAATGCATTGTGAAACATTTAAGGAGATATTTCATAATCTCAGCAGAGAATTAAAGATACTAAGAGAAGGATGAACCATCCCTGGCTAACGAAGGATGCAAAGGATGGTATCAAATTGAAAAAAAAAGGCATACAATGTTGCCAAGGACATAGTGGAAAGCCAGAGGATTGGGAAATGTTTAGAAACCACCAAAGGACGACTAAAAATAATGATAAAGACAGAGATGATAGCATATGAGATCAAACTAACAAGAAATATAAAAACAGGCAGTAAGAGCTTCTGCAGAGAGTAGCTAAAGTAAACGTTGGTCCCTTTAGAGGATGGGACTGGAGAATTAATAATGGGACACACGGAAATGGCAGAGACTTTGAACAAATATTTTCCATCGGTCTTCACGATAGAGGACACTAAAAACATCCCAATAGTTGATAAAAGAGTTATTGCTGGGGGCGGGGACCTTAGAAGAATCACTATCACTGGAGATGAAGTACTCAGCAAACTAATGGGATTAAAGGTGGATAAGTCCCCTGGACCTGATGGCATGCATCCCAGGGTCTTAAGAGAAGTGGCTGCAGAGATAGTGGATGCACTGGTTGTAATCTACCAAAATTCCCTGAATTCTGGAGCGGTCCCAGTGGACTGGAAACTGCAAATGTAACATCCTTGTTGAAGAAAGGAGGGAGACAGAAAGCAGTTAACTATAGACCAGTTAGCCTACTATCTGTCAATGGGAAAATACTGGAGTCCATCATTAAGGAAGTAGTAGCAGGACATTTAGAAAATCATATTGCAGTCAAGCAGAGTCAGCATAGTTTTATGAAAGGGAAATTATGGTTGACATATTTGCTGGAGTTGTTTGAAGATGTAACGAGCAGAGTGGATAAAGGACAACCCGTTGATGTTGTATATTTGGATTTCCAGAAAGTATTCGATAAGGTGCCACACAAAAGGTTACTGCACAGGCTAAGAGCTCACGGGGTTGTCGATACTATTTCAGCATGGATCGAGGATTGGGTAACACACAAAACACAGAGTCGGGATAAATGGATCATTTTCAGGTTGGCAAACTGTAACTAGTGGGGTGCCGCTGGGACCTCAACAATTTATAATTTATATCAATGACTTGGATGAAGGGACCCAGTGTTACGCAGTCAAATTTGCTGATGATACAAAGATAGGTGGGAAAGCAAGTTGTGAGGAGGACGCAACAAATCTACAAAGGGATATAGACCGGCTCAGTGAGTGGGGAAAAATCTGGCAGATGGACTATAATGAGTTAAATGTCAGGTTATCTCCTTTGTTGGGAAAAATAAAAAAGCAAATTATTATTTAAATGGACGATTACAAAATACTGTTATACAGAGGGATCTGGGGTTTCTTGTACATGAAACTCAAAGTTAGTATGCAGGTTCAGCAAGTAATCAGGAAGGCAAATGCAATGCTGGCCTTTATTGCAAGGGGGACGGAGTATAAAAGTCGGGAAGTCCTGCTACAACTGGACAGGGCGTTGGTAAGACCACACCTGGAATACTGCGCACAGTTTTGGTCTGGGCTTGTCTCCATTCCCGTGCTGAGGGGATTGCTACACCAGACGGGAGGGCAACCAGGGAGTGAACCTGAAGGTACCTTCTGTGGCTGGGTTCAGTTCTATACTCCATGCTTCCCCTCCCTCCCATCTCTCCCTGAAGGTGCTGACTCTGGCTGGGTTCAGTTCTACACTCACTGGTTCCCCTCCCCTGAAGGTGCTGACTCTGGCTGGGTTCAGTTCTACACTCACTGGTTCCCCTCCCCTGAAGGTGCTGACTCTGGCTGGGTTCAGTTCTACACTCACTGGTTCCCCTCCCCTGAAGGTGCTGACTCTGGCTGGGTTCAGTTCTACACTCACTGGTTCCCCTCCCCTGAAGGTGCTGACTCTGGCTGGGTTCAGTTCCAAACTCATAAGAACATAAATAGGAGTAGGAGTAGGCCATACGGTCCCTCGAGCCTACTGCGCCATTTAATACGATCATGGCTGATCTGATCATGGACTCAGGTCCACTTTCCCCTGCCCGCTCTCCAGAACCCCTTATTCCCTTATCGGTTGATAAACTGTCTATTTCTATCTTAAATTTATTCAATGACCCAGCTTCCACAGCTCTCTGAGGCAGTGAATTCCACAGATTTACAACTCTGAGAAGAAATTCCTCCTCATCTCAGTTTTAAATGGGCGGCCCTTTATTCTCAGATTATGCCCTCTAATTCTAGTCTCCCCCATCAGTGGAAACATTCTCTCTGCATCCACCTTGTCAAGCCCCCTCATAATCTTATACGTTTCGATGTGATCACTTCTCATTCTTCTGAACTCCAACCTCCTCAACCTTTCCTCATAAGCCAACCCCCTCATCTCCGGATCAACCTACTGAACCTTCTCTCAACTGCCTCCAAATCAAGTAAATCCTTTTGTAAATATGGAACCCAAAACTGCATGCAGTATTCCAGGTGTGGCCTCACCAATACCCTGTATAACTGTAGCAAGACTTCCCTGCTTTTATACTCCATCCCCTTTGTAATAAAGGCCAAGAGTCCATTGGCCTTCCTGATCACTTGCTATACCTGCGTACTAACATTTAGCGTGTCAGGCACAAGTTCCCCCAGGTCCCGTGTACTCCAGCAGTTTGCAATTTTTTTCCATTAAATAATAACTTGCTCTTTCATTTTTTCTGCCAAAGAGCATGACCTCACAATTTCCAACATTATATACCATCTGCCAAATTTTTGCCCACTCACTTAGCCTGTCTATGCCCTTTTGCAGATTTTTTGTGTCCTCCTCACACATTGCTTTTCCTCCGATCTTTGTATCATCAGCAAACTTGGCAACGTTACACTCGGCCCCTTCTTCCAAGTTGTTGATATAGATTGTAAATAGTTGGGGTCCCAGCACTGATCCCTGCAGCACCCCACTAGTTACTGGTTGCCAACCTGAGAATGAACCATTTATCCCAATACTCTGTTTTCTGTTAGTTGGCCAAACCTTTGTACACGCTAATATATTGCCCCCAACCTCCTCAACTTTTTCTCATAAGTCAACCCCCTCATTTACGGAATGAACCTTGTGAACCTTCTCTGAACTGCCTCCTCTCTTCTCCACTGAAGATGCTGACTCTTGTCTGGTTTCAGTTCGAAACTCACAGGTTCCCATCTCTCTCCTCTCCTGAAGGTGCTTACTCTGGCTGGGTTCAGTTCAGCAATCACTGGTTCCCCTCCCCTGAAGGTACTGACTCTGGCTGGGGTCAGTTCTACACTCACTGGTTCCCCTCCCTCTCATCCCGATAGGTGTAGACTCTGGCTGGGTTCAGTTCGACACTCGTTGGTTCCCTTCGCATTCCTCCTCTGAATGTGCTGACTGGCTGGGTTCAGTTCTACACTCACTGGTTCCCCTCCCCTGAAGGTACTGACTCTTGCTGGGTTCAGTTCGACACTCACTGGTTCCCCTCCTCTGAAGGTACTGACTCTGGCTGGGTTCAGTTCTACACTCACTGGTTCCCCTCCCCTGAAGGTACTGACTCTGTCTGGGTTCAGTTCCACACTCACTGGTTCCCCTCTCATCCAATGCAGATGCTGAATCTGTCTGGTTTCAGTTCTGCACTCACTAGTTGACATAAGAACATAAGAAATAGGAGCAGGCATAGCCCATACGGCTCCTCGAGCCTGCTCCTCTATTTAATACGATCATGGCTGATCCGATCATGGACTAGAGTCCACTCCCCTGTCCGCACCCCATAACCACTTATTCCCTAAGCGTTTATGAATCTCTGTTTCTGTCTTCAATTTATTCAATGTCCCGGCTTGCACAGCTCTCTGAGGCAGTGAATTCCACAGATCTACAACCCTCTGCGAGAAAAAATGTCTTCTTTTAAGTGGGCGGCCCCTTATTCTAAGATTATGCCCCGTAGTTCTAGTCTCCCCATTATCAGTGGAAATTCCTCTCTTCATCCACCTTGTCAAGCCTCCTCATAATCTTACACGTTTCGTTAAGACCACCGCTCATTCTTCTGAAATCCAATGAGTAGAGGCCCAACCTCAACCTTTTCTCATAAGTCAACCCCCTCATCCCTGGAATCAACCTTGTGAAAATTCTCAAAACTGCCTCCAAAACAAGTATATCCTTTCGGAAATATGGAAACCAAAACTGCACGCAATATTCCAGGTGTGGCCTCACCAATACCCTGTACAACTGTAGCAAGACTTCCCTGCTTTTATACTCCATCCCCTTTGCAATAAAGGCCAAGATTCCATTGGCCTTCCTGATCACTTGCTGTACCTGCATACTATTCTTTTATGTTTCATGCACAAGTACCTCCAGGTCTCGCTGTACTGCAGCACTTTGCAACCTTTCAACATTTAAATAATAGCTTGCTGTTTAATTTTTTTCTTCCGAAGTGCATGACCTCACACTTTCCAACATTATAGTCCATCTGCCAAATTTATGCTCACTCACTCAGCCTGCCTATGTCCTTTTGCAGAATTTGTGTCCCTGCTTCACACCTTGTTTTTCCTCCCATCATTGTATCATCAGCAAACTTGGCTTCGTTACACTCAGTCCCTTCTTCCAAGTCATTAATATGGATTGTAAATAGTTGGAGTCTCAGCACTGATCCCTTCGACACCCCACTAGTTACTGATTGTCAACTCGAGAAACAAACATTTATCCTGACTCTCTGTTTTCTGTCAGTCAGCCAATCCTCCATCCATGCTGATATATTACCCCCAACCCTGTGAACTGCTATCCCCTCCCTGTCTCCCCCCCCCCCCCCCCCCCCGGAAGGTACTGACTCTGGCTGGGTTCAGTTCTGCACTCACTGGTTCCCCTCCCCTGAAGGTACTGACTCTGGCTGGGTTCAGTTCTACACTCTCTGGTTCCCCTCCCCTGAAGGTACTGACTCTGGCTGGGTTCAGTTCTACACTCACTGGTTCTCCTCCCCTGAAGGTACTGACTCTGGCTGGGTCCAGTTCTAAACTCACTGGTTCCCCTCCCCTGAAGGTACTGACTCTGGCTGGGTTCAGTTCCAGACATTGAGATCATTCACTTTGTTCCTGCACCAAGATGGCTACACATGTGCTCTGCTACTCACTGAATCAAAATAGCGGAGCGCTGAACCTACCTTCCTGCACGAAGATGGCCGCCGTTAGCCTGGGCCTGTGACCGGGAGAAAACCTCGAAGCTGCAACCACCGATATTCCGGTTATTATTCCGGGCTTGCAGCGGGCACAATTTGTTTATGAAGCCTCCCCGGCTCCCCGCTGTTCCATTACTCCGCTCTGTCCCACTGAAAAGGGCACTTCTGAGGAGCCTATCCAAAACGTGTCGATGCTGCCATTACACGCACCACGCATGCTCCAAACACAGCCTGGGCCCGCGCCTGCGCACTAAGCTCCTGTCGTCTGGGTGCAGCACATTCTCCCCCGCGGGGCTTGCTGGGTACATACGACCATGAGAAATCGGAGCAGGAGTGGGCCACCCAGACCCCCGAGCATGCTCCCCATTCAATAAGGTCATGGCTGGTCTGATCATAGACTCAGCTCCATTCCCTGCCCGCTCCCCAGAACCCTTCACTCCCTTACCACACCTGGAGTCCTGTGCACTGCTTTGGTCTCCTTCTCTCAGGAAGGATATCCTTGCCTTACTTCGATACAGAGCAAAGCTACCTCAACACTATCCCACGAGACATTCCAAGGTGAGATATGGAGTTTCTCTCCCTCAACCTGTCCCATGCATTCCAGAATGGATACTGCATTGGTTAGATAATGAATAAAGCTCACTCTACACTATCCTATCAAACACTCCCAGGATAGGTACAGCACAAATTAAATATACAGTAAATCTGTGCCAAAGGAACTGTATCCCAGTGAGAGTCAGTGCCAGAGGAAACTACAGCATGTGATAGATACAGAATAAAGCTCCCTCTACACTGTTCTGAACAATCCCAGGGCAGGTAAAGCACGGGTTAGATGTTCATAGCCGGTCCCTCGAACGAGGATGATTTGCTTCCACATGAGTTCACAGATGTTTCAATGAGGGACCCAATGTTCCAGTCCTGACCTCCAATTGAGGAGGTGGAAGATGCCGATGGGTGGATTTTTTTAACGTGTGGTGACCGTTGCACACCAGCCACGACACGGGCATGACAGAGCTAGGATTGGTCCAGTGGCAAGGGTTAATCAGGATTACTGGAGACCTGTTTTGCTGTACGGAGCTAGTGTGCACAAATATAACAGTGTGGGCTGGTCCGTGCTGCCCCTGGGCTCTCGCCTCTTTTGCAACCGGTACCCTCATTCGCCGCACCTCCGCCACGATCTCTCGCCACTCCTCCACCACAAACATTCACTGCACCTCCGCCATGATCCCTCTCCGCTCCTCCTCCAAAAAAACACTCGCCGCACCTCCGCCACGATCTCCTGCCCCATCTCTGCTCCAAACATTCACTGAACCTCCATCACCATCACCCACCAAATCTCAGGCATGCTCCCTCATCACTCCTCTGCCCCGATCACTCGTCACAAGTCCAGCTCAACCTTCCATGTTCCTCTGCTGTACCAGGGCCCTGCTGATGCTCCTGCCCACGCTCCAAGTGGCAATCTGGGCCATGATGATGTCACCCAGTCGTCTACCTCGAAGCCGTCACACATTTGTGTCAGATCACACTGAAGCTGCAGTGGCTCGCTCCTGCTCTTTTTATAGCCCCAACCTGTGGAGATGTTCTCTCTCAGGTTGGGATGGCCCATGATATCCTAGAGCCCATTGGTCGATCTCTTTTTATCGCCCCAACCTGTGGAGATGTTCTCTCGCAGGTTGGGGTGGCCCATGATGTGATACATGGGTGAGATACAGTGTAGAGCTCCCGCTACTATACTCTGCCACATTAAATACTCTCAGGTGAAGTACAGCACGGTTTAAACAGAGAGTAAATCTCTCTATACGGTCCCATTAAACAGTCCCAGGGCAGGTACAGCATGGGTTATATTCAGAATCAAGCTCCCTCAACATTGTCACAACAAACAGACGAGGGCTGGTACAGCACATATGGAGTACATGTCCTACAAACTCCAGGGCAGGAACAGCACAGGATAATTACAGAGTAATTTCTCCCTCAACACTGTTCCAATAAAAAAATACCAGGGCAGGTATAGCAGAACTATTTTGTTGTTGATCTGTAAATCAAGTGCCCCCTGATTAAAGCTGGGGTGGGGGGGGCACTATAACCAACAAAATAAACCTATTAAACTTTGGACAGTAAATTGAAATCAAATTAAAATTTGGTTGTTGGGGGTGATGTTGCACTCCAGTCACTCTGGCTGAGGAGTTCCTCCCAGAGTCACAGTGCACATTTCGTCCTCCAAGGGGTATAACGGATTTAAGTAGGTACACAGTAAGGATCCCAATACACTGTCCCATCACACTCTCCCAGGGCAGGTACAACATGGATTAAATACAGACCAAAGCTTCCGCTATACAGTTCCCAGGGCAAGTACAGTACAGGTTAGACACAGAGTACATTTCCCTCTAATGTCCCAGGCATTCCAGGGCAGATACAGCACTTATTAGATATTGAGGAGATCTGCCTCTATAATGTTCAACCAGACATTCCCAGGGCAGGTAGAACACGGGTTAGATACAGAGGAAAATTCCTTCTACACTGATCTATCAAACACTCCCATCACAGGTACAGCACGGGTTAGATACAGAGTAAAACTCCCTCTACACTGTCCATCAAACACTCCTAGGGCACGTCCAGCACTGCGTATTAACAGAGTAATGTTCCCTCTACACTGTCCCAGCAAACATTCCCAGGGCAAGTACACAAATGATAGATACAGAGTAAATTCCCTCTACACTGTCCTATCAGCCACTCCACGGCAGGTACAGAAAGGGTTATAATGCAGAGTAATATCCCTCTACACTGTCCCATCAAACACACCCAGGGCAGGAACAACACGGGTTACATATTGAGTAAAAATCACTCTACACTGTCCCCTCAAACACTCTGTGCGAACATACCGCACAGAGTAGATACAGAGAAAAACGTGCTCTGCACTATCCCATCAAAAACTGCCAGGGCGGGTACAGCAGGAGTTAGACAGAAATGTTTATGCTGGATGTTCCAGAATTGGGGCCTGGGCAACAGAAGGCACAGCCACAAAAGCCACCAATGGTTGAACAATTATAATCAGGGATACTCAGAAAGACTGATATCTCATGGGCGGGAGCGGCGGGGAGGTGGGGATGTTGTGGGGGCAGTGTGAGTGGTGGGGAGGTGGGGATGTTGTGGAGGCAGTGTGAGTGGGAATTTTTAAATCAAGGCGTTGCTTCACTGGAAGCCAATGTCGGTCAGCGAGCACAGGGGTGATGGGTGAGCTGGACTTGGTGCGAGTTCGGACATGGGCAGCCGAGTTTTGGATCAACATCTGTTTATGTCGGTCAGGATGTGGGAGGAGTGCATTGGAATAGTCATTTCCAGAAGTAAAAAAAGGCATGGATAAGGGCTTCAGCAGTGGATGAGCTGAGGCATGAGCGGAGATGGGCGATGTTACAGAGGTGGAAATAGGCATTCTTAGTTAGTTTGTGGATATGTGGTCAAAAACTTATTTCAGGGTTAAGTATGTCACCAAGGTTGCGAACAGTCTGGTTCAGGCTCAGACAGAAGTTGGGGAGAGGGATGGAGTCGGTCACTAGGGAACGGAGCTTGTGGTAATGATGATTACAAATATCAGAATATTTCACAGGCTATCACGTGCAAAATGTGTGGATGAGTTTGTAATATTCAATCGGTTTCAAAAACGGGTTAACTGATCTAGAAATTAACGGATTTCAAATCTTATGCAAGACAGTTCAATAAAGGGGTGGTTCAAAAGATTTCAGCTGAGTTTAAAGTCGGACACTGCAGTTAAGTCTGCTACAACCACAACTCATGTATGCAAATGGAACAAGTTTGGGGTTTGATATGCTAGAAAGCGAACTCGGTGAGAAGTGATATAAGTTAGATTAAGAAAAAGCCCTAAAAGGGAGCAGTCCGTAACAGAACATCAATTAATCTCCTCTGATCATGGAAGAAGCAAATATTCAACAAACTGTGTTTGAAACAAAGATCATTTATTCAACATTTATAGAGGGTATTAATCTCCAGCTTTACAATCGATATTAACGACTTGGAAAAAGGGACTGAGTGTAACATAGCCAAGTTTGCTGATGATACAAAGATCGAAGGAAAAGCAATGTATGAGGAGGACACAACAACTCTGCAAAAGGACATAGACAGGCTAAGTGAGTGAGCAAACATTTGGCAGATGGACTATAATGTTGGAAAGTGTGAGGTCATGCACTTTGGCAGAAAAAATCAAAGAGCAACATATTTTTTTAAATGGTGAAAGATTGCAAAGTGCCGCAGTACAGCGGGACCTGGGGTTACTTGTGCATGAAACGCAACAGGATAGTATGCAGGTACAGCAACTGATCAGGAAGGCCAATGGTATCTTGGCCTTTATTGCAAAAGGGATGAGGTATAAAATCACGAAAATCTTGCTACAGCTATATGTGAGGCCTCACCTGGAATACTGTGTGTAGTTTTGGTTTCCATATTTATGAAAGGATATACTTGTTTTGGAGGCAGCTCAGAGAAGGTTCACTCGGTTGATTCTGGGCATGAGGGTTTGACTTATGAGGATTCAGAAGAATGAAAGGTGATCTTATCAAAACGTATAAGATTATGAGGGGGCTTGATAATGTGGATGCAGAGAGGATGCTTCCACTGATAATGGGGAGTCTAGAATTAGAGTGCATGATCTTAGAATAAGGGGCCGCCCATTTAAATCAGAGATGAGAAATTTCTTCTCTCAGAGGGTTGTAAATCTATGGACTTCACTGTTTCAGAGAACTGTGGAAGCTGGGCCATTGAATAAATTTAAGACAGAAATGGACAGTTTCTTAAACGATATGGGGATGTGGGGGCATGGGGAGCGGGCGGGGAAGTGGAGCTGAGTCCATGATCAGATCAGCCATGATCTTATTGAATGGCGGAGCAGGCTCGAGGGGCCGTATGGCCTACTCCTGTTGCTATTTTTTATGTTCTTATGTTCAGGTATAGGGGTTATTAAAATCATCAGAAACAAACAAGAGCTGCCAGAATGAACATGGTTCAGTGCCCAATGCAATCACAGTAAATCGTGTTCTAGTCACAAATGCAATCTTTCTCCTCAGCCTATTTAAAACTAAGATGAGGAGGAATTTCTTCTCTCGGAGGGTTGTAAATCTTTGGAATTCTCGGCAGCAGAGAGCAGTGGAATCTGGGTCATTGACTATATTTAAGGCGGAGATTGCCAGATTTTTGAGCGATAAGGGAGTAAAGGGTTCTGGGGAGCGGGCAGGGAATGGAGCTGAGCCTATGATCAGACCAGCCATGACCTTATTGAATCGGCCAAAAAAAAACCTTGTAAATGTTGGTGTTTCCCCCAGATCGGGGGGCACGGTTTAATGTGTTTTGTTTGCTCCTAAAAGAGTTTCATGCACAAGGACCACCAGGTCCCTCTGCATCGCAGCATGTTATAATTTCTCCCCATTCAAATAATATTCCCTCTTACTGTTTTTTTTCCCTCAAGGTGGATGACCTCACACTTTCCGACATTGTATTCCATCTGCCAAATCTTAGCCCATTCTCTAACCTATCTAAATCTCTTTGCAGCCTCTCTCTGTCCTCTGCACAACCCGCGTTCCCACTAATCTTTGTGTCATCTGCAAATTTTGTTACACTACACTCTGTCCCCTCTTCCAGGTCATCTATATATATTGTAAACAGTTGTAGTCCCAGCACCGATCCCTGTGGCACACCACTAACCACCGATTTCCAACCCAAAAAGGACCCATTTATCGCGACTCTCTGCTTTCTGTTAGCCGGCCAATTCTCTATCCATGTTAATACATTTCCTCTGACTCCGCGTACCTTTATCTTTTGCAGTAACCTTTTATGTGGCACCTAATCGAATGCCTTTTGAAAATCTAAATACAGCACATCCATCGGTACACCTGTATCCACCATGCTCGTTATATCCTCAAAGAATTCCAGTAAATTAGTTAAACATGATTTCCCCTTCATGAATCCATGCTGCGTCTGCTTGATTACACTATTCCAATCTAGATGTCCCGCTCTTTCTTCCTTAATGATAGTTTCAAGCATTTTCCTCACTACAGATGTTAAACTAACCGGCCTATAGTTACCTGCCTTTTGTCTGCCCTCTTTTTTAAACAGAGGTGTTACATTAGCTGCTTTCCAATCCGCTGGTACCTCCCCAGAGTCCAGAGAGTTTTGGTGGATTTTAACGAATGCATCTGCTATAACTTCCGCCATCTCTTTTAATCCCTGGGATGCATTTCTTCAGGTCCGGGGGACTTTTCTACCTTGAGTCCCATTAGCCTGTCCTGCACTACCCCCCTAGTGATAGTGATTGTCTCAAGGTCCTCCCTTCCCACATTCCTTTGACCAGCAATTTCTGGCATGGTTTTTGTGTCTTCCACTATGAAGACCGAAGTAAAATAATTGTTTAAGATCTCAGCAATTTCCACATTTCCCATTATTAAATCCCCCTTCTCATCTTCTAAGGGACCAACATTTACTTTAGTCACTCTTTTCCGTTTTACATATCTGTAAAAGCTTTTACTATCCGTTTTCATGTTTTGCGCAAGTTTACCTTTGTAATCTATCTTTCCTTTCTTTATTGCTTTCTTAGTCATTCTTGTCAATGAGAATGTCTCGATTGCATTTCAGTTCTTAAATAAAAAACAATAAAGGGCTTTTCTGCCATCGTGATTTGAACACACAGCCACTCAATTAATTATGTTTCCTATTTTGACCAATGTGAGGGCTTTTTATCTGAAGTAGGGTGTTTGCGGATCTCGGTCCCAAGGCTTGTACAGCCAGCGCTCCCAGCTCAGATACAGCATGAGTTAGAAACTGGGTGGAGTTCTCTCAATACAGGATTCCTGAAGGTAACTTCAGCTGAGAGGGAGTAAAGGGTAATTTTAACTCACTGTACCTCTCACACGCACCAGCGAGAGGAGAAAGGGAAACGTGTAATTCATGTAACCCCCACTGCCCCTCCCGCAGGGAGATGGGAAGTGAACCACTCTCTTTTAAATGCACTAAGTTGCCATCGTACATTCTAACCCATGATCTAAAAATTTTAAACTTGCCATATGAGTATTATATTCTGAAATAACTATTTATTCCACGTAATATTTTTAAATAGGGTTGGGGATGCAACAGTCCCTGTTAATTGTAAACTAACATGTTGAATTCTAATGGGCCATGTCTAAACTGGTGACTGAATCCTCTGCGGGTTTCTCACAGTTGTGTCCCTGATGTTGCTGAAGCCCATCGGTTGAATTGTTGCATTCGTTCGGCTGATGTCACATTGCGCCTCACACAGAACACATTTACACAGAGCGGAGGAGAATACATGTGAAAGTGAGTTTGTGTGTGTTCACATGTAAGTGTTTTGATGATTTTGTATAAGTTTGTGTTTTTGTGTAAGTGCACAATTGCACATGAACACACATAGACTTACATATAAAGACATATTAACAACCTGAAACATAATATTATACATAACTAGAATATAATGAAAACCATCATTGTCAAATCCAGTTATTGGTACTCTCTGAAACTTTGAACAAAACAATAATACACGTCAATCGAAACGTACACTAACACAACGGAAACTTATACACAGTTACACAAACATAGACACACATATCAATCCAGACACACACTTACACAAAACACACTTACACACATTTACACACATATCAACACATACATCAATCCACACACACATTTACACAAAGCACACACACACTTACACACACATAAACACACACATCAATCCACACACACACACTTACACAAAACACATTTATACACACTTACACACACATAAACACACACATCTATCCACACACACACTTGCAAAAACACACTTACACACACATAAACACACACATCAATCCATCACACACTTACACAAAACACACAAACAGACTTACACACAGGTAAATACACACGTCAATCCACACACAGACTTGCACAAAACACACACACACTCGTAAACAAATGCATCAATCCAAATACAGATTTACACAAAACACACACACGCTTACATGCAAACACACTATTGCAGTTATACACACACATCAATCAAAACACACACTTACACGAAACATACACACACAAACAAACACAGACTTACACCTAAACATGAACAACATTGAAACATAACCATACACTTACAGGAAAACACACACCTGAACACACTTACACAAGCATGAACATGCCTATAAATCCAAACACAAACTAACACAAAACACACACACACACACACTTACATGTGAACACAATGTTACACGAAAACTCTCACACACACTTACACCTCAACATAAACAAACATTTCGACATAACCACACATATACATTTGCACACATGAACAAAGCATCATTTTAAAATTGAGTCATTATTATTTTATCAATTTTTGTAACTGCTGATAAAGCTTAATTTAGAAATAGAAAGTTCAAGGCCAAAATTATTAATTAATAACATAAAGGTATACATTGCATACCAGTTCTTGTCATATTTTTGTAAAGCCAAGCTCAGTAATGAATCTTGTGTGACCATGGTCTGTATAATTGTTCTCAGTGAAGTGATTCCTGCCACAGAGAGGGAGGGAGATAGAGATAACATAGAAAGTCAAAGGCAGTAGATAATATGATCTACTGTAAGGCTACAACAGCTGTAAATTTTCACAGCTTTTGAATGGGAGAAAAATGGTATAAAGTAACAGCTCTTCTACTCAGAAGGCAGTGCGATTCAAGCGAACAGGAGATGAGGAGTCGGCACCACGGTCAGCTCGAGAGGACGCTATCGAAAATTAGACTGTGACTATAATTTGTTAAGTATTACTTTTTGTAACAGAATGTAATTTACTTGATAAAACACTGTTTTTACTCACTATACCTGTATTAAAAGTATTTGGTATGATCTGAACAAGAGTCTCCCAGTTTGAATTAAATATATACCCTGGAAATAGCTGAATTGCTATAGTTAGCAAAGCGGCAAAAAGCTGCTCATTGGTTAAAAACTACATCTGGCGACCACGAAGGAACAAAACAAAGAGATATTGAACAAAATGCAATATACTCAATAATCAAGTTAATTGGGAACTCTTGTAATTTTTTCTGTCTATTTGAAAACAAGTTCTTGTGTGTCACCAGCAGATGCAAGGCAGATCGTTTGATCACCGATCAAATCTTGTGTAAGGTTGATTTACGTCAACTGCTAGTGACTGTTATCTTCATTAAGGAAGCTTACTTAAAAATAATTAATTTTCAGATGCCGGAGGAGTGTCTCTTGGAAGAGTATCAGAAAAAGTTAGAAAAAAGATGTGACGAAACGCAAGTGCAGACACTGTTGCTAGATTGCCTAGGGAAGAATCCGAATGTATCCCTTAAGGATATAGTCACTTTTATTTATGAACAGATTAAAGCTAAGAAATGGAAGCTGGGTAAGGCGATGAGTCTAGTCACCTATGCAGCTTCGTACTTTGCAGGACGTCAATCAAAGGTCAAGAAAGAATTAGAGGATAAAATATCAGAACTGGAAAAAAAAATTCGGCTAAGAATGAAGAATTGCAGAAAATAGATTCAGACATTAAACATAAAATTGTGAATTTGCAGTCAATTTGCCTCAGCTACTGCAGTAATGCAACAGCAGAGTATCAATGCAATTCACGTAGGGGCTGCAATGTAAACAATTAGGAAATCTTGAGATTTAAAAAGAAGATCTAAGCAGAGATAATAAACGTCTCACCAAACAATTAGAGGACTCATGGGGAGCAATGATGGAGGCTTTCCATCGACCCCTTCAAGGGATAAATTATAAGGTTGCAAATAGGAGCTCAAAATTATGATGAAGGTCTTGAACTTATAATTGCTACGTAGGTAACACTTGCTTATGTAGGTACAGCGCAAATGTATAACACATTGAACTGAATCCGTAACCTCTGTAATACTAAAACAGCCGGTCAGCAGTTTTTTTACGTCCCTGAGGAAGAGATAAATAAGCAAGTACAGCCACTCTAACCGTCGGATAGTCTGGGGTAGAGGGAAAAATGGAACAAAACAATGATGAGAGATGGACTGTTGCATTTACCACTCAGAGCCCGTCGGATAAGAGTCGACAAATCAATGTAACTTCGCTGATATCAATAGACCTATCGATGATTTTGCAGGAGGATAGCTCCTCTTCAAAACCTGTATAAGTTATGCTTGAAAACTCTTGTATTTCGGAGGTTCCACGACTGAACCTTCCCTTGCAATTGCTCGTAATAAAAGCCAGTTGATCCTGGGATTTTGTGTATTCACATCCGTGGTCGTTATACAGTGGGAGAAAGGTGAGGTGTCGATTAACTATCTCAGTTAGTCCACGTCGAAGAAGAGAAGCCTCCTTCTTAACCCCAACATTTGGCGTCATGAACCGGATGCAGACTTTTCGACCTGGATCACGTGACAGCTAAATGGTAGTGGGCATGTTTTTTACCACATGCAGCTGTAGCATTGACGGGGAAGGAGCTAATTTGTATAAAGAATTAGAAGGGGTCAGCTGTAGGACAACTTATAACGAACCACAGATTGCTGAAAACCAAGGGTGGGATAGGTGTATGCCTGAAAAAGAAGGAATGCAACCGCAGGGGGAGTGGACCCCAGCGATCGTTATGGGAAATATAAGGCGTATGTCCTGAAGCATGACGTGGTAATAACACAGTGAAGCTGGTATTGATCGTGTGCAGTGCAAACAAGAAGGAATACAACCTAAACCGTGGGGTGGGACCCCAGGATCCTAGGAAAACTGGCCAGTGGGATAAAATGCGAGCTGAGATAAATGGAAAATTAATAAAAGAAAAGAAAAATGTTGGAAATCAAATTGAATTTACAAAGGACAGTTTGTTTTTATCAAAAGATAGAAATGTGACCTTGAAAGCTGCAGAGAAACAAAGATGTTGAGCAAAATGGACTGGAGGAAGATCGTCAAAATACAAAACCTAATTTGAAGAAACGAGATTTAAATTGGCTGTGAAAAGGATATTGGTTGAAATATAGAAACTTATGAATTAAACCCGACAACGCTTTGTGCCGAGGAAGAGAAACCAAGATGTTTAACTATGGACTGGAGTAAGGTCATCAAAAAATGATTAAGTTCAGAATCAAAAGCGGGAAAAGATCTAAGCTATGTGAACTCAGCACAGAAAGAAAAAACTGGGAATTACAGGATTCTTAAAAAGATGGACCGGCACCGAAGTTTAGATTTTGTGCCGAGAGAAATAAAACACAAGATTTGCTCATTGAACGGGACCATAAAAAAACAAAATGCTGGAATGTATATAGCTTGAGTGGAAATTGGATTTCTGTAAACAAAATAGCTATTAAAATGTGTGGTCTCGCTTTAAATCAATGAAAAACTCGTTGGCACGTATTTGAATTGGGTGTGTAGAGAAATTGGAGTTTAATCTAAAATGCTGCCTATCCCGCTGAGAAGGTTTTATTTTGACAATTTTACCAATAATTTCTGCTATTTTAACGGATTCCTAATTTCTTATCAAGTTTTGAAAGCACAAAGACTTGGGGAAATATTTTCAGATGGATACTCGAAGTCACGTAATGACGTCAGGCCTTCTTACAAACCTGTAGTGGAGTTAACCCTTTCCATTGAAAGATGTTTTATACTGGACATTATTAGTTTGGATTTCTTAATAAAAGAAAAAAGACTCACCTGACAGACAGAAGAAATGTGGGGATATTCAGAATGAAAACAAACGGAGAAAGCCTATGTAATAATACTCACCTGCTACAGAGGACAGATAGATACTTAAACACATCAAATTCAAGAGTTAGAAGTTAAGATAAATAAGCTGGCAGAGAAAAAAACAGGACCAGATGGATAGTGCAGAGCACAGCCATAGCACCATCACCTACGGTAATAGAGAAAATGTACCCCAAGGTGGGTAAGTGCAGTCCACAACCCCAACCTAACAGTCAATCAGACAGGGATAATGAGTTTGGAGTAGAGGTGGCCCCGGCACATGATAATGGCTATTTATCAGTGGCACTGATACGCACGACCACCATTCGCTCCAGCGGATGTAGATCAGCACACATTACCATACAGGAGGTGCCCCTCAGCCCACAGGAGACAAATTCTATTGAATAAGTTACCACCCGCTAAAGCAAAATAGTAGGGATACAGAACTCTGACAAAAGACTGGAGTAGAATACTGTGACTCAAAAGGCAGGGAAAAGGGTTGGGGAGTACGGGGAATGAAAGTGGATTGAATACAAAAACCACTCTGGGGCTGATAACCGTAACAGAAATGATGCAGCATTCTTGAAAATGGTTAAGGATGGACTAGGAAAGGCACATCAAAAGATAATTAAGTGAGTATTTAAGATAGGAGATGATTATGATGAAACTTTGGAATGGGCAGATCATATAGAGTGGTTAAAGTTAGAACAAGGGATAAATGAGCAAAAATAGCAGCAACAGCGTTAGCAGCAGAGACGAAGGAGGAAGAGACAGACTCCCATGCAGCTCCACTGATATGTTTAAACTGCAATCAGGAAGGTAACTTCAGTAGGGATTGCCTGCAGAAAAGCAGACGTTACAGCAATTCTAAAGGGGCATGTCAAAATTGTGGTAAACTTGAACATTTGGCCAAAGATTGCTGGAGTTATGAGGAAAGCGCTGGATGGCGAGACCACAAACAGGCAAAGAAGGGAATACCATTAATCAGGGAAGATCTGATGGACATGCTCAGACAGGTACCAGCACCACTGGTACCACTGCCACCACCGCCCCAACCCGAGAACACCTAATAACCAACTTAGATTTGCCCCTGACCCATAGGACAATCAACATACAAGGAGAGAGTGGGGGATATCAGAAAGCAACCCGAAGTGAGATGGTGTTGTTAGAAGTACAGGGGTTATGCTACCTATTCAGTTTTGGTGCTGTCAGAATACAGAAGACAACATAAAGAATGCATACAGAAGGCAGGGATACATTAAGGGAGATAGGGGTACTGATAGCTCTTCAGTGTAATCGGATAATTTTGGGGGATAAGCATGAAAACCGAATTAAGTTCGAAAACCCGGGACACCAGCAGCAACGAAGGTAGGAACAACCATAATCCAACCCGAGTGGGAAACAAAGGCTGTATGGGGTAGCGTGTGCCAATTATACCCGACTCTGTGGGCACAATGCAAACAAGATTATGGATTAGCAGAGATATCACCCATCAAAATTCCTGGACCCGAACACAAAGCTCACCGACAGTTCCAATTACCACCCGAAGCTGAGGTAGCGGTCTGTCAGATAGTGCATGAATTAGAGGAGCAAAGTATATTGAAACATGTAACAGCCTCCATTAATTCACCTGTGAGGCTGATGAAGAAACCCGACAGGTCTTACCGATTGACTATCGATTATAACACCCTGAATAAAGTGACTTCCTGAGAACACCCAATAGTGGCAAGTCCAGCCACAATTTTTAATGGCCTGTATCCAGATCATAAGATATTCACCATGCTGGATATAGTGAATGGAACTTGGACCATTCCCTTAGCCAAAGAGTCTCAAGGAAAATTTTTCTTCATGGTAAATGGATAACAATACACATGGGCCAAGGTACCACTGGGATTGAATAAAAGCTGGAGCATATTTCATCGAATATTGTCAGGGATTTTGGAACCAGTAGATTTAGGAGAAATAAGGAGCGAAGTAACATATCTGGGATACATAATATCGTAAGGGAAGAGACAGATGCCCGAGGACAGTAAGGAAGCAATTCAATCAATCCCCAGACCAGGAACCGTGAAAGGGGTCAGGCAGGTGCTCGGGCTATTAAACTACTGCAGAAATGTTATTCCAGAATATGCCAAGGTGGCCTAACCTATACAGAAACAGGTCAAAGGGTGGGAACCCTCCTAAGAGCCAGTAAACTGGGGCCTAGATCAAGAAACTGCATGTGTGCGGTTAAAACAAACTCTCACAAGTGCTCCAGCCCTGGGACTACCAGACCATCATAGGCCCTTTCACGTCTATACCTACCATATTAACCATCATTATAACGCGGTAGTGATTCAATTACATGGAGACAGGCATAGACCGTGGCATATTACTCAGATAAACCGCAACCTGTAGCTGCAGGACTGTCCAGGTGCGTTGCTGCCCTCGATTGTGCGGCTTGGGCCATCAGAGTTTATGAACCAATAATAATGTCAGGATGCATTATTCTACAAACCCAGCGTACCTTAGTAGAATTACATAACACTGAAAGGCTAAAAATGTATTCGATGCACAAATGGCGAGATGGTAAATAATGCTCTCCTCTCCCGCCATCCCCCCTCCCCCCCCCCCACACCACTCAACGGGACGGTAACAATAATAAAAGACGCCTGCAGGGTGGATCATTACATGGGAGAGGAGCATCATTATAGCACAACAGAAGATGAGGGAAGTAGTCAGGCTAGTGAAACCCTGCTTGAGGATGCAGACATGGATCTATATGTAGATGAGTTTCGGTGCTATATCAATGGGACACCACAGACAGGATGGGTCGTGGTAGATCGCAGCGGTCAGGTCAAAGGGGAAGGACGGTTAGTAGAGAATCTATCAGCTCAAGTGGTTGAATTTGTGGTTCTCACTGAGGCACTGAGGCTTGCGAAGGGAAAATGAGTAAATATCTATACAGACAGTCGATATGCTTTCGGAGTAGAGCATGATTATATGATAGCCTGGAGCAGACGGTGATACACGACCTCAGGAGGAGGACCGATTAAACATGAGGAGATTGGGAAACATCTAGTGGAAGCCTCCTTCCTACCCCAGGAGTGTGCGATAATAAATATCAAAGCATACATAAAAAATAATGATCAGTATGAACAGGGGAATGCATGGACACATGAAGCACCAAAGCGAGTGGCAGGTACACTGGCCGGGGAAGCCCAAGGCAGAGCATGTACAATTGGGACTGAGGAAGTAAATATGCTTGAGGTACAGGGAGAGGCCACTCCGCAGGAACAGGAGGGGTGGAAGCAGAGATGGGCCAAACAAGGTTCCGACGAGATATGGAGAAAATATGGGAATGTGGTGGCCCCGGAATACATCCAGGGGAGCCTATTAAATTTATACCACGGGTATGTCCATACAGGTAGAACCAACATGATAAGCTTGATGTCCAGATGCTGGTGGTGGAAGGGAATATCTAGAGATATAGAGGACCTCTGCAGAAGGTGCGTGATATGCGCAAAATACAACCCAGGGGGGAAAGTAAAGATCAGAATGGGACATCAGCCCCGACCGAAGGGAATCTGGGAAAATTTGCAGGTAGATTTTACTGGACCATTATCCAGAAACAAGGGGAACACATACTGCTTAGTTATAATAGACACGTTTATGAAGTGGGTAGAAGCTTTCACCACTAAGAATTGTTCAGTAGAAACCATGGCCAGGACCCTAGAAAACAAAATAATGGCATTGCAGCTGAACTCAGGTCAAAGTTCACACTTCACAGGGAAGATAATGAAACAGGCGTGCGCTTAGGGATTAGGCAAAAACTATCCCACATCAACGAGACTGGAAAGGGATCGGTAGACAGGATACCCCGAGTATAAATAAAGCTCAAGGCAACCCCTAGTCGAACGACAGGAATTATACCCTTTTAACTAAAAAAATATAGAAATCTGCAATGGAACTCTGTAAGCAGTTCCATGATATCGAGTCAAAGGTTAGAGATCAGCAAATCAAGGATTTAGAGAACGACACTAAGAAACAGAAGTTCCAAACACCATAAATAGGCAGTCAAGAGATTACCCCAGAGAGGTTCGGGATCGCATCCAAATGGATCGGTCTCTATCAGGTAATCATGGTAAGCTTTGGTACTTATAAGGAGTATCGGCAAGTGGAAACACTGGACCCAGTTAAAAAAGCATGGTCACTAACTAACCAGTGACGACTGGAAAATATTGTTTTTTGCAGGACTCGAAAGCTCGTGGAAACAACGTGGAGTAACGCAGCCTCATATCAGTGACAACAGACTGAGGGATGGCAAGGCCTGTATTACAGGGACTTGGGCGACATTAGTTTAATAAAACATCAAAAACACTGATGGTGTCGGACGGAACAATAGTCGAGTTAAATAACGGGCATAAAACAACGTTACAAGGAAACGAAACAACATTGGGGATGAGCCAATAATATAGAACCATAATTAGTGGGAATAAGACCGCGGTGTGTTTTTAATCAGGAGGGACAAACATACTGCACCAGGGGAAAGGGGTGCAGGTTTCACTAACATCTATGAATGGTGGTGGAGGGATATCTGCAGAGATAGACCCACCAACACGGTCCCATCCACTAGTTTAGCAACAGTAAGCACTACCAGGGCCTCGACCATCACACCCTCAGCGCCACAAACGTGTCCAACTGTGAACACTGGGGCAAAAGAGAAATTGATAAGGCAGACCAAGGATAAGGTACACTTCAGAGTACTTCAGCGATTAATTACTGTATTCCTAAATTTAAACAATAAAGCTACCCCAACATCTGCGGGTTAAACAGTATAAGCCGGTATAGAAACATGATCCTTCGAGCACTTAAAGGCGCTGAATCCAAAACCATGAAGTTTAATGTGGAAAGAGGGTCAGGTAAAAAAAAACGGGACAGGGGAAAAAGAGGGATACTAGAAATGGTACGAGGCAGGATACACGGCAGGATATGTGGCAGGATGCACTGCAGAATACACGGCGGGATACGAGTATGTGGCGGGAGTTGCGAAACTATAGACCTACACACGATAGATGATTGAGTTAACGCCTTCGCATGAACCTGACAGGGATTGCTGGAAAGGGATAAGGATAATGAAAAGATACAGGCACAGCTGGGTAATGGCGCATAAAGCGAATTATTACACTGGCCCACACATTGCAAGACCACACCAGAACTATAAATGAATAGAGCATATCGCAACTTAAGTAAAACCATACAGACAGAACTAGTACGTGCAGGATATGGAGCATGGTTGCTCAATAGAATACAACATAACATAGAGTAGCTTCAGAATAGAAAGGTGCCGGATTGGATAACACTCGATATATTTACCAACTGGACCTGAGACAAAAACATGACTCATGCCTGCGAGGTGCAGAGAAACAGTCATGCTTGGGTTTCAAAGGCCAGCTGTGTTACCGGACATTTAAATAGATTTTATATTATCTCTACCACAGTATGATGTGACAACAGGAGATCCTCTATACCAAACAATGTAGGAGAAATAAGGAATCAAACTCGCGTGTAGTATGATGACAACCCAGAAATGTAACTAAGGAGAACAACAGTACTAAGAATCTCAGCATATTTAGATTGTTATAAAAATAACCAAGCTGCTTTATGTCGAGATCCACCACGAATGATCAAAGATGACTGTGGATATAACCAAGTGGACGGGTGCACCTTGAATATCACCCCCACTAACACAGGACTACAAAATTATTGCTGTTTCACGAGGATATCGAGATTGATGTGTGACCACCACGGCAACTGAAATGAAGAAAGGAACACCTCATGCATCATTATGGATATTGACTTCTGCTTTACTCCACTTGATGAGACAGATATAAATGGGTTTATTATAACCCCTGAGCTAAAGGAGGAATGATCGATGGGAGAGAGACAGCGGCCTATAAAAGGCTCAGCAGTCCGGGGAGCGTCGAGAGAGGCGGGAGTCGAGAGAGGCAGCGGCCTATAAAAGGCTCAGCAGTCCGGGGAGCGTCGAGAGACGAGAGAGGCAGCGGCCTATAAAAGGCTCAGCAGTCCGGGGAGCGTCGAGAGAGGCGGGAGTCGAGAGAGGCAGCGGCCTATGAAAGGCTCAGCAGTCCGGGGAGCGTCGAGAGAGGCGGGAGTCGAGAGAGGCAGCGGCCTATAAAAGGCTCAGCAGTCCGGGGAGCGTCGAGAGAGGCGGGAGTCGAGAGAGGCAGCTGCTGCCTATAAAGGGCTCAGCAGTCCGGGGAGTCGAGGGAGGCGGGAGTTGAGAGAGACAGCGGCCTATAAAAGGCTCAGCAGTCCGGGTACCGGTGCAACTATAGCTGAGAGAAGGCAAAAAAGAAGTAGAAAGAAGTCAAAAGGTGACGTCACAGCCAACGTGGTAAGTGATTGGCTGCTGATTGGTGAGTAGTTTTTCTTTTTCTTTATTAGTCAGTAACTTTTAACATTGTTGTCGCCAATTTAAGTGTATCTAAGGGTTAAGTCATGGCAGGAGAGCTCGGTCACGTGCTATGCTCCTCCTGTACCATGTGGGAACTCGGGGACTACACCAGTGTCCCTGACGACTACATGTGCGGGAAGTGTATCCACCTCCGACTCCTGACGGCCCGCGTTGCGGAGTTGGAGCTGAGGGTGGATTCACTCTGGAGCATCCTCGATGCTGAGAATGACGTGAGTATCACTTGTAGCGAGTTGGTCTTACCGCAGGTGAAGGGTCCACAGCCAGCGAGGGAATGGAAGACCAGCAGGAAGAGTAGTGCAAGGAATGTAGTGCAGGGGTCCCCTGTGGTCATCCCACTGCAAAACAGATACACTGCTTTGAGTGCTGTTGAGAGGGATTACTCATCAGGAGAGGGCAGCAGCAGCCAAGTTCATGGCACCGTGGTTGGCTCTGTTGCACAGGAGGGCAGGAAAAAGAGTGGGCGAGCGATAGTGATAGGGGATTCAAATTGTAAGGGGAATAGATAGGCGTTTCTGCGGCCGCAACCGAGACTCCAGGATGGTATGTTGCCTCCCTGGTGCATGGGTCAACGATGTCTCGGAGCGGGTGCAGGACATTCTCAAAAGGGAGGGAGAACAGCCAGTTGTCGTGGTGCACGTTGGTACCAACGACATAGGTAAAAAAAGGGATGAGGTTCTACGAAATGAATTTAAGGAGCTCGGAGCTAAATTAAAATGTAGGACCTCAAAAGTAGTAATCTCGGGATTGCTACCAGTGCCACGTGCTAGTCAGATTAGGAATCGTAGGATAGCTCAGATGAATACGTGGCTTGAGCAATGGTGCAGCAGGGAGGGATTCAAATTCCTGGGGCATTGGAACGGTTCTGGGGGAGGTGGGACCAGTACAATCTGGACGGTCTGCAGTTGGGCAGAATCGGAACCAATGTCCTCGGGGGAGTGTTTGCTAGTGCTGTTGAGGAGGAGTTAAACTAATATGGCAGGGGGATGGGAACCAATGCAGGGAAATAGAGGGAAAAGCAAAAGACAGAAAGGAGATGAGGAAAAGTGGAGGGCAGAGAAACCCAAGGCAAAGAACAAAAAGGGCCATTGTACAGCAAAATTCTAAAAGGACAGAGGGTGTTAAAAAAACAAGCCGAAAGGCTTTGTGTCTTAATGCAAGGAGTATTCGCAATAAGATGGATGAATTAACTGTGCAAATAGATGTTAACAAATATGATGTGATTGGGATTACGGAGACGTGGCTCCAGGATGATCAGGGCTGGGAACTCAACATCCAGGGGTATTCAACATTCAGGAAGGATAGAATAAAAGGAAAAGGAGGTGGGGTAGCATTGCTGGTTAAGGAGGAGATTAAGGCAATAGTTAGGAAGGACTTTAGCTTGGATGATGTGGAAACTATATGGGTAGAGCTGCAGAACACCAAAGGGCAAACACCGTTAGTGGGAGTTGTGTACTGACCTCCAAACAGTAGTAGTGATGTTGGGGAGGGCATCAAACATGAAATTAGTGGTGCGTGCAATAAAGGTGCAGCAGTTATAATGGGTGACTTTAATATGCACATCGATTGGGCTAACCAAACTGGAAGCAATACAGTGGATGAGGATTTCAAAGAGTGCATAAGGGATGGTTTTTTAGACCAATATGTCGAGGAACCAACTAGGGGGGAGGCCATCTTAGACTGGGTGTTATGTAATGAGAGAGGATTAATTAGCAATCTCGTTGTGCGAGGCCCCTTGGGGAAGAGTGACCATAATATGGTGTAATTCTGCATTGGGATGGAGAATGAAACAGTTAATTCAGAGACCATGGTCCAGAACTTAAAGAAGGGTAACTTTGAAGGTATGAGGCGTGAATTGGCTTGGATGGATTGGCGAATGATACTTAATGGGTTGACTGTGGATGGGCAATGGCAGACATTTAGAGACCGCATGGATGAACTACAACAATTGTACATTCCTGTCTAGCATAAAAATAAAAAAGGGAAGGTGGCTCAACCGTGGCTATCTAGGGAAATCAGGGATAGTATTAAAGCCAAGGAAGTGGCATACAAATTGGCCAGAAATAGCAGTGAACCTGGGGACTGGGAGAAATTTAAAACTCAGCAGAGGAGGACAAAGGGTTTGATTAGGGCAGGGAAGATGGAGTATGAGAAGAAGCTTGCAGGGAACATTAAGACGGATTGCAAAAGTTTCTACAGATATGTAAAGAGAAAAAGGTTAGCAAAGACAAATGTAGGTCCCCTGCAGTCAGAATCAGGGGAAGTCATAACGGGGAACAAAGAAACGGCGGACCAATTGAACAAGTACTTTGGTTCGGTATTCAGGAAGGAGGACACGAACAACATTCCGGTTATAAAAGGGGTCGAGGGGTCTAGTAAGGAGGAGGAACTGAGGGAAATACTTATTAGCCGGGAAATTGTGTTGGGGAAATTGATGGGATTGAAGGCCGATAAATCCCCAGGGCCTGATGGACTGCATCCCAGAGTACTTAAGGAGGTGGCCTTGGAAATAGTGGATGCGTTGACAGTCATTTTACAACATTGCATTGACTCTGGATCAGTTTCTATAGAGTGGAGGGTAGCCAATGTAACCCCACTTTTTAAAAAAGGAGGGAGAGAGAAAACAGGGAATTATAGACCGGTCAGCCTGACATCGGTAGTGGGTAAAATGATGGAATCAATTATTAAGGATGTCATAGCAGTGCATTTGGAAAGAGGTGACATGATAGGTCCAAGTCAGCATGGATTTGTGAAAGGGAAATCATGCTTGACAAATCTTCTGGAATTTTTTCAGGATGTTTCTAGTAGAGTGGACAAGGGAGAACCAGTTGATGTGGTATATTTGGAATTTTAGAAGGCGTTCGACAAGGTCCCACACAAGAGATTGATGTGCAAAGTTAGAACACATGGGATTGGGGGTAGTGTACTGACATGGATTGAGAACTGGTTGTCAGACAGGAAGCAAAGAGTAGGAGTAAATGGGTACTTTTCAGAATGGCAGGCAGTGATTAGTGGGGTACCGCAAAGTTCTGTGCTGGGGCCCCAGCTGTTTACACTGTACATTAATGATTTAGATGAAGGGATTAAATGTAGTATCTACAAATTTGCGGATGACACTAAGTTGGGTGGCAGTGTGAGCTGCGAGGAGGATGTTGTGAGGCTGCAGAGCGACTTGGATAGGTTAGGTGAGTGGGCAAATGCATGGAAGATGAAGTATAATGTGGATAAATGTGAGGTTCTCCACTTTGGTGGTAAAAACAGAGAGACAGACTATTATCTGAATGGTGACAGATTAGGAAAAGGGCAGGTGCAAAGAGACCTGGGTGTCATGGTACGTCAGTCATTGAAGGTTGGCATGCAGGTGCAGCAGGCGATTAAGAAAGAAAATGGCATGTTGGCCTTCATAGCAAGGGGATTTGAGTACAGGGGCAGGGAGGTGTTGCTGCAGTTGTACAGGGCATTTGTGAGGCCACACCTGGAGTATTGTGTACAGTTTTGGTCTCCTAACCTGAGGAAGGACATTCTTGCTATTGAGGGAGTGCAGCGAAGGTTCACCAGACTGATTCCCGGGATGGCGGGACTGACCTATCAAGAAAGACTGGATCAACTTGGCTTGTATTCACTGGAGTTCAGAAGAATGAGAGGGGACCTCATAGAAACATTTAAAATTCTGACGGTGTTAGACAGGTTAGATGCAGGAAGAATGTTCCCAATGTTGGGGAAGTCCAGAACCAGAGGTCACAGTCTAAGGATAAGGGGTAAGCCATTTAGAACCGAGATGCGGAGGAACTTCTTCACCCAGAGAGTGGTCAACCTGTGGAATTCTCTACCACAGAAAGTTGTTGAGGCCAATTCACTAAATATAATAAAAAAAGGAGTTAGATGAGGTCCTTACTACTAGGGGGATCAAGGGGTATGGCGAGAAAGCAGGAATGGGGTGCTGAAGTTGAATGTTCAGCCATGAACTCATTGAATGGCGGTGCAGGCTAGAAGGGCCGAAGGGCATACTCCTGCACCAATTTTCTATGTTTCTATGTTTCTATGATAATGATGGACATTGCCTGAGGAGGTTATGCGAAGACCAGCGGGCCACAAGGAAAACCGATACTCGAATTGAAAGAGAAACAAACTGGACTGAATTGGACACCATTCGACAACATAGAGGATACTCCAGGGGGGGCAGAAATTCGGCAGAACAGTGAAGACCCCAAGTGGAGGGAAGATAGATGAAACAGCAGATACTCCAGGCGCGGCATAATTCGAACACCGAGAAAATGTTGGTACAAAGGACTTATACATGAACTAAGCTAGACTCAATATATTGGTTGTAGTGCAAGGATGCTCACCTTGCTAGTATTATCCTTTAAAAAGCTGTAACCGACGTAAGAGGCAAGCCCTAGCCCGTACTATAGTTAAAATATTGAAGAAAGGGAAATCAGACAGTCCGGCAGAAAGGACATACATAATATAACCTTGATGGGAAAGCCAACAGATAGCTCCAGGATCTCGGGAAGTAGCACTACCAAGTGAAAGGACAATCCTGGAATCTCACCCATGTGGAATTAATTGCGAAATGGCCTATCTTGGGCATATAGTCAAGGGCCATTAGGGGGTAATTGTAAGGGATAAATAGTAAGGTTCTAGATAGGGGTTCAGAATTATGCCGAAGGTAGTGAACTTATCAATTGTCGATGTATGTAACACTTGCTTATATAGGTACAACACACTTATACGCATTATATCATAGCTTAACCTGAGTAACACTTAAACAGCCAAAGTCAGCAGTTTTGTTTAAAAGTCGCTGATCAAGAGATAAAGAAGCCAGGCCAACCACACCAGGCGTCGGATAGACTGGGGTAGAGGGCAAAATGGAATAAAACAATGATGAGAGATGGGCAGTTTCATGTACCACTCGGAGCCCGTCTGATAAGAGTCGACAAATCACTGTAACTTCGCTGATAGCAATAGACCTATCGATGATTTTGGAGGAGGATAGCTCCTCTCCAACACCTGTATAAATTATGCTTCAAAACTCTTCTATTTCGGAGGTTCCAATACTGAACCTTCCCGTGCATTGCTCGTAAAAATCCGATAAACCTGAGGTTTCGTTTGTTTACTTCCTTGTTCGTCATACAGTGGGAAGCTGGGCGAGGTGTCGATTAACTATATCAGTTAGTACACCCCGAGGGAGAGAAGCCTAGTTTTATCCCAACGGAAGGGCAGGTGTCGATTAAGTACATCAGTTAGTCCACCTTGACGTAGAGACGCCTCCTTTTTACCACAACACCTCCCCTCCTCACCCCTCCTCTCCTCTCCTCTCTCCTCACGTCTCTCCAATGCTCATCTCCTCTCCTCTCCCCTACCTTCTACCCTCCTGTACTCTATTCTCCTCTCCCACCCTCGCCTCTACCCTCTCCTCTCCCCAGTCCTCTCCTCTAATCCCCTCCCCTCTTCACTCCGCTTTCCTCTCCTCTCCTCTACTCTCATCACATCCACTCTCCGTTCCACTACTCTCCCCTCCTCTGCTTTCTTCTCCCCTCTCCTCCCCTACACACTCGTCCCCTCCCTGCTCATCTCTACCCTCCTCTCTCCCCTCGTCTCTCTTTTCCTCGCCTCTCCATTACTCTCCTCCTCTCGCCTCTCCTCTCCTTCACACTCCTCTCCTCTCCCCTCTGCTCACCTCCTTATCCTTTCATCATCACTCCTCTCCCCTCTCCTCCCCCATCCTCTCCACTCGGCTCATCCCTTCTCCCATCTCCTCCTCTCTCCTCTCCACTTCTCTTCTCACCTGTCTTCGCGTTCTCTCCTGTCTCCTCTCCCCTCTCCTCAACTCTCTTCCCCTTTCAGCTGTTCTCCTCAACTCTCTTGTGCCTCATTTTCTCCCCTCTTGCCTACCTTTTCCACGCCTCTACTCCATTCTCCCCTCTCCCCTACACTATTCTCCTCCCTTTCCCTCTCCTCCATTCTCCTCTCATCTCCTCTGCTGTCTCATCTCCACTCATCTCCTGTCTTCCCCGATCCACCCCTATCCTCACCTATCCTCTCCTCTCTCCTGTTTTCAGGTCGCTTCTCTCTCCACGCTCCTCTCTCCTCTCCACTCGTCTCCACTCCAATCATCTCGACTCCTCTCCCCTAAATTCTCCCCTCCTCTCCTCACTCCTCTCCTCTCCTCCTCACCTCTTCTCCCCTTTCATTTTAACTCCTCTCCTCACTTGTGTCGTCTGGTGTTCTCCCCTCCCCTCTCCTCCCCGCTCCTCTCCTTCCCTATGCTCTCCTGTACCCTCTCCAGTCCTCTCTTCTCCACTTCTCTCCTCCCCCTCCTACCCGCTCATCCCCTCTGCTCTCCTTTCCTCTACCCTCTTTTCACCTCCTCCTCTCATGCACTGTCTTCTCTCTCCTCTTCTCTCCCCTAACTTCCCCCCCTCTTCTCCACTCACCTCTACTCCCCTCTCCGTTACCCACTCTTCTATTCTCTCCTGCCCTCTCTTCTACTCTCCTCCCTTGTCCCCTTTCTTGTCCTCTCCTCTCCTCTAATCTACTACCTCCTCTCTCCACTCTGCTTTCACCTTTCATCTGGTATCCTCTCATCTCTTCTATTCTCCTCTCCATTGCTCGAATCTCCATAGCTCTTCTCTCCTCCACTCTCCTCTCCACTTCCGCTCTCTTCTCCCCTCTCCTCCCCTCCCTTCTAATCTCTTCTCGCCCCTACTCTCCCCGCTCTCTTCCTCTCCTCTCCTCTGATGGTCTCTCCTCTGCTCTCCCACTGCCCTTCCCCTCTCCTCTGCTCTACTCTCCTTCTCTCTCATCCTCTCACCTCTCCACTTCTCTCCATTCCTCCGTTCTCTGCTATGCTCCTCTCCTCCTCTCTCCGCTCCTCTCATCTCTCTTCTGTCCCCTACCTTCTCCCCACCTCTACTCCACTCTCCTCTCCACCCCTCTCCCCTACACTCTCATCTCCACTCTCCTCGCCTCTCCACTCCTCTCATCCCTCTCCTCTCCCCTACCTGTTCCTCACCTCTATTCCACTCTCCTCTACTTCCATCTCCCCTACACTATCATCTCCTTTCCCCTCCTCTCCTCTCTTCCCCTCTCCTATCTTCTCTTCTCCCCTCTTTTCTCCTCTCTTCTCCTCTCCTTTCATCTTATCAACTCTCCTCTGCTTTCCTCTACTCATCTCTGCTCTGCTCTCCTCTCCACTTCCCCTCTCATCTATCCTATCCTCCACTAAACTCTCCTCCCCTTCCTGCTCATCTTCACTCTTTCCTTCTCCCACCCTCTCCTCTCACCTCCTATCCTCTACTCTGTTCTGCTGTCTTCTCCACTCAACGCATCTCCTCTCCTCACTTCTGCTCTCCTATTCCCCTCCTCTCCTCTCCTCCACACTCATCTCCTCTCGTCTACTCCCCTCCCACCTCCTGTCCTCTCTCTTCTCCCCTCCTCACCTCTCTGCTCCTTTTATCTCCATTCCTCACCTCCAGTCTCTACATTCCCTGCTCTAACGAAAATAAGCGATTTGATGGCGTGTGACTGTCAGTATGGCATCGTTCGCCATGAATCCGGACTGACCATTGTAATAATAGCACACACGTATCCTTACTGACCACTGTATTATCTGTCCCCATGAACCGTTACTGACCAATATATTATCTGCCCCATGTCCCCTTACTGACCACTGTATTATCTGTCCCCATGTATCCTTATTGACTTCTGTATTATATGTGCCCATGTATCCTTACTCACAATTATATTAACAGTCACCATGTACCCTTACTGATGATTGTATTATCAGTTCTTATGTAGCCTTACTGACCACTGTATTATCAGTCCCCATGTACCCTCACTGACAATTGTATTATCAGTCCTCATGTACCCTTACTGACCAATATATTATCTGCCCCATGTACCCTTACTAACCACTCTATTATCAGTGCCCATGTATCCTTAATTTGCACTGTACTGTCAGTCCCCGTGTATGTTACTGACATTTACTTAGCCTGCCTCTATCCATCCATTTGTTTTATTTCACTTGTGTTACCCCGAGAAGTGAATTGAAAATCTGAAATTACAGAGTTATTTTACATCTCAGTAATAATAGAAACTGCCTAAATGAAAGTTGCTCCCTTCACATGCATGCTGTGATTCTGTGGAATTAACTATTTCTGCTTTTACCAATAGTGCTTGGATTTGGATAAAGTTATTTGATCTGAAAGCCAAGTTGCTTTTAAAATATTTTGCAATTGAAAGTGATGCAAAGAAAAGGTTCGGACAACTTGTTTATTCAGTGACTGTGATTAATATCCTTCGGTGTGCAGTTTAATTGTCTCACTGGAGAGTTCCCTCAGGCTATAAATAGGGATTTTCTTTCAGTCTGTACAGCAATGTTTGACTGAAGTTGTTGTCTAAAACGAACAGCGCTCATTGGAGCTAACAGAAAGTCAAGTCATGTTCTGGGAGATTCCAACTCAGCTTTGGATCCTGTGGGCACTTTTCAATGTGGAACGTATTTATTACCCGCTCCTCGCTGCTGTTGGTATTCCTGGTGAGTCCTTCATCTGCAATGAATTATATAAACCATGTTTCTCTGTATTTGCTCTCCTTGTCCTTTAGTTCTAGTTATTAATTGTATTCAATTTAAACCTCTTGTTCTTTGTCTAGCAATGCAAATAAGTTTCTGTCATGTAATGTTTGATCATTTGTTAATTCGCTGCTCCCAGTTCAATGAACAGTATGTTGTTTCCACAACTTGCTTCCAGTGATAGTGGTTCACAGGATTTGACAGAAATTTGACTTTATTGACACAGATATGTTAGTGAACGATTATATTATTGAACAGCTTGCAGTCAGATTTCTGCACTGATGCCCAGTGTTGGATTATAAATATGTGTTCAGCGGTAACAAGTGTTTTAAGGACCTCTGGTTATTGTTAATGACACTGATCTGTGGAAATCAGCGTTGGGAGATCCTTCACAAATACACTGAGATATGAGACATTATTCACTAATGATTCAGCTATAGACAGTTGTCGTAATTTCCACCGCCTCCTGCTCTGCCTCACAGTCACTAATTCCAGATGATCAGGACAGGGTTAAAACTGCAAAACAGATTCCAGTAAAATGTTTGTTCAGTTGTATTTGAATTGATTTATTTCCCTTGTTCAGCCACAGTTCAGGAGAGCTCGGTGTGCGCCGCACGGTAGCAACTATTCAAAATGGAGCACTATATTGTGAAATATTTTGATATTTCCAGTCTCAAACTTTCTCTGTCAACTGGAAGTCTGTAACTTTTTCACACCAGGTGAAAGGAAGTTGGTTGACACAGTTCCAGCTGCAAACAGACACGTTCGAAAATCTTCTGTGACATCTTACAACATGGGTTATCATTAGTCTATTGTAAAGCGACAGTCGCTTCTTTAAAGATTATTTGCAATATTCTTGGAAAGTCAGCTTAAGCCAGTTACAAAGTGTACTTTCAAAACAATGGTTGGAAAGGTTCTGATTTTGACACATAATACAATTCAATTCATCTTCTTCAGCCTACGACACAATCGCAGTAACCTCACCAAAGTCTCCATTCCCCTCTCTGTCCACAGATTTCATTCCCCACCTTGGCCACAGACTCCATTCCCCTCCCTGTACACAGATTCGATTCCCCTTCCTGGAAAAAGAATCGATTCCTCTCTTGGGCCACATACTCCATTCCCCTCCCTGTCACAGACTCCATTCCTTCCTTGGCCACAGACTCCATTCCGTCCCTTGTCCCCCAATTCCATTCTCCTCCCTGGACACAGATTTCATCCCCCTCGCTGTCCCCATACTACATTCCCATCCCTGGACAATTACTCTATTCCACTCAATGGCCACAGGTTATTCACAAACTCGCGGCTTCTTGTGCTGAATTATTGCTTTCTCTGACTTGGATATGGCGTTACATCAGAGTCTCATTCGGAGCTTTACCCACCTGGAAAAGGTCCAATACATTTATTCTTTCAGTCATGACCCGGAACCCACACATCACTTCCACCGCTTCACTCACTCCCTGTCACAATACCCAAATACCCCATCCACTGGTACATTCAGTCCAGAGCCAACACCCACACGTCCCATCTATTGGTACATTCAGTCCTTGTCCCAACACCCACACGTCCCATAAATTGGTTCTTTCAATACCTGTGCCAAACACCACACGACCCATCCGCTGGTGTAATCAGTCCTGACCCAAACACCACACGACCCATCCGCTGGTGTAATCAGTCCTGACCCAAACACCACACGTCCCATCCGCTGGTGTAATCAGTCCTGACCCAAACACCACACGTCCCATCCGATGATTTCATCAGTCCTGACCCAAACACCACAAGTCCCATTGGCTGGTTCACTTAATCCTGACTCATTTCACACATAATTCTTTGAGACAGCTGTTAATGCTCTCAATCTGAAATATAAATTCCCTGTTTTTCTCTTTCTTGCAGTGAACTTAGTGACAATAATGTTCCTGTCTCGAGGAAGGTGCGGTCTCTCCATGTGTGTCAGCCGTTACCTGGTGGCAATGGCAGCGGCGGATCTACTGGTCGTTATCCTCGACCTGATATCCAGGCAGATTCCTATTCGTTATTGGACCGCGTTTGAGTTCATGTGGAAGATTAAAGTGTGTAATATTCATGCTATCCTGCTTTACGCAGTCACGGACTGTTCCGTCTGGTTCACAGTTGCTTTTACCTTTGATCGATGTATAGCCATTTGTTGTCAGAAGCTCAAAACCAAATATTGCACCGAGAAAACGGCGACTGTGGTTGTGGGAACAGTGAGTGCGCTGTTCTGTGTAAAGAACAATTTCTGGTACTTTATGTATGGAGGTATGTATCAGATTTCCAATAGTCCCTGGTTTTGTTTTGTTCGATGGGATGTCTCTGAGTCAGTATCATGGGCAGTAATTGAATTCCTTCATTATATTATAACACCGTTTATTCCATTTGTTCTGATCCTTCTGCTCAATACTTTAACTGTCAGACACGTTTTAGTGTCGAGCAGAGCCCGCAGGAGACTCAGGGCCCACAGCAGTGGGGAGATTCCCAGTGACCCAGAGATGGAGAAGCGAAGGAAATCCATCATTTTACTGTTTGTTATATCCGGCAATTTTATCCTCTTATGGGCAGTGTTTCTGTTATATTCTGTGGTTGAACGATTGTATTCGTTAAACGTTATTCGTGTATCTCTACCTAAATATGTACTGGAAATGGGATTTATGCTTCAGCTCCTGAGTTGCTGCACCAACACATGTATTTATGCCGTGACCCAGACGAAATTCAGAGAGGAGTTGAAGAATGTGGTGAAATATCCCTTCACTGTAATTGTTAAATGTATTAAATAATAAGAATCACACAATGTGTTGGGCGTGTATTCTGCCCAATCCGCTCATCTCTGTGATACACACACAGTGAGGCCTGTTTTCATCTTTCACCGCCCGGATTCAGCGACTAACAAAAATGATAGAGGTGGGGAAGTCCACGGAGATCAGTCCCGCTGGACTCCTGCAGGTTTTATCCCGCTAAGACGTCTGCTGCGGCCTGGGACGGGTTTATAAAGCTCCCGACCGCCAGGCTCGTGTCGGATGTGTTTACCCAAAGGGAGCGGCACGGGGAAGGTGGCTCTGTTACTTTTCAGTCCACGGGCGGAAGGGCCGCTCAGACCCCAGCACTCCCAGGGAAAGCTGGGGGGAAATGGCCTGGGACCAAACGACAGCCAGAGAGGGAAGGTTTCAAAGGCTCAAAGGTCAGTGCTTTCATCCCTTTGCAGGCTCCATGTGTTATTCTCCCAGTGGGGTTTAACCTGAGCAGCCCCAGCGCCCGGAGACAGTGACGTATCCTTGTTTCAGATAATCTACCTTTGGGATTAAATGGTCTCCTACAGACGGAGTATATCCCAGTGACATTCACCACTATAACGTTCCTTTGTAAGTTTGCCTGAACAATGCGGTGATCTGCAGGATGAAGTGTTCCCCGCACACACTCGACACACATTAAACTCAGCTCATCCTCACTCTCTCAATAATCTCCGTGCTAAACATAGCCCATAATATGCAGCATTCAGGGAGGGTGGTAACGAGCTTTGTTCCTAGGTATTGCAGTATGTGTGATGTAATAAAGCGGGGAAACTCGCATGACACTGTGCCTGAGCATTGTGACATCACAGACCTGCACTTTTGACCACGCCCTAGTCTGTGGCTGACTCAGAATCGCATTTCAGACATCCCTTCTCCTTCACACCTCACTTTACAAAGAGTTACTTAATGTCTGCAGCAAAGAAATAGTCCATTCCGTGCTCGCGGCTGCAAACTGGTCTGAGGCGGTTCCCCTGAGGTTTCCCTGGGGGTGCTGGGAGTTAGCAGCCCGTCTGCCTGTGGACTGCAAATTTACAGAGCGACCTTCCCCACCCCGACTCTTTCGGCCCAGCAGAGCATGTCAGAGCTTACTCGATCACCACATCCTGATCTTAAACGGAGTGCACAAAGAGAGTGGTAAACTTGGGAACGTAGAGAAAGGTGAGATTCAGTGGTAAGTCCGGGGTGAGTCTGGCTGAGTATTAGCTCTAAGAAGGGAAATTTAGATTAACGTTTTGAATTGAACTTAGAACTTTAAAAACAGAAGTTAGCAGAAACTGCCTGTTAGTGGTAGTTACCTATCAGTCAGCTGTAAGTGTTAGTCTTAAATATGTGCTAATTACTGCGAGCAATGGTCATGGAGCTGAGACAGCACTTGTAACTTGTGTGTGGCTTAAAGGTATAAAACTAAACACTAACTGCTGATTCACAGTGTGTTCTGCACAGTGATATTAAACGGAATTTGGTGAGAGTTTGAATGGGAACAGTGGTTGAAGGAGGTGCTGCTTTGTCCTCCAAAATACAGCAGGTAGATGAACGTTTGGTGAGTATTACCTTTTTTCTCGAAGCTTGGTCCACACTAAGACCTGGGAACAATAACAATACTTTATTAAATTAATAATTTAACTATAATTACTAATTAATTAATATAATTATAAATAACCATTGAATAAAAACTAAGTAATTAAATTAATTCAGTGCGTAAATAAGCAAATACATTTATAAAAAATAACTAAAGATGGCAGGTTAGGCAATGAGTCGAGACTGTAATGTGTGTGAGTTTGTGGACACCAAATCTGTCCCACATTCCCACATCTGCAGGAAATGACTCTGCTTTATTCGCTCTGGCTCAGGGTAATTGGGCTGGAGTGAGTGTTCGACACACTCTGAAGCACACAGGATAAGTGATTTAATCCAGAAAACAGTCACATCCCACAGAGAAGCGCAGGTTCAGTAAAGTCCGTGGCTGATTGGGTGCCGTGTAGCGAGATCAGAGGAGAGCTGAGAATGAAATACTGCTCCTGCCCAACGATAAGGATAAAGATTGCGTGGAGGACATCCACAATACATACCAAGGTACGTGGCTCAGAAGGTTGTCCACAGGTAGAGATAGGAAGAAATATTAAACAATTACTTTGCATCAGTATTTATCAGGGAGTCAACACAGGTGGACATGACATTGGATGATATTAGAAATGAAATAACTGCATTTAAAATAACAAGAGAAAATATTAGAAAACGAATCAAACCGAAAATGGATAAAATGCCGGCTTCGGACAAATTACATCGAGGGAAGAAATAGCAGAGGCATTAATAAACATATTTAATATTTCGTTAGAATAAAGTGCAGTGCCGGAGGATTGGCAGATACCTAATATAATACCTATTTATAAGAAGTGAGGTAAAACGTGTCTGAGGAACTATAGTCCAGTCAACTTAAAGTCGTTGGGAGGAAAAATAATGGTTTCCCTACTAAAGGAGAAAGTGGAAGAACAACTAGAATGCAAAAATGAATAGTCAGCATGGATAAGAAAAGGGAAAGTCTTGAATTGACCAAATTCTTTGAATTTTTCGAAGAAGTAACAGATAGCGTAAACTAACGTAATGTAGTAGATGTAATTTATCTCGATTTCCAAAGGCCTTCGATAAGATACCCCATAATAGACTGAAAGGGCAGATCACAAATTGTAATTACAATTAATAATAATAATTGGGATGTTTTAAAATGGAGTTAGCAGATTTTTAAAATAGATCCCACAGCCTGTTTTTCAGTCTGTGGGAAGCATGTGTGGGATGTCTTCCGCAGAGGCTCAGATGTTCCAATGCATAGACCAAAGGCCTTGGGAGCTGGGCACAGACACAGATAACATAGAATTTGAATTATATTATAAGATACAAGTTAAATAAAAAAGAATCATAACAACATGTATCCTGAATTACCAATTAAAGTATATAGAGGGCAGATTGGAGGAAGCAACCTACCAGATAATCATGTATTAATTAATCAGCACATATTAATTGTAACTTGCGTAATTACATAATGCTATAATCTGAAACTGTATAAAATAAGATGTCTCTGGCAGTTTCTCAGAGCATTCAGTCAAGGATAGCTCACCTGCCACCTTGTATCTTTTATTAATAAAACTGCATTTACTTTAAGGCGAACGACTCCGAGTGGTGGTTTGAAGTTAACTCTAATAACGTGGCACAGTCAGCAGGATCAACTGGACGGGCAGATTGTACTCAAAAAGCCAAACCAACTCAATAACGAGTGAGTAGAGAATTACCTTGAGAAATTCCCCTCGCAAAGTAACCAGAGATCCAACGAATCTTAGGTAGAGTCCATGCAGCCAGTAAATCCAGTTGAAGGGTGCGTCAGGACACTGTAAATAAATACTGTAAGTGTCGGGACAATAAGTACGTATACGGGATATCGGGGAAAAAGCCTCAGTGTAAATAGTTCCGCATAAGTAAAGGCGGAAACACAGCACAAGGTAAAAAGCCTTGGTTTAAAAAGTTCTGCTTAAGTAAAGATGGTAAAACGGGAACTGGGGAAAAAGCCCCAATGTATGAAATGGCAAAGGAATCTGCCAAGGCCCTTGGAGGGCTGATGTATAAACTACCAGAAGAGTTTCTGAAAGATAAATCTGAAAAGATCATGAAGATGGTTAAGGCAGGATATGATGAAGGGAAAAAGTTAATTTTAACAGCCGGAAAGATGAATAGAAAGATACCCGAAGGTGAGATGGACAGAGAAAGTGACAAAAGACAACAGGATGTAAGTATAAAAATAGATATAGATGACAGAAGAGAATGGACAGAGGAATTTGGCCCAAATTTGTATCCCCCATTAACAGGGTTATGATTAGGACCTGAGGAAAATAAAGTATTGATTGGGGGCCAGAAGGCTCGCTTAGTAGATATTTTTCGGAAGTCCATAACAAAAACTGTTAGTGACTATCTGAAGTGAAGTATGGATACAAAAATAGAGCCGGCCAAACAATAAGCTTTGTTGAATGAAAAGAGATTTTTGTGAATGTCTGTCTTTGAATGAAAGTGCTTGTGTGATTTTTGACTGCGGAATATTTGATGTGGAAATTAATGAATGTTTCAGGTGTCTGAAAGCCTGCTTCAGAAAGTGGTAGAGCTGTCTGTTGTTATGGCCCCACCCACTTTTTCAGTCAGAGTGAATTTTTTTTAACCCTTTGCAGTGTTGTCCAGTATGAAGGAAGTTTTAATTAAGTTTGAACCTAGAATTGAATTACATTTTAATTTAGAAACCCAGATGTGGATTTATTCAGATGATATGTTATGGAGATTGAAAATGCACAATTGATAGGTTTGTTGAGCAAAAGATAAAAAATGTGTGGTCCCGATGGTTTTAAAAAAAAAATTTTGACACGCTCACTTGTCAAAGAAAACATGTAATCATTGATTACATTTGTTTGAAAGACAATACATTTAGTCTAGGAATGAGATAAAGAACGGAGAATGGAAATTGTAATGCCTTAAAAAAAGAATCCTGCGTGGGTGTCTCAAGGCTGCGGGCTTGGGAAATATTTATTTGTGTAAAATCTTGATGCAAAAGCTTCGAGCTCAGTAAAACGATTTTTAAATAAAAGATTGGCATATTTGAATTGGGACTTTGAGATATTTCTGGTGTTTCTCCTTGATAAACATTTTGGTTGTATTGGAAAATCTTGGGTTTGAAAGACTTTTAATAAAAGTAAACATACTGCGTCAGAAGCTGAAGCTTAAAAAGTTTAAATTTATGAGATACTGTATCACAAAATTGAAGTTACAGCGCAAAAGATTAGAGTTTTTGATGTTCAGCTTCTAAAACAGAAGTTAGGCACATAATTATAAAACAAGTACTTTGCATTCTGTGATCTGTGAATCACTATAAGCATGAATGATAAGTTTGATTAAAAAACAGTATTACCATATTTGACATTTCATAATCCAACAATAAATACAAATACTACAAAAGGGGAGCAGAAATTAGGATGGGAGCAGTGAAGAGTTAATTTTGTTGTGAAGATTTCAAGTACCACTGTTTAAGAAAATACACAACAAAATGAGATACATTTAAAATAAAAAGTTAAATCTGATCACTTAAAAAAAATAAGTAAAACTATCATGTTTGGAAACAATGTAGAAATACCTTCAGGGATCAGGTCAAACTCCTGGGCAAGTGGGGAGCTATCTGCGAAAGTGTAAAATGAATTTTGAAAAAAATTAAATGTTAAAATGGCAGGCTTAACAGTTTAGAACAAAGGAAAATATAAGTTGAACTTGTGACTTAAGATACAGTGGTTGAAGAACCATAGAAACTGAGACGTAAAGGCTTTGGAACTGGAACATTTGAGATAACGGAAAGCAGCTATCAAAGCCTCCGTGCTAGACTCTGTTCTAGTTATAAAAAATACATTTGAGATAACGGAAAGCAGGATTTAAAGTAAATCCCAAAAAGGCACAAATCGGACAAGCTGTGGTACAGTACCTGGGACACGAAATATCCCAAGGAACTCGGACCATGTCCAATGACAGGCAGGAGGACATTAGGATTATGCCACGACCAAAACCAGTCTGAGGGGTTTGTAAGGTACTGGGGTTCGTTAGCTATTGTCGGAATTTTGTGCCTAACCACAGCAATTGCAGAACCAATACAGTGGCTAGTGAAAGGAAAATCCGGTTGAAATGGAAATGGTAGGACTCTAATTAAAACCTGGAATATCCAGGATGTGTTTTATCAACAGAATGTAAACGTGATCATCACCGTCCTTCCGATTCTACAAGGACAAGCTACAAGGCCGCCCCTAGGGGGCCCAGAAGCATTTAACCACAGCGGAGGGTACAACAACTACGTAAAGCAGCCTCTAGAGGGCGGCATCTAAGTGTCAGAAGCGTTTGTCTTGAAGCCATAAGATAAGTGTGTAAAAAATGTTACCTGAATATTGTAAACCAGGGGAATTAACCTTGGGAAATTGCGTGGTAGTTAAACCTGGAACAGAAGTAATGTTGTTATTTGACAATGTGCAGCATGAAATGTTACCTGTGAGCATACATTAATCAGCCCTATACCTGCCAGAAAAAATTAGCCACAAGACTAAAGCGTTGTAAATACGATTGCTAGACACAATCCTGAGAATAGCTAGTGACACATCAGGAGCAAGGGAGTAACACAAGAAGCTGAGACACAAAGAAGGAAGACAGAGGAGATTTACAGCGAATGACATATTAATTTTACAGGGGCATCTCTAGTAGATGCACCAGATATGCAGGCGATCCAGGCACGTGTAAATAATTTGAGGGGAACAACGGAGGTACTAATCAGGAAACAGGCCAGGATTGGGATAGAATCTTCAGAGTTAGGATCTAAAACATCCAAAAAAATGCTACAGGGTGTATCCGTATTGGAAGGCCATGCACGAACAATTAACGAGCAAAATAAGCAGGAATTGAGAGGACGATGCCGAGGACAGGAAAATAGATACATGTCACGCCTATGGGAGATGGATGATTGGTCAGGTGAGTCACAATATGGATCAGATACAAACCGGGCGAGTTACAGGTTCAATAAATAGTACCCAATTGAAAGAAATGGCACAGCACACTGGGCCATTAGATGCATTCACCCTGAAACATAGAAACATAGAAACATAGAAAAAGGTTGCAGGAATAGGCCATTCGCCCCTTCAAGCCTACACCAACATTCAATAAGATCATGGCTGATCATTCACCTCAGTACCCCTTTCCTGCTTTCGCTCCATACCCTTTCATCCCTTTACCTTAAGGGCCATATCCAACTCCCTCTTGAATATATCTGATGAACTGGCATCAACAACGTTCTGCGGAATAGAATTCCACAGGTTAACAACTCTCTGAGTGAAGAAGTTTCTCCTCATCTCGGTCCTAAATGGCTTATTCCTTGTCCTTAGACTGTGACCACTGGTTCTGGACTTCCCCAATATCGGGAACATTCTACCTTCATCTTACTTTCCCAGTCCCGTCAGAGTGTTTCTGAGGTTCCCTCTCATTCTTCTTAACTCCAGTGAATACAGGCCCAGTCGATCATATCATACTCATATGTCAGTCCTGCCATCCCGGAAATCAGTCTGGTGAACCTTCGCTGCACTCCCTCAATAGCAAGAACGTCCTTCCTCAGATTAGAACAAAACTGAACACAGTATTGCAGGTGAGGCCTCACCAAGGCCCTGTAAAGCTGCAGCAAGACCTCCCTGCTGCTATATTCAAATCCCCAAGATATGGGACCAACATGCTATTTGCCTTCTTTCTGTCTGCTGCACCTGCATGCCAACCTTCAATGACTGATGTAGCATGACACCCAGATCTCGATGCACTTCCCCTTTGCCTAATCTGCCGCGATTCAGATAATATTCTGCCTTCGTGGTTTTGCCACCAAAGTGCATAACCTCACATTTATCGTTATTACACGACATCTGCCACGCAATTGTCCACTCACCTGACCTGTCTAATTCACCCTGCAGCCTCTTAGCATCCTCCTCACATGTCACACCGCCATCCAGCATATTATCATCTTCCAAGTTGGAGATATTATACACAATTCCTTCATCTAAGTCATTGATGTATATTGTAAATTGCTGGGGTCCCAGCACTGAGCCCTGCGGCACCCAACTAGTCACTGCCTGCCATTGTGAAAAGGATCCGTTTATCCCGACTCTGTCAACCAGTTCTCTATCCACATCAATACATTACCTCCAATGCCATGTGCTTCAATTTTGCACACCAACCTCTTGTGTGGGACCTTGTCAAAAGTCTTTTGAAAGTCACACTAGACCACATCCATTGCTTCTCCCTTGTCCGCTCTACTAGTTACATCCTTACATAATTCTCAAAGATTTGTCAAGCATGATTTCCCTTTCATAAATCCATGCTGATTTGGACCGATCCTGTTTGTGCTTTCCAAATGTGCTGCTATGTCATCTTTAATAATTCATTCCAACATTTTCCCCACCACTGATGTCAGGCTAACTGGTCTGTAATTACCTGTTTTCTCTCTCCCTCATTTTTCAAAATGTGGTGTTACATTCGCTACCCTCCAGTCCATATGAACTGATCTAGAGTCGATGGACTGTTAGAAAATGATAACCAATGCATCCACTATTTCTTGGGCCACTTCCTTAAGTACTCTGGGATGCAGACCATCAGGCCCCGGGGATTTATCGGCCTTTAGTCCCATCAATTTTCCGAACATAATTTCCCACAAATAAGGATTTCCTTCAGTTCCTCCTTCTCACTAGCCCCTCGGTCACATACTATTTCCAGAAGGTTATGCGTGTCTCCCTTCGTGAATGCAGAGCCAAAGTATTTGTTCAACTGGTCTACCATTTCTTTGTTCCCCATTATAAATTCACCTGAATCTGACTGCAAGGGACCTACGTTTGCCTTCACTAATCTTTTTCTCTTCACATATCTATAGAAGCTTTTATGTGCCCAGCAAGCTTCCTCTCATACTCTATTTTCCCCCTCCGAATTAATCCCTTTATCCTCCTCTGCTGAATTCTAAATTTCTCCCCGTCCTCGGGTTGATACTTTTTCTGACCAATTTATATGCCTCTTCCTTGGATTTAACGCTATTCTTAATTTCTCTTATTAGTCACGGTTGAGCCACCTTTCACGTTTTATTTTTACTCCAGACAGGGATGTCCAATTGTTGAAGTTCATCCATGTGATTTTAAATGTTTTCCATTGCCTATCTGCCGTCAACAATTTAAGTATCATTTCCAAGTCTATTCTAGCCAATTCATGTCTCATACCATCGAAGTTATCTTTCCTTAAGTTCAGGACCCCAGTCTCAGAATTAATTGTTTCACTCTCCACCTTAATAAAGAATTCTATCTTATTGTGGTTACTCTTCCCCAAGGGGCCTCGCACAACAAGATTGCTAATTAGTCTTTTCTCATTACACATCAACCAGTCTAGGATGGCCAGCCTTCTAGATGGCTCCTCGACATATTGGTCGTGTAAACCATCCCGAATACACTCCAGCAAATCCTCGTCCACCGTATTGCGACCAGTTTGGTTAGCCCAATCTATATGTAGATTAAAGTCTCCCATGATAACTTCTGTACCTATGTTGCACACATCCCTACTTTCTTGTTTGATGCTGTTCCCAAACTCACTACGATTGTTTGGTGATACACAACTCCCACTAGCGTTTTCTTCCCTTTGATATTCCGCAGCTCCACCCACACAGAATCCACGCAAATGTCCTTCCTTACTATTGCGTTAATTTCCTCTTCAATCAGCAATGCCACCCCACCTCCTTTTCCTTTCTGTCTATCCTTCCTGAATGGTGAATCTCCGTGGATGTTGCGTTCCTAGCCTTCCTCATGCAGGAGCCATTTCTCCGTGATGTCAATTACATCATATTCACTAATTGATGCCTGTGCTGTTAATTTGTCCACCTTATTACGAATACTCCTCGCATTGAGGCACAGTTCCTTCAGGCTTGTTATCTTAACACACCTTGTCCCTTTAGAATTTGGCTGCAATGTGGCCCTTTTTGGTTTTTGCCTTGGGTTTCTCTGCCCTCCACCTTTACTTTTCAGCCCCCATTTTACTTCCCTCTGTCTCCTTGCAAAGTTTCCCATCCCACTGCCATATTAGTTTAACCCCTCCCCAACAACACGAGAAAACTCTCCCCTGTGGACATTGGTTCTGCCCAGGTGCAAAGCGTCCGGTTTGCACTGGTCCCAGCTCCCCCAGGAAATTTAATCCCTCCCTTCTGCACCACACATTCATCTGAGCTACCCTGCGATTCCTACTCTGACTAGCAGGTGGTAGTGGTAGCTATCCTGAAATTGCTACCTTTGGGATCCAACTTGTTAATTTACCTCCCTAAATTCAGCTTGTGACTCCTCAGACAGAGTGAGTCAGACTCAAACACAAACACATAAAGAGCACTCTTAAGACAGAGAGTGAGAGGCACAGAAACATTGCATAAACCCATTTCCTTGTCAGTTGAGAACGTTATAAAGTTATCGACATGTGCAGATTCAACAGAATATATTGAGGTATAACTGAACAGGATGGGAAGAAATCGGTTTGAATTTGAAGATTTACCAGGAGTGGGGTTCGAACCCACGCAGCTATACACCCATTGGATTTTACGTCCAACGCCTCAACCACTCGGCCATCCTGATTTTGTCAGTATTCGGATTTTGTCTCTGTGAGAATCTGGGCTGCAGCTCCACTCTCACAGACACAGGTTTTCAATGAGCATTTTCAAATATTTATAGTAATATTGACACAGGGGCAACTCTCCTATTCTTTTTCGAGTAATGCTCTGGAAACTTTCACACCCACCCGAGGGTGCAGACGGAGCTTCAATTTAACATTTCATCCGAAAGTCAACAGCTTCAACATTGCAAAATTCCCCAAGTGCTGCACTTGAGTGTCAGCCAAGATTCTCTGCTCAAGTCTCAGGAGTGGGACTTACACACACAACCTCCTGATTCAGTCGAGAATGCTGCCACTGAACCAAAGCCGATACCAAAGCTCACATCCGTATTACTTTCCCCAAGTCTTTTTACAACGTTCCAGGACATATCGAAGTAATATTCAACATTTTAAAAAAGCTCCATCCTCGTCGGGGAATTGAAGCCCGACCTCGCACATGACAGGGAGGGATACTAACTAATACACTAACGAGGAACTGACGGGTTTTTGCTTTGTCAGAGCAGGAATCGAGCTGTGAACAGAACTAGACACCATGAGAAGTCGACAGGCACATTGAGAGACAGAGGCAAACCGACAAACAGGGAGAGAGAGACAGCGAAATAGAGACAACGTGAGACAGAAAGTATGAGACTGAGAAGGAGAGGCAGACTGAGTGAGAAAAAGACTCAAACACACACACAGTGACAAAGAGAGAGACAGAGAAAGAGTGAGCGGCAGATAGAGAGATAGACAGAGATGTGTGTGTGTGTGCTCTATAAAGAGAGAGAGGGAAAGAGTGAGAGAAAGACAGTGACAAAGACAGTGACAAAGAGAGAGACAGAGAAAGAGTGAGCGGCAGATAGAAAGATAGACAGAGATATAAACAGAAAATGACGGAAATACTGAGCAGGTTAGAGAAAGGAACTAACAGAGACAGGCAAATTGAGAGACAGGTAGAGACATGGACAGACAGAGATGATAGGAATGAGAAAGACTATCAGACAGAGAGACTGAGAGAATCCCATTGGAACAGAACTGGACATCGTGAGAAAGAGGCAGATAAGTTGAGAGACAGGGAAACATGGAGAGACAGACAGCGAGATAGAGACAAAGAGAGACAGAAACTTTGAGACTGAGAGGGAGGGTCAGAGTGAATGACAGAAAGACTCAAACACATACATACACAGAGATGTGTTTGTGTGCTCCAGAAAGAGAGGGAGGCAAATATTAATGGAAAGACAGAGACAAAGACAGGGACAAAGAGAGAGACAAAGAGGGAGACAGATAGAGAGAAAGACAGATATAGAGAGAGATAGAGACAATAATTCGGTTCTGTCTTTACAAAGGAAGATACAAAAAACCTTCCAAATGTACTAGAGGACTGTGAGTCTAGTGAGAATGAGGAACTGACATATATCCTTATTGGCGGCAAATTGTGTTCGGGAAATTGATGGAATTAAAGCCTGATAAATCCCTGGGTCCTGATAGTCTGCATCCCAGAGTACTTAAGGAAGTGGCCCTAGAAATAGTGGATGCATTGGTGATCATTTTCCAACAATCTATCAACTCTGGATCAGTTCCTATGGACTGGAGGGTAGCTAATGTGATGGCGCTTTTTAAAAAATGAGGGAGAGAGAAAGCGGGTAATTCTAGACCGGTTAGCCTGACATCAGTAGTGGGGAAAATGTTGGAATCAATCATTAAGGATGAAATAGCAGCCCATTTGGAAAGCAGTGACAGGATCGGACCGAGTCAGCATAGATTTATGTAAGGGAAATCATGCTTGACGAATCTTCTGGAATTTTTTGAGGATGTAACGAGTAGAGTGGACAAGGGAGAACCAGTGGATGTGGTGTATTTGGACTTTCAGTAGGCTTTTGACAAGGTCCCGCACAAGAGATTGGTGCACAAAATCCAAGCGCATGGTATTGGGATTAATGTACTGACGTGGTAGAGAACTGGTTGGCAGACAGGAAGCAGAGACTCGGGATAAACAGGTCCTTTTCAGAATGGCAGGCAGTTCCTAGTGGGTTGCCGCACGGCTCAGTGCTGGGACCCCAGCTCTTTAAAATATACATTAACGATTTGGTTGAAGGAATAGAGTGTAATATCTCCAAGTTTGCGGATGACACTAAACTGGGTGGCGGTGCGAGCTGTGAGGAGGATGCTGAGAGGCTGCAGGGTGACTTGGACAGATTAGGTGAGTGGGCAAATATATGGTAGATGCAGTATAATGTGGATAAATGTGAGGTTATCCATTTTGGGGGCAAAAACACGAAGGCAGAATATTATCTGAATGGCGGCAGACTAGAAAAAGGGGAGGTGCAACGAGACCTGGGTGTCATGGTACATCAGTCACTGAAAGCGGGCACGCAGGCACAGCAGGCGGTAAAGAAGGCAAATGGTATGCTGGCCCTCATAGCTAGGGGATTTGAATATAGGAGCAGGGAGACCTTACTGCAGTTGTACAAGGCCTTAGTGAGGCCAGAACTGGTATATTGTGTTCAGTTTTGGTCTCTTAGTTTGAGGAAGGACCTTCTTGCTATTGAGGGAGTGCAGCAAACCAGTTGCCAAACAGTTCTCTATTCACGTCAGTACATTAATCCCAATACCATGCGCTTGGACTTTGTGCACCAATCTCTTGTGCGGGACCTTTCAAAAGCCTATTGAAAGTCCAAATACACGACATCCACTGTTTCTCCCTTGTCCACTCTACTCGTTACATCCTCAAAAAATTCCAGAAAATTCATCAAGCATGATTTCCCTTTCATGACTCGGTCCGATATTGTCAACAGACTGATTCCAGGGATGACAGGACTGTCATATGAGGAGAGATTGGATCAACTGGGCCTTTATTCACTGGCGGTTAGAATGATGAGAGGGGATCTCATAGAAATATATAAGATTCTGACGGGACTGTACAGGTTAAATGCGGGAAGGATGTTCTCGATATTGGGGAGGTCCAGAACCACAGGACATAGTCTTAGGATAAGGGTTAGGCCATTTAGCACTGAGATGAGGAGAAACTTCTTCACTCACAGAGTTGTTGACCTGCGGAATTCCCTGCGCAGAGAGTTGTGGATGCCAGTTCATTGGATATATTCAAGAGGGAGTTAGATATGGCCCTTACGAATAAGGGGGTGAAGGGGTATGGAGAGAAAGCATGAAAGGGGAACTGAAGGAATGATCAGCCATGAACATATTGAATGGCGGCGCAGGCTCGAAGGGCCTAATGGCCTACTCCTGCAGCTATTTTCCATGTTTCAATGTTGCTAAATCAGAAAATGATGAAAAAACTCATCAGGTTAGAGACAGGGACAAAGTGAGACAGGCAAGGACATGGGCAGAGATGATGGGAAAGAGAGTGACAGTCAGACAGAGCGTCTGAGAGAATCCCATTGGAACAGACGTGGGCACCGTGAGACAGAGACAGATTGAGAGACAGAGACAAACAGAGAAACAGGCACAAACAGAGTGAGTCAGACTCGGACTCAAGCACACAAACACATGCACAGCTCTCTAAAGACAGAAAGGCAGAGACTGAGATACACAGATACATTTCACAATTTCATTTCCTGATTGGCTCAGAGTGTCACAGAGTTACAGAAAATTGTTGATTCAACAGATAAAAATCGGGTATCACTGATCAGCATGGGAGGAAATCAGTGATAAATTAAAGAGATTTGAGTACGAACCCTCGTGGGAAAATCCCATTGAATTTTAAGGCCAACGCCTTAACCACTTGGCCATCCTGGTCCTTCCAGTGTTTCGATTCTGTCTCTGTGAGAATCTGGGCTTCAACTCCACCTCACAGACACACATACACATAGGGTTTCAGTGAGCATTTATGAACATTTTTAGTAATATTGACAAGGTGGCAACTCTCCTATTCTTTTTCGAGTAATGCTGTGATCCACCCGAGGGTGCAGATGGAGCTTTAATTTCACATTTCTTCCGAAAGTCAACAGCTTCAACAATGCAAAATTCCCCAAGTACTGCACTTGAGTGTCTGCCAAGATTATCTGCTCAAGTCTCAGGAGTGCGACTTAAACACACAAACTCTTGATTCAGTCGAGATTACCGTCACTGAACCAAAGCCGATACCAAAATTCACAACCGTATTATTTTCCTCAAGTTTTTTAAAAAGTTCCATGACATACCAAATTCATGGTGATGATTTATACAGACAGTTGCACATACACAGATATATATATATATATATATATACAGATAGACAGACACAGACACACACACACATAAGCAAAAATATACTCGCAGCAACGGTCATGCACAGATGTCTTAGACATATAGAGGGATAGACAGGCTGAATCACTGTCGCAACTTTGGCTGATTTTTGCGTTTTTCTATTCGTAAATATTGTGAATATTGCAGTTTAATAAAAATTATTTAAAAAATGACAGTTTTGAAAGGTGTGGGACTTTATTCCATCTATCTCAGGATGAGTTTTGCAGAGACCTGGTTAAATTGTGAAATGGAACGAAAAATGCTGAGAATCGTTGTCGGCAGGATTCGACCTGCAGGGGGAAAATACGATGGATTTTCTCGCCCATCGCTGTAACCTCTCGGCCACGACTACTCGTCATATTTTCAAATGTTACTCAGATAAAACTCAGTCATCCACCATCTGCAGCAGATGACACAGAATTCTGAAAAAATCTCCTCTTCCTGTATTTTTACTGCTCTGTATTGCACTGGAACTTTTTAATATGAATCTTTCCCAAGAAACAGAAGTAAAATCCTGCATTTTGAAAAAGCTTCCTGCCCGTTGGGGAATTGAAACCCTTTCATCTGCATAACAGGCCGGGATACTAAGCACTAAACCAACGAATGTGGGTTTGGTCAGAGGAGGAATCGAGCTGTGAAGAGAACTCGACTCCATGAGAAGTAGAGAGACACATTGAGAGACAGAGGCAAACCGACAAACAGGGAGAGACAGACAACATGATAGAGACAACGAGAGACAGAAAGTGTGAGACTCAGAAGGAGAGGCAGATGCAGTGAGAAAAAGACTCAAACACATACATATACAGTGTTATGTGTGTGTGCTCTATAAAGAGAGAGGGGGACATAGTGAGACAAAGACAGTGTTAATGACAGTGACAAGGAGAGAGACAGATAGAGAGAGAGACAAAGATATAAACAGACAATGATGGAAATACTCAGCAGGTTAGAGACAGGAACTAACCGCGATAGGCAAAGAGATACAGATAGGCAGAGGCATAGACAGACAGAGATGATGGGAAAGAGAGAGACAGTCAGAAAATGAGATTGAGAGAATCCCATTCGAACAGAACTGGACACCGTGAGAAAGAGACAGACACGTTGAGAACCAGAGACAAACAGGGAAACAGGGAGAGAGAGAGACAGCGAGATAGAGACAGAGAGAGACAGAAAGTTTTAGACTCAGAGGGAGGGTCAGACTGAGTGAGACACACACTCAAATACTTACATGCACAGAGATGTGTTTGAGTGCTCCATAAAGGGAGGGAGGCAAATAGTGATGGAATGACAAGAAAAAGACAGAACAAAAAGGGAGACAGATAGAGAGAAAGACAGATAGAGAGAGAGATATAGAAACAAAAACAGAAAATGATGGAATGACTCATCAGGTTAGAGACAGGGACCAACACAGACAGGTATGATGGGAAAGAGAGAGACGGTCAGATAGAGAGTCTGAGAGAATCCCTTTGGAACAGAACTGGACAAGTGGCAGACCAAGAGAGACAAAGACTCAAACACATGCACAGCTCTCGATAGATAGAGAGAGAGAGGCAGAGACTGAGCGACACAGATACATTTCATTATCTGCTCAGAGTGTCACCGAAACATGCAAATGCAACAGATGAAAATCGGAATCACTGAGCAGCATGGGAAGTAATCTCTGTTTAATTAAGCAATTACCATTCGAACCCACGCAGTTATAATTCCTTTGGATCTTAAGTCCAACACCTTAACCACTCGGTCATCCTGGTCCTGGCAGAAACGGGCATTGTCTCTGTCAGAATTTGGGCTTCAACTCCACCCCCACAGACACACACAGACACAGAGGGTTTCAGGTAGCATTTTCGAACATTTTTAGTGATATTGACACGGGGGCAACTCTCCTATTCTTTTTCGAGTCATGTTCTGTGACCTTTCACATCCATCCGAGTGTACATCCGGAGCTTCAATTTCGCAACCGCATTATTTTCCCCAAGTTGTTTTAAAAGTTCCAGGACGCACCAAATTCATGGTGATGATTTCCACAGACAGTTGCACATACACAGAGATAAACATACAGATAGACATACACAGAGACACACAAACATAAAATAACCAAAAATATACACGCATCAACATAGAAATATAGAAACATAGAAATTAGGTGCAGGATTATGCCATTCGGCCCTTCGAGCTTGCACCACCATTCAATAACATCATGGCTGATCATTCAACCTCAGTACCCCTTTCCTGCTTTCTATCCATACCCCTTCATCCCTTTAGCCGTAAGGGCAATATCTAACTCCCTTTTGAAAATATCTAACGAACTGGCCACAACGACTTTCTGCAGTAGAAAATTTCACAGGTTAACCACTCTCTGAGTGAAAACGTTTCTCCTCATCTCGTTTCTAAATGGTTTACCCCTTACTCAAAGACTGTGATCCTTGGACTCGAACTCCCCAGCAGCGAGAACATTTTTCCAGCCTCTATGCTGTCCAATCTCGTCAGAATTTTAAATGTTTCTTTGAAATCTCCTCTCATTCTTCTAAACTCCAGTGGATACCAGCCCAAATCATCGAGTCTCTCCTCATATGTCAGTCTTGCCATCCCGGGATTCAAGCTGGTGAACTTTCGCTGTACTCCCTCAATAGCAAGGACATCCTTCCTCAGATTCGGAGACCAAAACTGAACACAATATTCCAGGTGTGGCCTCACGGAGGCCCTGTACAACTGCAGTAAGACCTCCGTGCTCCTGTACTCATATCCCCTAGCTATGAAGGGGAACATGCCATTTGCCTTCTTCACCGCTTGTTGCACCTGCAGACCAACAATCAATGACTGATGTATCATGACACCCAGATCAAGATATACAAAGATTGCCTGAGACAAATAGATGGATAGACAGGCAGGGTCACTGTTGCAACTTTGGCTGTATTTTGCGTTTTTCAGTCAAGGATACTGCCACTGAACCAAAACCGATACCAAAGTTCACAACCGTATTATTTTCCCCAAGTCTTTTTAAAAGGTTTCAGCACATACCAAATTCATGCTGATGATTTGCACAGACAGTTGCACATACACAGAGACATATATACAGAACGACAGACGCAGAGACAAAAACACCCACACACATAACAAAAATATACATGCACCAACAGACATGCCTTAGACATACAGAGGGATAGACAGGCTGAATCACTTTCGCTACTTTGGCTGATTTTTGCGTTTTTCTATCCGTATGCATCATGAATATTGCAGATTAATAAAAACGAGAAATAGGTGTCAGTGTTGAAATGTGTGGGACATTATTCCGCCTATCTCAGGATCCATTTTGCAAAAACCTGGTTAAATTGTAAAATGGAATGAAAAATGCTGTGAATTGTAGTCGGCAGTTTTCGAACCAATGCGCAGAAAACCCAAAGGATTTCCAGACCATCACTTTAACCACTCGGCAAAACAACTGCGTCTCTGGCACTTTAAGTGTTCCTCAGAAAAAACTCAGTCATCCATCTCTGTGCAGCAGACGGCCACAAAATCCTGAAAACGTCTCCGTTGCAAAAAATCTGGAAGAGGCAATCTCCTCTTGCCGTATTTTTATTGTTCTATATTGCTCTGGAACTTTTTAATATTAATCTTTTCCAAGAAACAGAAAAACAATTCGATTATTTCATAAAGCTGCTTTTCCATCAGGAAATTGAACCCGGTTCTCCCGCGTATCAGGGAGGGCATAATCACCATTATACGGACGAGGGAACGGATTGCGTCAGAGCAGTAATCAAGCTGTGAACAGAAGTCGACAGACACATTGATCAACAGACACAAACCAACAAAGAGGGATAGACAGACAGCGAGAGAGAGACAACGAGAGACAGAAAGGGTGAGACTGAAAAGTCAGTCAGAGACAGCGAGAAAAAGACTCAAACACCTACATATACAGAGATGTGTGTGTGTGATCTATAAAAACAGAGGGAAAGAGTGAGAGAAAGACAGTGATAAAGACAGTGACAAGTTGAGAGACAGATAGAGAGAGAGCGACAGATAGAGAGAGAGACAAAAATGTAAACAGAAAATGATGGAAATACTCAGCAAGTTAGAGACAGGAACTACCAGCGACAGGCAAAGAGAGACAGACAGGCAGAAACATAGAGAGACAGAGATGATGGGAACGAGTGAGACAGTCAGACAAAGAGACTGAGAGAATCCCATTCGAACAGAACTGGACACGGTGAGAAACAGACAGACACATTGAGAACCTGAGACAAACAGGGAAACAGGGAGAGACAGACAGTGAGATAGAGACAAAGGGAAACATAAAGTTTGAGTCTGAAAGGGAGGATCAGACTGAATGAGAAAAAGACTCTAACACATACATACACAGAGATGTATTTGCGTGCTCCATAAAGAGAGGGAGGCAATTAGCGATGGAATGACAGAGAAAAGGACAGGGACAAAGAGAGGGACAAAGAGGGAGACAGATAGAGAGAAAGACAGATAGATAGAGCGTGACATAGAGACAAAAACAGAAAATAATGGAAATACTTATTAGATTAGAGTCAGGGACTAACAGAGACAGGCAAAGACATGGACAGACAGAGATAATGTGACAGAGAGAGACAGTCAGACAGAGAGTGTCAGAGAGAGGCAGACTGAGGGAGACAAAGACTCAAACACACAAATACAAACACAGCTCTCTAAAGAGAGAGAGCGGCAGAGACCGAGCGACACAGATACATTTCACAATTTCATTTCATTATCGGCTCAGGGTGTCATATCGTTACAGAAAATTGCAGATTCAGCAGATGAGAATCGGGTATCACTGAGCAGGATGGCAAAAATCTATGTTTAATTAAGGAATTACCAGGAGTGTGGTTCAAACCCACGCGGGTATAAACCCATTAAATCTTAAATCCAACGCCTTTACCACTCGGCCTTCCTGATCCTGATCCTGTCAGAGGTTGGACTCTGGCTGTGAGAATCTGGGCTTCAGCTCCACCCCCACAGCGACACACAGACACATCGGAATTCAGGGAGCATTTACGAACATATTTTTTAATATTGACACGGGCGCAACTCTCCTATTCTTTTTCGACAAAGGCTCTGGGAACTTTCACATCCACCCGAGTGTGCAGATGGAGCTTCAATTTAAAATTTCAGCCGATGGTCAACAGCGTAAACAATGCAACATTCCCCAAGTACTGCATTTGAGTGTCAGGCAAGATGATGTGTTCAAGTCTCAGGAATGGGACTTACACACACAACCTCCTGATTCAGTCGAGAATGGAGCCACTGAACCAAAACCGATATCAAAGATCACAACCGTATTATTTTCCTCAAGTTTTTTAAAAAGTACCAGGACGTACCAAATTCATGGTGATGATTTCCATAGAGAGTTGCACATACAGAGACATACATACATATAGACAACACAGACACACGTACACAGAATAACCAAAGATATACACATATCAACATAGACACATAGAAAAATAGACATTTTGTGCAGGAATATGCCATTCGGCCCTTCGAGCCTGCACCACCATTCAATAAGATCATGGCTCATCATTCAACCTCAGTACCGCTTTCCTGCTTTCTCTCCATACCCCTTGATCCCTTTAGCCGTAAGGGCCCCTTTGAATATATCTAACGAACTGGCCTCAACGACATTCTGCGGTAGAAAATTTCACAGGTTATCCACTCTCTGAGTGAAGAAGTTTCTCCTCATCTCGGTCCTAAATCGCTTACACTTTATTCTTACACTATGATCCTTGGTCTCGAACACCAGAGCAACGGGAACATTCTTCCAGCCTCTAAGCTGTCCAATCTTGTCAGAATTTTATATGTTTCTATAAGATCCCCTCTCATTCTTCTAAACTCCAGTGGATACCAGTACAGTTGATCCAGTCTCTTCTCATATGTCAGTCCTGCCATTCCGGGAATCATGCTGGTGAACCTTCGCTGTGCTCCCTCAATAGCAAGGACGTCCTTCCTCAGATTTGGAGACCAAAACTGAACACAATATTCCAGGTGTGGCCTCACCAAGGCCCTGTACAACTGCAGTAAGACCTCCCTGCTCCTATACTCAAATCCCCTAGCTATGAAGGCGAACATGCCATTTGCCTTCTTTATCGCCTTCTGCACCAGCACACCAACTTTCAATGACTGATGTACCATGACACCCAGATTAAGATATACACAGGTTGCCTTAGACAAATAGATGGATAGACAGGCAGGGTCACTGTCGCTACTTTGGCTGATTATTGCGTTTTTCTATCCGTATGTACCTTGAATATTGCAGATATTGAGATTTTGCATAAAAATGTGAAATAGATGGTCAGTGTTGAAAGGGGTGGAACGTTCTTCTGCCTTTCTCAGGATCAGTTTTTCAAAAACCTGGTTAAATTGTAAAATGGAATGAAAAATGCTGAGAATCGGAGCCGGCAGGTTTCGTTCCAGCGCGGGGAAAACCAAAAGGATTTCTCGACCGTCGCGTTAACCACTCGGCCACAACTACTGCGTCTCTGGCACTTTAAATATTACTCAGAAAAAACTCAGTCATCCATCTCTGTGCAGCAGACGGCCACAGAATCCTGAAAAAGTCTCCGTTTGCAAAAAATCTGGCAGAGGCAATCGCCTATTGCTGTATCTTTACTGTTCTATATTGCTCTGAAACTTTTTAACATGAATCTATACCAAGAAACAGAAGTAAAATTCGACATTTTTAAAAAGCTGCTTTTCTGTTGGGGAATTAAATCCAGTTCTCCCAAGTAACAGGCGGGGATACTCACCACTATACGGACGAGGGTACAGGTTGTGTCAGAGCAGTTATCGAGCTGTGAACAGAAGTCTGCAGACACATTGAGAGACAGAGGCAAACAGGGAGAGACAGATAGCGAGAGAGAGAGACAACGAGAGACAGAAAGGGTGAGACTGAAAAGTCAGGCAGACTCTGAGAAAAAGACTCAAACACCTCCATATACAGAGATGTGTGTGTGTGATCAATAAAGAGAGAGAGGGAAAGAGTGAAAGAAAGACAGTGATAAAAACAGTGACAAGGAGAGAGACAGATGGAGAGAGAGCGACAGATCGAGAGAGAGGCAAATATATAAACAGAAAATGATGGAAATACTCAGCAGGTTAGAGACAGGAATTACCAGCGACAGGGAAAGAGAGACAGATAGGCAGAAACATAGACAGACAGAGATGATGGGAAAGAGTGAGACAGTCAGACAGAGAGACTGAGAGAATCCTATTCGAACAGAACTGGACACCGTGAGAAAGTGACAGACACATTGAGAAACAGAGAAAAGGACAGGGACAAAGAGAGAGACAAAGAGGGCGACAGATAGAGAGAAAGACAGATAGAGAGAGAGACATAGAGACAAAAACAGAAAATAATGGAAATACTTATCAGGTTAGAGACAGGGACGAACAGAGACAGGCAAAGACATGGACAGACAGAGATAATGACACAGAGAGAGACAGTCAGACAGAGAGTCTGAGAGAATCCCATTGCAACAGAACTAGACACCGTGAGAAAGAGACAGATTGAGAGACAGAGACAAACAGATAAACAGGGACAGACAGAATGGGTCAGAGAGGTAGACTGAGAGAGACAAAGACTCAAACACACAAACACAAACACAGCTCTCTAAAGAGAGAGAGCGACACAGATACATTAGACAATTTCATTTCATTATCGGCTCAGAGTGTCACAGAGTTACAGAAAATTGGAGATTCAGCAGATGAAAATCGGGTATCACTGAGCAGGATGGGAAAAAAACTCTGTTCAATTGAGGAATTACCAGGAGTTGGGTTTGAACCTACGGGGCAATAAACCCATTACATCTCAAGTCCAACACATTTACCATTCGGCCATCCTGGTCTTGATCCTGTTAGTGGTTGGACGCTGCTTCTGTGAGAATCTGGGATTCAGCTCCACCCCCACAGCGACACACAGAGACATTGGATTTCAGGGAGCATTTACGAACATTTTTCGTAATATTGACACGGGCGCAGCTCTCCGATGCTTTTTCGACTAAGGCTCTGGGAACTTTCACATCCACCCGAGGGTGCAGATGGAGCTTCAATTTAAAATTTCAGCCGATGGTCAACAGCTTCAACAATGCAACATTCCCCAAATACTGCATTTGAGTGTCATCCAAGATGATGTGTTCAAGTCTCAGGAGTGGGACTTATACACACAACCTCCTGATTCAGTCGAGAATGGAGCCACTGTATCAAAACCGATACCAATGTTCACAACCATATTATTTTCCCCAAGTTTTTTAAAAAGTTCCAGGACATACCAAATTCATGGTGATGATTTCCACAGACAGTTGCACATACACAGAGACATACATACAGATAGACATACACAGACACACGCACACACAATAACCAAAACTTTACACGCATCAACATAGAAAGATAGTGACAGAGCAATTAGGTGCAGGAATATGCGATTCGGCCCTTCGATCATGGCTGATCATTCAACCTCAGTACCCCTTTCCTGCTTTCTCTCCATACCCCTTGATCGCTTTAGCCGTAAGGGCCATATCTAACTCCCTTTTGAATATATCTAACGAACTGGCCTCAACGACTTTCTGCAGTAGAATATTTCACAGGTTAACCACTCTCTGAGTGAAGAAGTTTCTCCTCATCTCGGTCCTAGATGGCTTACCCCTTACTCTTAGACTGTAATCCTTGTTCTCATACTCCCTAGCAACGAGAACGTTCTTTCAGCCTCTAAGCTGTCCAATCTCGTCAGAATTTTATATGTTTCTGTGTGATCCCCTCTCATTCTTCTAAACTCCATTGGATACCAGCCCAGTTGATCCAGTCTCTCCTCATATGTCAATCCTGCCATCCCGGGAATCATGTTGTGAACCTTCGCTGTACCACTCAATAGCAAGGACGTCCTTCCTCAGATTCGGGGACCAAAACTGAACACAATATTCCAGGTGTGGCCTCAACAAGGCCCTGTACAACTGCAGTAAGACCTCCCTGCTCCTATACTCAAATCCCCTAGCAATGAAGGCGAACATGCCATTTGCTTTCTTCACCGCCTGCTGCACCTGCATGCAACTTTCAATGACTGATGTGCAATGACACCCAGATGAAGATATACACAGGTTGCCTTAGACAAATAGATGGATAGACAGGCAGTGTGATTGCCGCTACTGTGGCTGGTTCTTGCGTTTTTCTATCCTTATGTATCGTGAATACGGCAGATTAATGAAAGAAAGAAAACAGCGGCTGCATCGAAAGATGTGGGACTTTGCTTCATCTATCTCAGAATCAGTTTTGCAGTAAAGTGGTTAAATTGTGAAACAGAATGAAATATGCTGAGAAACATAGTCGGCAGAGTTCAAACCTGCGCAGAGAAAGCCCGATGGATTTTTTGTCTATTGTCTGACCCACTCGACTACTAGCTCGCTGCATCATTAAATGGTACTCACATAAAACTCAGTCATCCATCTCTGTGCAGCAGACGGCCACAGAATCCGGAAAAAGTCTCCGTTTGCTAAAAATCTGGAAGAGGCAATCTCCTCTTCCTGTATTTGTACTGTTCTGTATTGCTCTGGAACTTTTTAACATGAATCAACACCAAGAAACAGAAGTACAATTCTACATTTTGTAAATGCTGCCACCGCGTCGGGAAGTAGAACCACGGTCTCCGGCGGAACAGGCGGGGATACTCACCACGATACCAATGAGCATGAGTTCTATCAGAGCAGGAATCGAGCTGTGAACAGAACTGGACACCATGAGAAGTCGACAGACACATTGAGAGACAGATACAAACCGACAACCAGGGAGAGACAGACAGCGAGATAGAGACAACGAGAGACAGAAAGTGTGAGATTGAGAAGGAGAGGCAGACTGAGTGAGCAAAAGACTCAAACACATACATATATAGAGATGTATGTGTGTGATCTATTAAGAGAGAGAGGGAAAGAGTGAGAGAAAGACAATGATAAAAACAGTGACAAGGAGAGAGACAGATAGAGAGAGAGAGATAGAGACTAAAACAGAAAATGATGGAAATACTTTTCAGGTTAGAGGCAGGAACTAACAGAGACAGGCAAAGACATGGACAGACCGAAATGATGGCAAAGAGAGAGCCAGTCAGACAAAGTGTCTGAGAGAATGCCATTGGAACAGACGTGGACACCGTGGGAAAGAGCCAGATTCAGAGACAGAGACAAACGGAGAAACAGGGACAGACAGAGTGAGTCAGACTGAGCGAGACAAAGACTCAAACATACAAACACAGATACAGCTCTCTGAAGAGAGAGAGAGGCAGAGACCGAGCGACACAGATATATTTCAAAATTTCATTTCATTATCGGTTCAGAGTGTCACACAGTTACAGAAAATCGTTGATTCAACCAATGAAAATCGGGCACTACTGATCAGAATGGGAGGAAATATGTGTTAAATTAAAGAGATATCAGGAGTGGGGTCCGAACCCACGCGGGAAAAACCCCATTGATTTGTAAGGCCAACACCTCAGCCACTCGGCTATCCTGGTCCTGTGCGAGCCTCGAAACGATCTCTGTGAGAATCTGGGCTTCAACCCCAATCCCACATACAAACGCATGCACATCGGCTTTTAGTGAGCATTTACGAACATTTTTAGTAATATTGACACGGGGGCAACTCTCCTATTCTGTTTCGAGTCATGTTCTGGGACCTTTCATATTGACCCGAGGGTGCAGATGGAGCTTCAATTTAAAATTTCATTCGAAAGTCAACAGCTTCAACATTGCAAAATTCCTGAAGTGCTGCACTTGAGTGTTAGCCAAGATGATATGCTCAAGTCTCAGGAGTGCGACTTGACCACACACACTCCTGATTCAATCGAGGATGCTGCCACTGAACCAAAGCCGATACAAAAGTTCACAACCGTATTATTTTCCCCAAGCCTTTTTTATAAGTTCCAGGACATACCAAATTCATGGTGATGATTTCCACAGACAGTTGCACATACACAGAGACATATATAGAGATAGACAGACACAGAGACACACACACACACACATACCCAAAAATTTGCACGCACCAACGGGAATGCACAGATGCCTTCGTCATCTCGAGGGATAGTCAGGCTGAATCACTGTAGCAACTTTGACTGATTTTTGCGATTTTTTTATACGGATGTATCGTGAATATTGCAGATTAATAAAAACGAGAAAAAAATGTCAGTGTTGAAAGGTGTGGGACGCTATTCCATCAATCTCAGGATCAGTTTGGCAGAGAACTGGAATTAAAAATGCTGAGAATCGGAGTCGAACCAGCATGGGAATAACCCAATGGATTTTTAGTCCATCGCCTTAACCACTCGGCCACGACTACTGTGTCGCTACTTTGTGCAACGTTACTAAGAAAAAACTCACTCATCCATCTCGGTGCAGCAGACGGCCAAAGAATCCTGAAAAAGTCTCCGTTTGCTAAAAATCTGGAACAGGCAAACTCCTCTACCTGTATTTTTACAGTTCTATATTGCTCTGGAATTTTTAATATGTATCTCTACCAAGAAACAGAAGTAAAATTCTACATTTTGAAACAACTGCCGCCCCGTCGGGGAATTGGACTCTGGTCTCCAGCCTAACAGGCAGAGATACTCACCACTATACTAACGAGGAACTGACGGGTACCATCACTGTCAGAGCAGGAATCGAGCTGTGAACAGAACTGGATACCATGAGAAGTCGACAGACACATTGAGAGACAGAGACAAACCGACAAACAGGGAGAGACAGACAGCGAGATAGAGACAACGAGAGACTGAAAGTGTGAGACTGAGAAGGAGAGGCAGACTAAGTGAGAAAAAGACTCAAATACATATATATACAGAGATGTGTGTGTGTGATCTAGTAAGAGAGAGAGGGAAAGAGTGAGAGAATGATAATGATAAAGATACTGACAAGGAGAGGGACAGATCGAGAAAGAGAGATCCAGACTAAAAGAGAAACTGATGGAAATACTCAGCAGGTTAGAGACACGGCAAAGAAAGACAGGCAGGCAGAGACATAGACAGATAGAGAGAGACGATGGGAAAGAGAGAGACAGTCAGACATAGAGGGATGATGGAAAAGAGAGCGCCAAATAGACAGGGAGACTGAGCGAATCCCATTGGAGCAGAACTTTGACACCGTGAGAAAGTAAGAGTCAGATTGAGAGATAGGGACAAACAGAGAAACATAGAAAATAGGTGCAGGAGTAGGCCATTCGGGTTTCGAGTCTGCACCTCCATTCAATAAGATCATGGCTGATCATTCAGCTCAGTACGCCTTTCCTGCTTTCTCTCCATACCTCTTGATTCCTTTAGCCTTAATGGCCATATCTAACTCCCTCTTGAATATAGCCAATGAACTGGCATCAACAACTCTCTGCGATAGGGAATTCCACAGGTTAACAACTCTCTGAGTGAAGAAGTTTCTCCTCATCTCGGTCCTAAATGGCCTGCCCCTTATCCTTCGACTGTGTCCCCTAATTCTGGACTTCCCCAACATCGGGAACGTTCTTGCTGCATCTTACCTGTCAAGTCCCGTCAGAATTTTTTATGTTTCTATGAGATCCCCTCTCATGCTTCTAAACTCCAGTGACTTCAAGCACAGTCGATCCAGTCTCTCCTCATATGTCAGTCCTGTCATCCCGGGAATCAGTATGGTGAACCTTCGCTGCACTCCCTCAATACCAAAACTGAACACAATATTCCAGGTGATGTCTCACAAAGGCCCTGTACAACTGCAGTAAGACCTCCGTACTCCTATACCCAAAACCCCTAGCTATAAAGGCCAACATACCATTTGCATTCTTCACCACCTGCTGTAACTGCATGTCAACTTTCAATGACTGATGTACCACGACACGCAGCTCCCATTGCACCACCCCTTTTCCTAATCTGCCGCCATACAGATAACATTGTGCCTTCGTGTTTTTGCCACCAAAGTGGATAACCTCACAATTATCCACATTATATTGCATCTGCCATGCCTTCGCCCACTCACCTAACCTGTCCAAGCCACCCTGCAGCCTCTTAGCGTCCTCCTCACAGCTCACGCCGCCACCCTGTTTGTATCATCTGCAAACTTGAAGATATTACACTCAATTCCTTCATCTAAATCATTAATGTATATTGTAAATAGCTGGGGTCCCAGCACTGAGCCCTGTGGCATCCCACTAGTCACTGCCAGCTTTTCTGAAAAGGACCCGTTTATCCCGACTCTCTGCTTCCTGTCTGCCACCCAGTTCTCTATCCACGTCAGTACATTAACCCCAATACCATGTGCTTTAATTTTGCACACCAATACGTGTGTGGGACCTTGTTGAAAGCCTTTTGAAAGTCCAAATACACCACATCCACTGGTTCCCCTTATCCACTATACTAGTTACATCCTCAATAAATTCCAGAAGATTTGGCAAGCTTGATTTCCCTTTCATAAATTCATGCAGCTAGGACCTATCCTGTCACTGCTTTCCAAATGCACTGCTATTTCATTTTTAATAATTGATTCCTACATTTTCCCCACTACTGATGTCAAGCTAACCGGTCTATAATTATCCGTTTTCTATCTCCCTCCTTTTTGAAAATGTGGTGTTTCATTAACTAATCTCCAGTCCATACGAACTGATCTAGAGTCCATGGACTGTTGGACAATGATCACCAATAAATCCGCTATTTCTAGGGACACTTCCTTAAGTACTTTCCAATGCAGACTATCAGGCCCCGGGGATTTATCGGTCTTCAATCCCATCAATTTCCCTAACACAATTACCTGACTGATAAGGATTTCCTTCAGTTCCTCCTTCTCGCTCGATCCTCGGTGGCCTCGTATTTCTGGAAGGTTATGCGTGTCTTCCTTCGTGAAGACAGAAACAAAGTAATTGTTCAACTGGTCTACCATTTCTTTGTTCCCCATTATAAATTCACCTGAATCTGATTGCAAGGGACCTACGTTTGTCTTTTCTAATCTTTTTGTCTTCACATATCTATAGAACTTTATTATGTTTCCAACAAGCTTCCTCTCATAATCTATTTTCCCCCTCCTAATTTAACCCTTTGTCCTCCTCTTCTGAATTCTAAATGTCTACCAGTCATCAGGTTGTGGCTTTTTGTGGCCAATTGATATGCCTCGTCCTTGCATTTAACACTATCCTTAATTTCCCTTGTTAGCTACGGTTGAGCCACTTTCCCCGTTTTATTTTTACTCCAGGCAGGGAAATACAATTGTTGAAGTTCGTCTATGTGATTTTTAAATGTGTGCCATGGCCTATCTACCTTCAACCCTTTAAGTATCATTCGCCAGTCTATTCTAACCAATTCACGTCTCATACCCAAAGTTACTTTTGCTTAAGTTCAGGACCCAAGTCTCTGAATTAAGTGTATCACTCGCCACCTTAATAAAGAATTCTACCTTATTATGGTCACTCTTTCCAAGCGGCCTCGCACAACAAGATTGATAATTTGTCCTTTCTCATTGCACACCACCCAGTCGAGGATGGCCAGCCCTCAAGATGGTCCCTCGACATATTGGTCGAGATAACCATCCTTAATACGCTCGAGGAAATCCTCCTGCACCGTATTGCTTCCTGTTTGGTTAGCCCAATCTACATGTAGAGTAAGGTCGTCCTTGATAACTGCTGTATCTTTATGGCACGCATCCCTTATTTCTTGTTTGATGCTGTCCCCAACCTCACTACTACTGTTTGCTGATCTGTACACAACTCCTCTAGCGTTTTCTTCCCTTTGGTATTCCGCAGCATCACCCATAAATGTTCCACATCATCCAAGCTAATGCCGTTCCTTACTATTGCCTTAATTTCCCCTTTAACCAGCAACGCTACCCCACCACCTTTTCATTTCTGTCTATGCTTCCTGAATGTTTAATTCCCAGCCTTGGTCACCCTGGAGCTATGTCTCCGTCATGCCAATTATATCATATTCAGTAATTGCTGCTCGTGCAGTTAATTCATCCGCATTATTACGAATACTTCTCGCAATGAAGCACAGAGCCTTCAGGCTTGTTATTTTAATACATTTTGACCCTTTAGAATTTTGCTGTAAAGTGGCCCTATTTGATTTTTGCTGTGGGTTTCTCTGCCCTCCACCTGTACTTTTAATCTTTCGTTCTGCGCCCATTCTACTTCCCTCTGTCTCCTGTCGCCCTGCCATATTACTTTAAACCCTCCCCAACAACGCTAGCAAATACTCCCCCTTGGACATTGTTTCTGGTCCTGCCCAGGTGCAGACCGTCCGATTTAGTTCCGGTCCCACCTCCCCCAGAACCCTTTCCAAAGTCCCAGGAACTTGAATCCCTCCCATCAGCACCACATTTCAAGCCACGTATTCATCTGAGCTATCCTGCGATTCCTGCTCGCACTAGCAGGTAGCACTGGTAGCAATCCTGAGTTTGCGACCTTTGAGGTCCTACTTTTTAATTTAACTCCGATCTCCCTGAATTCAGCTTGTCGATCCTCAGACAGAGTGAGTCAGAGATTGACAGAGACTCAAACACATAAAGATAGACAGGGCTCTCTAAAGACAGAGAGTGTGAGGCACAGATACATTTCACGATCCCAATTATTTGTCAGTTGAGAGTGTGACAGAGTTGCAGATTCAACAGAAGGCATTCGGGTAACACTGAGCAGGATGGGAGAAAATCTGTGCAAAATTCAAGAGTTACGAGGAGTGGGGTTCGTACCCATGCGGGTATAAACCCATGCGATCCTAACTGCAATGACTTCTACACTCGGCCATTCTGGATTTGTGAACCTTCACTTTCTGTCTCTGTGAGAATCTGGGCTTGAGCTCCACCCTCACAGACACACGCATACACACAGGTTTTCAGTGAGCATTTCAGAATATTTATATAAAAGTGACACGGGGCAACTCACTACTCTTTATCGAATAATGCTGTGGGAACTTTCACATTCACCCGAGAGAACAGACGGAGCTTCAATTTAACATTTCATCCAAAAGTCAACAGCTTCAACAATGCAAAATTCCGCAAGTACTGCACTTGAGTGTCAGCCAAGATTATATGCTCAAGTCTCAGGAGTGGGACTTGAAGTCGAAAATGCTGCCGCTGAACCAAAGCCGATATCAAATGTCACAACTGTATTATTTTCTCCAAGTCTTTTAAAAAGTTCCAGTACATACCAAATTCATGGCGATGATATCCACAGACAGTTGCACATACACAGTGACATACATACAGATAGACAGACACAGAGACACACACACACACACATAACCAAAAATATACACGCACCAATGGACATACACAGAGTGCCTCAGACATAAAGAAGGTTAGACAGGTTGAATCATTGTCGCTAATTTGGCTGATTTTTGCGTTTTTCTATCCGTATGTATCGTGAATATTGAAAATTAATGAACATGAGAAAAAATGTCTGTGTTGAAAGGTGTGGGGCGTTATTCCACCGAACTCAGGATCCGTTTTGCAGGGATCTGGTTAAACTGTGAAATGGAATGAAAAATGCTGAAATCAGTAGTCGGCAAGATCGAACCTGCGTGGTGAAAACCCAATGGGTTTCTTGGTCCATCGTCTTAATCACCCAGGCACGACTACTGGGTTTCTGCCTCTTTAAATGTTACTCAGATAAAACTCAATCATCCATCTCTCTGCATCAGAATGCCACAGAGTCCATAAAAAGTCTCCGTTTCCTAAAAATCTGGAGGAGCCAATCTCCTCTTGCTGTATTTTTACACTTCTATGTTGCTCTGGAACTTTTAATATGAATCTATACTGAACAACAGAAGTACAATTCTACATTTCGAAAATGCTTCCTCCCGCGTGACAGGCGGGGATACTCACGACTATACTAATGAGGTACTGACGGGTGTAGATTTTGAGACAGCAGGAATCGAGCTGTGAAAAGAACTGGACACCATGAGAAAGAGACAGACACATTGAGCGACAGACACAAACAGAGAAACAGGGAGAGACAGATAGCGAGCTAGAGAAAAAGAGAGAGATCAAGTGTGAGAGTGAGAGGGATAGGCAGACTGAGAGAGACAAAGACTCAAACACACACATACACAGAGATGTGTGTGTGTGTGTGTGCTCCATAAAGAGAGGGAGGCAAAGAAAACCAGAGACAAAGAAAAAGACATGGACAAAGAAAGCGACAAAGAGAGAGAGAGAGATAGTGAGAGAGAAGATAGAGAGAGAGAGACAGAGATAAAAACAAAAAATGATGGAAATACTCAACAGGTTCGAGACAGGATCGAACAGAGACAGGCAAAGAGAGACAGGCAGGCAGAGACATAGACAGACAGCAATGATGGGAAAGATAGAGACAGTCAGACAGAAACATAGAAACATAGAAACATAGAAAATAGGTGCAGGAGTAGGCCATTCGGCCCTTCTAGCCTGCACCGCCATTCAATGAGTTCATGGCTGAACATTCAACTTCAGTACCCCATTCCTGCTTTCTCGCCATACCCCTTGATCCCCCTAGCAGTAAGGACCTCATCTAACTCCTTTTTGAATATATTTAGTGAATTGGCCTCAACAACTTTCTGTGGTAGAGAATTCCATAGGTTCACCACTCTCTGGGTGAAGAAGTTCCTCCGCATCTCGGTCCTAAATGGCTTACCCCTTATCCTTAGACTGTGACCCCTGGTTCTGGACTTCCCCAACATTGGGAACATTCTTCCTGCATCTAACCTGTCTAACCCCGTCAGAATTTTATATGTTTCTATGAGGTCCCCTCTCATTCTTCTGAACTCCAGTGAATACAAGACCAGTTGATCCAGTCTTTCTTGATAGGTCAGTCCTGCCATCCCGGAATCAGTCTGGTGAACCTTCGCTGCACTCCCTCAATAGCAAGAATGTCCTTCCTCAGGTTAGGAGATCAAAACTGTACACAATACTCCAGGTGTGGCCTCACCAATGCCCTGTACAACTGTAGCAACACCTCCCTGCCCCTGTACTCAAATCCCCTTGCTATGAAGGCCAACATGCCATTTGCTTTCTTAACCACCTGCTGCACCTGCATGCCAACCTTCAATGACTGATGTACCATGACACCCAGGTCTCTTTGCACCTCCCCTTTTCCTAATCTGTCACCATTCTGATAATAGTCTGTCTCTCTGTTTTTACCACCAAAGTGGATAACCTCTCATTTATCCACATTATACTTTATCTGCCATGCATTTGCCCACTCACCTAACCTATCCAAGTCGTTCTGCAGCCTCACAGCATCCTCCTCGCAGCTCACACTGCCACCCAACTTAGTGTCATCCGCAAATTTGGAGATACTACATTTAATCCCCTCGTCTAAATCATTAATGTACAGTGTAAACAGCTGGGGCCCCAGCACAGAACCTTGCGGTACCCCACTAGTCACTGCCTGCCATTCTGCAAAGTACCCATTTACTCCTACTCTTTGCTTCCTGTCTGACAACCAGTTCTCAATCCATGTCAGTACACTACCCCCAATCCCATGTGCTCTAACTTTGCACATCAATCTCTTGTGTGGGACCTTGTCGAACGCCTTCTGAAAGTCCAAATATACCACATCAACTGGTTCTCCCTTATCCACTCTACTGGAAACATCCTCAAAAAATTCCAGAAGATTTGTCAAGCATGATTTCCCTTTCACAAATCCATGCTGACTTGGACCTATCAAGTCACCTCTTTCCAAATGCACTGCTATGACATCCTTAATAATTGATTCCATCATTTTACCCACTACCGATGTCAGGCTGACCGGTCTATAATTCCCTGTTTTCTCTCTCCCTCCTTTTTTAAAAAGTGGGGTTACATTGGCTACCCTCCACTCCATAGGAACTGATCCAGAGTCAATGGAATGTTGGAAAATGACTGTCAACGCATCCACTATTTCCAAGGCCACCTCCTTAAGTACTCTGGGATGCAGTCCATCAGGCCCTGGGGATTTATCGGCCTTCAATCCCATCAATTTCCCCAACACAATTTCCCGGCTAATAAGGATTTCCCTCAGTTCCTCCTCCTTACTAGACCCCCCGACCCCTTTTATAACCGGAAGGTTGTTCGTGTCCTCCTTCGTGAATACCGAACCAAAGTACTTGTTCAATTGGTCCGCCATTTCTTTGTTCCCCGTTATGACTTCCCCTGATTCTGACTGCAGGGGACCTACATTTGTCTTTACTAACCTTTTTCTCTTTACATATCTATAGAAACGTTTGCAATCCGTCTTAATGTTCCCTGCAAGCTTCTTCTCATACTCCATTTTCCCTGCCCTAATCAAACCCTTTGTCCTCCTCTGCTGAGTTCTAAATTTCTCCCAGTCCCCAGGTTCTCTGCTATTTCTGGCCAATTTGTATGCCACTTACTTGGCTTTAATGCTATCCCTGATTTCCCTTGATAGCCACGGTTGAGCCACCTTCCCTTTTTTATTTTTACGACAGACAGGAATGTACAATTGTTGTAGTTCATCCATGCGGTCTCTAAATGTCTGCCATTGCCCATACACAGTCAACCCCTTGAGTATCATTCGCCAATCCATCTCAGCCAATTCACGCCTCATACCTTCAAAGTTAGCCTTCTTTAAGTTCTGGACCATGGTCTCTGAATTAACTGTTTCATTCTCCATCCTAATGCAGAATTCCACCATATTATGGTCACTCTTCCCCAAGGGGCCTCGTACAACGAGATTGCTAATTAATCCTTTCTCATTACATAACACCCAGTCTAAGATGGCCTCCCCCCTAGTTGGTTCCTCGACATATTGGTCTAAAAAACCATCCCTTATGCACTCCAGAAAATCCTCCTCCACCGTATTGCTTCCAGTTTGGTTAGCCCAATCTATGTGCATATTAAAGTCACCCATTATAACTGCTGCACCTTTATTGCACGCACCCCTAATTTCCTGTTTGATGCCCTCCCCAACATCACTACTACTGTTTGGAGGTCTGTACACAACTCCCACTAACGTTTTTTGCCCTTTGGTGTTCTGCAGCTCGACCCATATAGATTCCACATCATCCAAGCTAATGTCCTTCCTAACTATTGCCTTAATCTCCTCCTTAACCAGCAATGCTACCCCACCTCCTTTTCCTTTTATTCTATCCTTCCTGAATGTTGAATACCCCTGGATGTTGAGTTCCCAGCCCTGCTCATCCTGGAGCCACGTCTCCGTAATCCCAATCACATCATATTTGTTAACATCTATTTGCACAGAGAGACTGAGACAGAGAGACTGAGAGAATCCTATTGCAACAGAACTGGACACTGTGTAAAAGAGACGGGCAGATTGAGAGACCGAGACAAACAGGGAAACAGGGAGAGACAGACAGAGGCAGAGTGAGGGAGACAAAGACTCAAACACGCAAACACATGCACAGATCTCTAAAGAGACAGAGGTAGTGAGTGAGGCAGAGACTGAGAGACACGATTCCATTTCTTTATCGGTTCAGAATGTCATAGAATTGCAGTAAAATGCAGATTCAACAGATTCTTACTGCAGTTGTACAGGGCCTTGGTGAGGCCTAACCTGGAATAGTGTGTTTAGTTTTGGTCTCCGAATCTGAGGAAGGACGTTCTTGCTATTGAGGGAGTGAAGCGAAAGTTCACCAGATTGATTCTCGGGATGGCTGGACTTTCATATGAGGAGAGACTGGATCAACTGGGTTTTTTACATTGGAGTTTAGAAGGATGAGAGGGGATTTCGTAGAAACATAAAGATTCTGGCGGGACGGGACAGGTTAGATGCAGGTAGCTTGTTCCCGATGTTGGGGAAGTCCAGAACCAGGGGACACAGCCTTCGGACAGACCTGTCTCCGTGGTGCCAATTATATCATATTCATTAATTGCTACCTGTGCAGTTAATTCATTCACCTTATTACGAATACTCCTCGCATTGATGCACAGAGCCTTCAGGCTTATCTTTTTAACACACTTTGTCCCTTTAGACTTTTGCTGTAATGTGGCCCTTTTTGAAAGGAATGACAAGGGTGTATGCAGTTACAGGAGGATGTGAGGGGAAACAAACATAATACGAGGGGAAGAGTACATCCGCGATGGACCAGTATGAGATCAAAAAGAATGGAAATATCAGGGGAATATCTTTATCCGTATGCCGGAGAGGACGAAGCCAAACTATAGGTCCTCATCCAGTGGGAGACGGGAGCAAGGATAGATGCGGGTTTGACAATACTACGGAAGGATGCATCATTGGAATAAAACCGAACCTACATTACACGTATCAAGGGCGAGGATAATATTGTGTGGTAACTAGCCTGGGAATTACGTTACTCCAAGACTGTCGGTGTCAGCGGGAAGAGCACGCATGACATGCCAGGAAGACAATGACATGAAATATAAGTGATGAGATTAAGTAAGATATTTATGTTTACATGGAAGAGCAAGCAGAATCAATTCCCCTGTTACTTGAAGATTTAACTAGCTCAAGAAATAACATTAAAAGATATTAAGAGCTGAAGGAGAAAGCTGAAGAACTGGACAGTGAAATAAAGGATAACCTGAAAAACCCGCCTTGGTACTTGAGATTATACATCCCTGGATAAGGATCCTTTCCCATACCCTAGTGGCAATACAGATAGTAATAGCCTTGAGTTGGTTGGTGATGTTATGTAACAAGTGCAAAAACAGGCGAGGCTTACCCGAGCAAAGTTACAAGTTAGGGATTAGAATTATATCCCATGTGTTAGTTCTAGTGCAGCTGATAGTGGTGTTGATGCTCCTGGGAAATTGTACAGGCAGATAAAAGAGACGAAGAATGAAGAGATTGGCCAAGACCCGTAACAAAGAACGCAGAAAGCCTTTGCTCGATCCAAAGAGGGTTAATCAAACAAAAAGACGGCATGAATACCTGATCTGAGTCATGAGTGTCCCAATCCTGTCGCCTGACCAACGAAACGGAGGCGGGAGAAATAGGAATCAGGACAGGATAAGGCAGGGAAAGGAAAATTGTTGTTCATGGTGGGTTTTTTAAGGGCTGATCACCTAAAGCCTACGCAGTCCTCAAATTGATGTGGCATTCAATTGTGGTAATAATGGTAGTGGATGGTTTATGTATCGTGATCCAACTATATCTGATGTGTAAGATCAGAGAGATATACAACCACGTGGTTCTAGCCGAACAGCAAACAGCCTTGTTAATTATGTAATGTAGGCATGAAAGGGAGGCGAGTGACTTTGTAAAGCGTTAGGGAAACAACCAAGACCCCGAGCTTATGCACTGTATGTACAAAAAGAAATATAAGTGATGTGCCAATATCCCAGGGAAATTGTCAGGGGTAGTATGTAAAGTCTCCGCAAAATATGGAACTACAAGTGATCCCAGGGATATGGACTTGATATCACCATTTCCAGCAGATGGCTCAGAACATATATGTGGTCAGCTGATTATTTAGAAATAATCAGGGACCAACAGGAGGGACTGAAAGGGCAGATTACAAATTGTAATTACAATTAATAATACTAATTGCGATGTTTTAAAATGGAGTTAACAGGTTTTTAAAATGGAACCCACATCCTGTTTTTTGTGGGAAGCATGTGTGGCGGATGCCTTCCACAGAGGAGCAGATGTTCCAATTCATAGACCAATGGCCTTGGGAGCTGGGCATGGACACAGATAACATGGAATTGGAATTGTATAACAAAAAAAAGAGTTAAATAAAAGAATCATAACAACATGTATTTGGAATTGCCAATTAAGGCATATAGATGCCAAATTGGAGGAAGCGCTGTACCAATCAATAATTTATTAATCAATCAGCATGAATTAATTGTAACTTGCGTAATTACTTAATGCTACAATCTGAAACTGTATAAAGTAAGATGTCTCTGGCAGTATCTTCGAGCATTCCTTCAAGGATTGCTCCCCTGCCGGCTTGTATTAATACAACCTGCATTTACTTTAAGGCTAACAGAATCCTAGTGGTGGTTTCAAGTTAACCCTAACAAGGTTCGAGAGATAGGGAGAGCTGTCGGGGCTCGAAGAGGTTAGAGAGATAGGGAGGGGTGTAGGGCTGGAGGAGGTTACGGAGATAGGGAGGGGTGTAGGGACTGGAGGAGGTTACAGAGATAGGGAGGGGTGTAGGGACTGGAGGAGGTTACAGAGAAACGGAGGGATGTAGTGGCTGGAGAAGGTTACAGAGAGAGGAAGAGGGGTAGGGGCTGGAGGAGGTTACAGAGATAAGGAGGGGCGCGGCCATCGAGGGGTGTGAACAGGATGCTGAGAATTTCAAAATCAGCGCCTCGCTGGGGCCGAGGAGGGGGGAGAAGTGCTACCTACCATGCACTAATCCCCATCATCTGTTAAATCACCGGGAGTTCCAGCGACACTCCTCCCCCTCTCTCTCGGTATTTATCTACTCACTGCCTCACTCAAAGCTTATCTCCCATTGACAATCCATGTGAGTGCCCTCGTTGTCCCAGAATTGCTCCCCGTGGACACCGACTGACCTTCCCCGTGCCTCCGCCGCCCTTCTCCTGTTACGTGACGGCCGACAAATTCAGGTTGATTTCCAGTCAGCAAGCAAAATATCGGGGCTGGGGCCGGGGGGGAAGGGGGTCACATAAATTAAAACACGTGGCGGCCGGAGGAAGGGGCTTGCGGGACCGTGTCCGGCCCACGGGCCGTATGTTTGACACCTCTGATCTACACTGTCAAGCCCCGTAAGAATTTTTAATATTTTAAAATGAAATCACCTCTCATTCTTCTATCCTGTACAGAATATAGGCTTAGTCTACTCAATCTCTCCTCAAAGGATAATGCCCCATCCCAGGAATCAGTTTGGTGAACCTTCGTTGCCATCCTCAATAGTAAGTACATCCTTCCTTCGGTAAGCAATCAAAACTGTACACAATACTCCAGGTGTAGTCTCACCAGGGTCCTATATAATTGCAGTAAGATGTCTAGGAGCAAGCTATTATTTAAATTGAGAAAGATTGCAAAAGTGCCGCAGTACAGCAGGCCCTGGGGTTACTTGTGCATGAAACACAAAAGGATAGCATGCAGGTACAGCAAGTGATCAGGAAGGCGAATGTATCTTGACCTTTTTTGCAAAGGGGATGGAGTATAAAAGTGGGGAAGTCTTGCTACAGCTATATAAGGTTTTGGTGATGCCACACCTGGAATACTGCATGCAGTTTTGTTTTCCATATTTACGAAAGGATATAATTGCTTTGGAGGCAGTTCAGAGAAGGTTCACTCGGTTGATATAAGAGATCAGCAGGTTGACTTATGAAGAAAGGTTGAGTAGTTTGGGCCTCGACGTATTGGAATTAAGAAGAATGAGAGGTGCTCTGATCGAAACAAGGTGGATGCAGAGCTGATGTTTCCACTGATGGGGGGAGACTCGAACTAGAGGGCATGATCTTCGAAGTAGGGGCCGCCCATTTAAAACAGATGAGGAGGAATTTCTTCTCTCAGAGGGTTGTAAATCTGTCGAACTCGCAGCCTCAGAGAGCTGTGGAAGCTGGGACATTGAATAAATTTAAGACAGAAATAGTTTCTTAACTGATAAGGGGATAAGGGGTTATGGAGAGCGCGCGGCTAAGTGGAGCTGAGTCTATGATCAGATCAGCCATGATCTGATTCAATGGCGGAGCAGGCTCGATGGTATGGCCGACCCCGGTTCCTATTTCTCATGTTCCTTTTCTTATGTTTACCATTATCCTCAACTCCTCTTTTAATAAAGGCCGACATACCATTTGTTTTCTTAATTGCTTGCTGTGCCTGCATTTTAACTTACAGTTATTTTTGTACAACGACACACAAGTCCCTCTGAACACCAACATTTCCCAATATCTCACCATTTCAAGTAGCTGTTTCCAGTCCACTTTGGCTAAACCACATCTCAGGTTAGTAAAATTGCCTTTTCCCCAATTGAGAACTTTTATTCCTGGTCTATCTTTGTCCTTTTCCATAGCTACCCAAAATCTAACTGAATTACGATCACTAGCACCAATGCTCTCCCAATGATACCCCTTCCACCTGCCCAGCATCAGTCTCTAAGACTAAGTCCAGAACTTCCCCCTCTCTTGTTGGGCTTGCTACGTACTGGCTAAAAGGTTCAGCTGGTTGCTGACCCCTCTGCAAAGGGAAATAGGTCCTTCCTATCCACTCTATATAGGCCTCTCATAATTTTATACACCTCATTAACGTCTGCCCTCAGCCTTCTCTGTTCCAAAGCAAACAAACTATTAAGAGGGTTGGTGGGCTGGAGGTTGTTACAGAGATAGGGAAGGGTGAGACCCTGGAGAGATTTGAAAAAGAGAATGAGTATTTTAAAGGCTAATGCCACCAGCCATCTCGCCCAGCACAGAATGTAATTCAATACCAACGGGAAGGATGTTACGTTTACTACTACGCATGCATAATGAGAGGAAATCAATCTCTATCCCTTTAACTAACAGGGGCATGGAAAGAGGGAAATGAATGACCTTTAAATACCTGGTCCACTTGGCACTGAAGTGTCTGAATCTCATAATAGGAACTCATAAATGGAAATAAAATACTGACAGATGTTAAACTGTTTTGTTGACAAAAGAAATCTCGATTTAACTTTTAAAAGATAAATAGTTTAACAGGGGTTGACACATACTCACCTGATAGGCCGACTCAGGATCCACCCATCAAGCAGTGCGATTGGTTGCAGAACACGCTGCTCCTGCGCCCTCCGGCCTCTGACCTCTCTTCCTGTTGGTTCCCAGGGCAATCAATCACCACTCGCCAACATTACACTGCCAGATTAAGTTGAGGGGCTCGGAGGAGGAAATAAAATGAGGCCGTGAATCTAAGTTGAAAAATACAATTAGAAAAGCATGATTAAATGAACGAGGAGAGACAATATAAACTAAAGGGTACAATACTCAAGGGGATGCATGAACAGTGAGATCTGCGGGTATATGTGGACAAATCGCTGAAGGTGGCAGGACAGGTTGGGAAAGCAGTTAAAAAAGCTTATAGGATCCTGGGCATCACAGAGTACAAAAGCAAGGATGTTATGATGAACCTTTGTAAAACACTGGTTCGGTCTCAACTGGAGCATTGTGTCCAATTCTGGGCACCGCAGATTAGGCTGTGATGGCCTGAGAAAGGGTGCAGAAAAGATTGACAAGAATGATTCACGAGATGAGGGACTTCAGTTACGTAGATTGACTGGAGAAGCTGGGGTTGTTCTCCTTGAAGCAGAGAGGGTTGAGAGGAGAATTGATAGAGGTGTTCAAAATCATGAGGGGTCCGGACAGAGTCGATAGAGAGATACTGTTCGCATTGGTGGAGGGTCGAGAACCAGAGGAGACGGATTTAAGGTGGATGAGCAGAAGAACCAAAGACAGTGTAAGAAAAATCTATTATATGCAGTGAGTCGTTCGGATCTGAAAAGGTTGATGGAGGCAGACTCAATCACAGCTTTCAAAAGGGAATTGGATAAGTATCCGAAAGAAAACATTTGCAGGACCGGAGGGAAAGGGCGGGGCAGTGGGACTAGCTGGGAGCCGGCAAGGGCTCGACGGGCCGATTGGCCTTCCGTGCTGTAACCATTCTTTGATTGTGTGAGCAGAACCACTTTGTTCCCTGACTCAATCTGAAGCCTTCCGAAGTGTGAGCAACTCTGTTAAACCTGTCTACATCAGCTTTAAATATATTCAATGACCAAGCCTCCACAGCTCTCTGGGGCAGAGAATTCCACAGATTACAACCCTCTGAGAGAAGAAATTCCTCCTCATCTCAGTTTTAAATGGTCTGAGGAGAAAAGCTGAATTTGTAACTACAACAGGATTTACTGGGATTGCTTTGGGCACTGAACCATGTTCATTGTGGCAGCTCTTGTTTGTTTCTGATTATCTTAATAACCCCTATATATGGGCTGGAGATTAATATCTTGTATAAATGTTGAACAAATTGTCTTCGTTTCAAACACAGGGTGTCGAATATTTGATTCCTCCATGATCAGAGGAGACGAATTGATGTTCTGTTACTGACTGTTCCATTTTAGGGCTTTTTCTTAATCTCACTTACATCACTTCTCACCTAGTTCACCTTCTATTATATCAAACCCCACACTTGTTCCGTTTGAGTACACGAGTTGTAGTTGTAGTAGACTTAACTGCAGTGTCTTACTTGAAACACAGCTGAAATCCTTTGAACGCCCCTTTATTGAACTGCCTTGCATAAGATTTGAAATCCGTTACTTTCTGTAACCTGGTTTTGGAACCGATTGAATTTTAAAATGCATCCACTCATTTTGCACGTGATAGTCTGTGAAATATTCTGAATTTGTAATTTTCATTGCCACAAAATCAGTTCCCTGGCCACCGACTCAATCCCTCTCCCCAACTTGTGTCTGTGCCTGAACCGGACTGTTTGCAACCATGGTGCCATACTTCACCCTGAAGTATGTTTTTGACCACATATCCACACCATAATTAAAAATGCATATTTGCACCTCTGTAACATCGCCCTTGCCTCACCTCATCCGCAGCTGACCACTCTTCCCTGCCTTTGTTATTTCTGGACTTGACTATTCCAATGCAGTCCTGACACATTCTCACCTGCATAAACTGGAGTTGATCCAAAATTAGGTTGCCCGTGCCCTAACTCTCACCAAGTCCAGCTCACCCATCAGCCCTGTGCTCGCTGAACTACATTAGCTTCTGGTTCAGCAATGCCTTGAATTCAAAATTCTAATACTTATTTTCAAAACTCTCGATGGCCTCGCCCCTCCCTGGCTCTGTAAACTCCTCCAGCCCCAACCAGCACCACACCGCCATCAGCCACCACACCCCCACTCCCCACACCGCCTATGAAATATCTGTCTTCCTGAGCATCCCTGATTATAATTGATGGCTGTGCCTTTTGTTGCCCAGGCCCCAAGTTCTGGAAAATCCAGCCTAAACCTTTCTGTCTCACCCATGCTGTACCTGTGCTGGCAGTTCTTGATGCGATAGTGGAAAGCAAGCTTTTCTCTCTTATCTAATCCGTGCTGCCTCTTTCCATGGAGTGTTTGATAGGAGAGTGTAGGGTGAGCTTTACTCAGTATCTAACCCGTGGTGTTCCTCCCCTGGGTATATCTGATGGGATGGTGTAGAGGGAGATTTACTCTGTATCTAATCCGTGCTTAACCTGTCCTGGAAGTGTTTGATGGACAGTGTCGGGGGAGCTTTACAGTGTATGTAACCTGTGCTGTACCTGCGCTGGGAGTGTTTGATGGGACAATGTCGCAGGAGTTGTACTCTATATCTAACCCATGCCGTAAATGCGATGGGAGTGTTTGATGGATAAGTCTATGGAGAGCTTTACTCTCTGACTAACCCATGCTGTGCCTATTATGCGAGTGTTTGATGGGACAGTGTAGAGGGTGATTAACTCTGTATCTAACCAATGCTGTATCAACCCTGGGAGTGTTAGGGACAGGCTAGAGGGAGATTCAACCTTCAAAAACCAAAGCTGTCTCTGCCTGGGAATGTCTGGTGAGACATTGTAGAGTGAGCTTTACTCTGCATCTAACCTGTGTTGTCCTCCTCATCATCATCATCATCATAGGCAGTCCCTCGGAATCGAGAAAGTCTTGCTTCCACACCTGAAGGGAATTATTTGGTGGCTGAACAGTCTAATTCGAAAGCCACCGACTCTGTCACAGGTGGGACAGATAGTCGTTGAAGGAAGGGCTGGCTGGACTTCTTTCCACTGCAGCACGCTCTTTCCACTGCTGCACTTGTTTTCTGCATGCTCTTGGCGATGAGACTCCCGGATGCATTTCCTCCACTTAGGGTGGTCTTTGGCCAGGGACTCCCAGATGTCAGTGGGGATATCGCAATTTATCAGGGAAGCTTTGATGGTGTCCTTGTAACGTTTCCGCTGCCCACCTTTGGCTCATTTTCCATGAAGAAGCTCCGCATAGAGCACTTGCTTTGGAAGTCTCGTGTCTGGCATGCGAACTATGTGGTCTGCGTAGCGGAGCTAATGAAGTGTGGTCAGTGCTTCAATGCTGGGGACGTTGGCCTGGATGAGGACGCTGATGTTGGTTTGCCAGTACTGCCAGGTGATTTGTAGGATTTTGCGGAGACATCATTGGTGAAATTTCTCCAGCGAGAAAAATTGTCTACTGCACAGTGTCCATGCCTCTGAGCCATACAGGAGGGCGGGTATTACTACAGCCCTGTAGACCATGAGCTTGGTTGTACCTGCCCAGGGAATGGTTACTGAGACAGTGTCGAGGAAACTTTATTCTGTCTCTAACCCATGCTGTGTCTGTCCTGGGAGTGTTTGATGGGACAGTGTAGAGGGAGATTTACTCTGTATCTCACCCGTGCTGCACCTGCCCCGCGAATATCCACTGGAACAGTATAGAGGGAGATTTTCTCGACATCAAACAGATGCTGTATCTGCGTTGGAATGGCTGGGACAAGTTAGAGGGAGATGTAGTCTGTGACTAACCTGTGCTGTACTTGCACTGGAAACGTTTGATGGAACAGTATAGAGGGAGCTTTATTCTATATTTAACCTGTTAAGTCCAGAAAACGTAATGTGATTGAGTACTGTAGACGTGAGTAAGTGTGACCTGTCTCTGTATTCTAACTTCAGAGTGCACGTACAACATGGAATGTCTGCTTATATACAGTGCTCCCAGGGGACGCTGGGATCCCTTGGGACTCCAACAGATACGCCCTGTGGTGGTGGTAGAATTCTGGTTACATAGGGTTGTATACACTACATCACTCCCTCCCAAAGTCAAAGTACACTTATTTGCAAGTTGAGGCGATCTGGGGCTTTTCGCTCCCGAGTCGATCGTCTCGGTACAAATGCAGGTGCAGGTGAGCTGGTTGGTTCTTCGCTGGTCTGCTGCGCAGCTGACCTTGCTGGGCTGCTGGGGATGATGAGTTCAGCTTCGTGGTCAACCCTGATGTTGGTTGCCACTTGTGTGTGTGTCGGATGGTCGATGTTGGTTGCTTGTGGCTGTCTGTGAATCGCAGTTTGGTTTGGTCCAAATGCTTCCTGCAAGTTATTCCATTTGCGAGTTTGACCTGAAACACCCTCCTCCCTCCTTTGGCTATGACAGTGCCAGCAAGCTATTTGGGACCAGGTCCATAGTTAAGTACAAATACAGGGTCATTGACTTCAATATTGTGTGACAAATTTGTGCGATCACGGTACATGCTTTGTTGATGCCGCCTGCCCTCGACTTGATCATGGAGATTAGGGTGAACGAGAGAAAGCCTTATTTTGAGCATCCTTTTCTGGAGCAGCTCAGCTGGGGAACCACGGTGAGAGAATGGTGTCTGGTGCAGTGGCTGAACAGGACTCGGGACAGGTGGGTCTGCAGGGAGCCTTTTCACATGTGTTTCAAGCTTTGCTTGATGGTTTGGACTGCATGTTCTCTCTGGCCATTGGATGCGGGCTTGAACGATGCAGATGTGATGTGCTTGATCCCATTACGTGTCATGAATTCCTTGAATTCAGCGCTGGTGAAGCATGGCCCGTTGTCGCTAACAAGGATATCAGGCAGGCCCTGCGTGGCTCGTAGGTTTTCGAGGGTGGCAGTGGACGTGCTTACAGACATTATTACACACTCAATCCAGTTAGAATAAACATCCACAAGAACGAAGAACATTTTGCCTAGAAATGGGCCAGCAAAGTCAACGTGGATCCGAGACCACGGTTTGGAGGGCCATGACCACAAACTTTGGTGCCCTGGGTGCATTGCTCAGTTACTAGTAAGTGGTGCATTGGCGCACACAAGACTCCAAATCGGAGTCGATATCGGGCCACTACACATGGGGTCTGGCTATAGCTTTCATCATTACTATGCCTGGGTGGGCACCGTGTAGGTAACGTTTGAACATTTACCTGCCTTTCTTCGGCAAAACCACGTGATTACCCCACAAAAGACAGTCCCTCTATTTGGACATTTCGTCTTTACGCTGCTGGAACAGCTTGATCTCTTCATGCATCTCCGCTGGGGCGCTGGACCAACTCCCATGGAGGACACCATTTTTACAAAGGACAGTAAAGGATCCTGGCTGGTCCAGGTCCTCATCTGGCGGCCGTAACGGGCGACTTTTCATTTTCAAATGCATCCATCACCAAGAGCAACTCTGCAGGCTGTGCCATTTCCACCCCGGTGGTGGGAAAAGTAGCCGACTGAGGGCATCAGCGCAGTTCTCTGTGCCTGGCCAGTGGTGAATTACATATTTATATGCATACAGCGTGAGCGCCCATCTTTGGATGCGAGCAGAAACATTTGTATTAATACCTTTGCTCTCTGTGAATAGCGATATGAGCGGCTTATGGTGAGTTTCTAACTCGAACTAAAGCCCAAAATGATACTGGTGCATTTTTTCACCCCGTAACGCATGCCAGAGCTTCTTTTTCAATCATGCTGTAGGTGCTTTCGGCCTTGGACGATCTCCTGGACGCATAGGCGACCGTTTGCAATGTTCCGAATTCGTTTGCATATTGTAACACACGCCCGAGCTCGTACAAAGATGCATCGCAAGCTAGCACTAAACATTTTCATGAATCATACAGGACAAGAAGTTTATTGGAACATAACAGATTGTATGCTTTCTCAAAAGCAGGCTCTTTTGATCTCCCACATGCCTAATAATCTCCCTTGCGCAGCCATATATGTAGAGGTTCTGGCAAGGGGCTTAACCCGGGTAGGAGATTACCAAAATAATTGAGGAGACCCAGGAACGACCGCAGCTCCGTCACGTTCTGTGGTCTCGGCGCGTTTTTGATGGCCTCCATCTTGGTGTCAGTGCGTCTGATGCCATTTGCCACGATTCTTCTCCCTAAGAACTCGACCTTTGGCGCCAGGAAAACACACTTCGAGCGTTTCAACCTGAGTCCCACATGATCTAGCCGACTTAGAACCTCTTCCACGTTCTGCACGTGCCCGATGGTGTCCCGACCTGTGACCAGAATATCATCCTGGAAAACCACGATGTGCAGAACCGACTTTAGCAGACTCTCCATGTCCCTTTGAAAAATAGCCACTGTCGATCGAATTCCAAACGGGCATCTAATGTCGATGAACAGACCTTTGTGCGTGTTGATGCAGGTGAGGCCTTTTTAAGATTCCGCCAGCTCCTGCATCATGTGGGCCGAGGTCAGGTCCAACTTGGTGAATGTCTTTTCTCCTGCCAGTGTCGCAAATAGTTCGTCTGCCTTTGGTTGAGGGTACTGGTCCTGCAGCGAAAAATGGTTAATCATTACTTTATAGTCCCCACAAATTCTGACCGTGACATCGCCCTTGAGAACCAGAACAACCTGACTGGCCCACTCGTTGAACTCCACCAGTGCGATGCTGCCCTCTCGTTGCAGCCTGTCTAACTCGATCTCCACTTTCTCTCGCATCATATATGCCACTGCCCGTGCCTTGTGATGGATGGGTCATGTACCGGGAATCAAGTGGATCTGCACCTTCGCCCTCAAGAAACTTCCGATCTCTGGCTCAAACAACAATGGAAACTTGCTCAGATGTTGGGCACATGAGGCATCATCGATGGAAGAAAGCGCTCAGATGCCATCCCAGTTCCAGCGTATTTTTCTCAGCCAGCTTCTGCCGAATAGTGTGGGTCCATCTACTGAATCTATCCTTAGTGGTAGTTCGTGTCCGGTTCCTTCATAAGAGACTTTTAAAACTGTGCTGACAATTACAGGGATCAGCTCTTTAGTGTAAGTTTTCAGTTTGGTGTGAATGGGGCTCAGCTTGGGCCTGTCGAAGGCCCTTTTCCCATGATGGACTGACTCGCACCCATGTCCAATTCCATGGATACTGGAATTCCTTTCAATTCAACATTTAACATGATCGGTGGACATTTCCTGATGAAGTGTGTACCCCGTACACTTCTGCCTCCTCGGGTTGAGTCTCTAATTCAGTTTGATCCACCATGGATCGGTCTACCACTGCAATGTGGTGCTTTGCAGTGTTTGCAGCTCATCTGCACATTTGCTGGAGGTGTCCCATTGTTCCACAGCCTTTGAACGCATAGTGTTTGAAGCTGCATTAATGGGCTCGATGATCAGCTCCGCAGTGCCAACAAGCTGTTAACTGCCTCGCATTAATGCTTGATGGCAGACTCTGAGTCACCTGAGATCATGCAGCTGCAGGCGTGCACATTGTGCCATATGCATTCCTGGCTGAAAACGATGTTACTTTGTGTACAGTACTTGCCGAAACATCTGTACGCTGCGAAATATGTTTGATGTTATCGCTGGTGGACATAAATGCCTAGGCTATCGTTATGACTTTGCTCAGGTGCAGTGTTTCAACAGTCAATAGTTTGCGAAGGATATCCTCATGGCCTATGCCAAGCCCAAAAAATCTCTCAGCATTTACTCCAGGCATACATCAAATTCGCAATATCCTGCAAGATGCCTTATTTCGTCGACGTAGCTCGCCACTTCCTGGCCTTCAGACAGTTGACATTTGTAAAATCGATACCTTACCATCAGAATGCTCTCCTTCGGATTTAGGTGCTCCTGGACCAGTGTACACAGTTCCTCATACGATTTGGTTGTTGGTTTCACCGGAGCAAGAAAATTCTTCATGAGGCCATAGGTTGTTGCCCTGCAGAGAGTGAAGAGGATCGCCCTTTATTTGGCAGCATTCACATTCCCTGCCCGCTCGTTGGCCATGAAGTATTCGTCGAGTCGCTGCATGAAGACCTCCCAATCGTCCCCTTCTGAGAATGTCTCCAGGATACCAACAGTGCTCTGCATTTTGACATGATGGTTCATTATCTCGTCGCCAATTGTTATGTCCAGAATAAAGTAACGCGATTGAGTACTGCAGACATGAGTAAGTGTGATCTTTGCCTCGCTTTTCTAACTCCAGATTGCACGTACAGCATGGGAGGCCTGCTTATATACAGTGCTCCCAAGGGATGCTGGGATCCCTTGGGACTCCAACAGATATGCCCTCTGATGGTGGTAGATTGCTGGTTACATTGGGTTGCATACATAACATAACCCATGTTGTACTTGCCCTGGGAATGTCTGATGGGACAGTGTAGAGGGAGCTTTAATCTGTATCTACGCCATGTCCGTTGTACTCCGTAGAGGACGAAATCCACATTGTGACTCCAGGAGGAGCTCCTCAGCCACAGGGGAAGACGGTTGAGGAGGATTCTAGCGATGATTTTCCCAGTGGCTGGTAACAGGGAGACTCATCTGTAATTGCCACAGTCGGACTTGTCCCCTTTGTTAAAGATGGTCACGATTACTGCATCTCTGAGATCTCCAGGCCTGCTCTCCTCCTTCCAGATGAGAGAGATGAGGTCATGCATTCATGCCAATATTGCCTCTCCACCATACTTTAGTCCTTCAGCGGGAATTGCATCCGCTCCCATTGCCTTGTTGTTTTGAGCTGGCGGATGGCCTTTTCTATCTCGTGCAGGGCTGCGGTTTTGCTGAGATGTTGGCGGATAGCATGCTGCAGGATGGAGTCGCGGACACTCGAATCAAAGGCAGAGTCTCGGTTAAGGACATCTTCGAAGTGCTCCTTCCAGCGGGTCCTGACTGCCTCAGTGTCCTTGATGAGTGTTTCCCCATTCTTGGCCAGCAGTGGGGCGGTGCCTTGGGTGCTTGGACCACAGGTGGCCTCGACTGCGATGAAGAATCCTCGCACATCATGGCTGCCGGCCAGCTGCTGAAACTCCTGTGATTTCTCCACCCACCATTTATGCTTTAGGTCACAGGCTTTTTCTTGGACCTCAGCCTTAAGCCGTCTGTAATGCTGCTTTTCTGCTCCCGAGTTGGGTTGTTGTTTTAGGTTCAGAAATACCCTGTGCTTGTGATTAATTAGCTCTTGCATCTCCTGGTCATTATCATCAAACCAGTCCTGGTGTTTCCTCGATCAGGCTAACATCCCCAGCATCGAAGCACTGACCACACTCGACCAGCGGTGGGCCATAATGTTCACAACTATTTTAAGTAGAACAATCATTAGGTTCCTCCTGATTAAAGGGTGGAGGGGGGTCACACTCTAGAATCTTTCATTAAAGTGCCCCCTTGTTTTTTGGGGGGGAATCAAAAACACAAATTAACAATTCAACATAAAGGTATCTTTTGTCAAATCAAATCAAATGAATTAAAATTACAATTCTATTCCCTCTGGAATGATGCACTCCAGTCTCTCTGTGCTCACCTCTCATGGAAGGCCATCTCCAGGCATACCCTGGCTCGACACATTGTTCACCTGCCTGACACAAGACTCCCAAAGCAAGGCTCTACTCGGAACTCCTACATGGCAAGCGAGCCTACAGTGGGCAGAGGAAACCTTTCAACGACACCCTCAAAACCTCCTTGATAAAATTCAACAACCCCCCGATACCTGGGAAACCCTGACAAACGTCCGCCCTAAGTTGAGGAAGTGCATCCAGGAGGGTTGTGAGCACCTCGAAACTCATCGCCGAGAACGTGCAGAAACCAAACGTAGGAGCATGCGGCAAACCAGTCCCACCCACCCTTTCCTTCAACGACTGGCTGTCCCACCTGTGACAGAGACTGTAATTCCCGTACTGGATTGTTTAGTCACGTAAGAACTCACCTTTAGAGTGTAAGCAAGTTTTCCTCGATTTTGACGGACTGCCTGTGATGATTATGATGTGTACCTAACCTGTGTTGTGCCTGTCCTGTGGATTTTTGGATTGGCTGTTTAGAGAGAGGTTTACCCTGCATCTAAATTATGCTGTACTTGCCCTGGGAGTGTTTGATGGGACAGTGTAGATGGAGCTTTACACTGTATCTAACATGTGCTGTACATACCCTGGCAGTGTTTGATGGGACAGTGTGGAGGGAGCTTTACTCTGTATCTAACCCGTGCTGTACCTGCCCTAGGAGTGTTTGATAGGTCACTGTGGAGGGAGCTTTACTCTGTATCTAACATGTGCTGTACTTGCCACCAGTACGCTTGCCGCCTTCTGTAAGAGGTCGGCACCGGAGGGACTGGAGTGCATCATCACCTCCAGCAAGCAAAATTTTAATTTGATTTAAGTTTACCGTCCAAAGTTTAATTGGTTTATTTTGTCGGTTATAGTTCCCCTCCCTCCTTTAATCAGGATGCATTTGATTTACAGGTCAACAACAAAATAGTTGTGATGTACCTGCCATGGGATTGTTTCTTGGGACAGTGCAGAGGGAGCTTTATTCTGTATCTAACCTGTGCTGTGTATACTCTGGGAATACCTGGTGGGACAGTGCAGATGGACCCTTGCTGAGTATTTAATATGTGCTGTACCTGCCCTGGGATTCTTTTGGACAGCATAGAAACATAGAAACATAGAAAATAGATGCAGGAGTAGGCCATTCGGCCCTTCTAGCCTGCACCGCCATTCAATGAGTTCATGGCTGAACATTCAACTTCAGTACCCCATTCCTGCTTTCTCGCCATACCCCTTGATCCCCCTAGCAGTAAGGACCTCATCTAACTCCTTTTTGAATATATTTAGTGAATTGGCCTCAACAACTTTCTGTGGTAGAGAATTCCACAGGTTCACCACTCTCTGGGTGAAGAAGTTCCTCCGCATCTCGGTCCTAAATGGCTTACCCCTTATCCTTAGACTGTGACCCCTGGTTCTGGACTTCCCCAACATTGGGAACATTCTTCCTGCATCTAACCTGTCTAACCCTGTCAGAATTTTATATGTTTCTATGAGGTCCCCTCTCATTCTTCTGAACTCCAGTGAATACAAGCCCAGTTGATCCAGTCTTTCTTGATAGGTCAGTCCCGCCATCCCGGGAATCAGTCTGGTGAACCTTCGCTGCACTCCCTCAATAGCAAGAATGTCCTTCCTCAGGTTAGGAGACCAAAACTGTACACAATACTCCAGGTGTGGCCTCACCAATGCCCTGTACAACTGTAGCAACACCTCCCTGCCCCTGTACTCAAATCCCCTTGCTATGAAGGCCAACATGCCATTTGCTTTCTTAACCGCCTGCTGCACCTGCATGCCAACCTTCAATGACTGATGTACCATGACACCCAGGTCTCTTTGCACCTCCCCTTTTCCTAATCTGTCACCATTCAGATAATAGTCTGTCTCTCTGTTTTTACCACCAAAGTGGATAACCTCACATTTATCCACATTATACTTCATCTGCCATGCATTTGCCCACTCACCCAACCTATCCAAGTCGCTCTGCAGCCTCACAGCATCCTCCTCGCAGCTCACACTGCCACCCAACTTAGTGTCATCCGCAAATTTGGAGATACTACATTTAATCCCCTCATCTAAATCATTAATGTACAGTGTAAACAGCTGGGGCCCCAGCACAGAACCTTGCGGTACCCCACTAGTCACTGCCTGCCATTCTGAAAAGTACCCATTTACTCCTACTCTTTGCTTCCTGTCTGACAACCAGTTCTCAATCCATGTCAGTACACTACCCCCAATCCCATGTGCTCTAACTTTGCACATCAATCTCTTGTGTGGGACCTTGTCGAACGCCTTCTGAAAGTCCAAATATACCACATCAACTGGTTCTCCCTTATCCACTCTACTGGAAACATCCTCAAAAAATTCCAGAAGATTTGTCAAGCATGATTTCCCTTTCACAAATCCATGCTGACTTGGACCTATCATGTCACCTCTTTCCAAATGCACTGCTATGACATCCTTAATAATTGATTCCATCATTTTACCCACTACCGATGTCAGGCTGACCGGTCTATAATTCCCTGTTTTCTCTCTCCCTCCTTTTTTAAAAAGTGGGGTTACATTGGCTACCCTCCACTCCATAGGAACTGATCCAGAGTCAATGGAATGTTGGAAAATGACTGTCAACGCATCCACTATTTCCAAGGCCACCTCCTTAAGTACTCTGGGATGCAGTCCATCAGGCCCTGGGGATTTATCGGCCTTCAATCCCATCAATTTCCCCAACACAATTTCCCGGCTAATAAGGATTTCCCTCAGTTCCTCCTCCTTATTAGACCCCCCGACCCCTTTTATAACCGGAAGGTTGTTCGTGTCCTCCTTCGTGAATACCGAACCAAAGTACTTGTTCAATTGGTCCGCCATTTCTTTGTTCCCCGTTATGACTTCCCCTGATTCTGACTGCAGGTGACCTACATTTGTCTTTACTAACCTTTTTCTCTTTACATATCTATAGAAACTTTTGCAATCCGTCTTAATGTTCCCTGCAAGCTTCTTCTCATACTCCATTTTCCCTCCCCTAATCAAACCCTTTGTCCTCCTCTGCTGAGTTCTAAATTTCTCCCAGTCCCCAGGTTCGCTGCTATTTCTGGCCAATTTGTATGCCACTTCCTTGGCTTTAATACTATCCCTGATTTCCCTTGATAGCCACGGTTGAGCCACCTTCCCTTTTTTATTTCTATGCCAGACAGGAATGTACAATTGTTGTAGTTCATCCATGCGGTCTCTAAATGTCTGCCATTGCCCATCCACAGTCAACCCATTAAGTATCATTCGCCAATCCATCTCAGCCAATTCAAGCCTCATACCTTCAAAGTTAGCCTTCTTTAAGTTCTGGACCATGGTCTCTGAATTAACTGTTTCATTCTCCATCCTAATGCAGAATTCCACCATATTATGGTCACTCTTCCCCAAGGGGCCTCGCACAACGAGATTGCTAATTAATCCTTTCTCATTACATAACACCCAGTCTAAGATGGCCTCCCCCCTAGTTGGTTCCTCGACATATTGGTCTAAAAAACCATCCCTTATGCACTCCAGAAAATCCTCAGCTTTACTCTGTATCTCACCGTGCAGTATCTGGCCCACTCCTGCTCCTATTTCTCATGGTCCTATGTACCCAGCATGCCCCGCGGGGGAGAATGTGCCGCACCCAGACTACAGGATTTCAGTGCGCAGGCGCGGGCCCAGGCAGTGTTTGGAGCATGCGCGGTGCATGTAATGGCGGAGCGACATGTTTTTCAGAGTTTCCTGAGAAGTGTCCATTTCGGCGGGGCGGAGGGGAGTAATCGACCAGCAGGCAGTCGCGGAGGCTTCATAAACATCCGGTGCCCGCCGCAAGCCCGGAATAAAAACCGGAATAACGGCGGTTGCAACGTCGGGGCTTTCTCCCGGTCACAGACTGACGGCGGTCATCTTCGTGCAGGAAGGCAGGTTCAGCGCTCCGCCATTTTGATTCAGAGAGTAGCACCGCGCATGCGCGGCCATCTTGGTGCAGGAACAAAGTGAATGATGTCAGTGTCTGGAACTGAACCCAGCCAGAGTCAGTCCCTTCAGGGGAGGGGAACCAGTGAGTGTAGAACTGAACCCAGCCTGAGTCAGTACCTTCAGGGGAGGGGAACCAGTGAGTGGAGAACTGAACCCAGCCAGAGTCAGTACCTTCAGGGGAGGAGAACCAGTGAGTGTAGAACTGAACCCAGCCAGAGTCAGCACCTTCAGGGGAGGAGAACCAGTGAGTGTAGAACTGAACCCAGCCAGAGTCAGCACCTTCAGGGGCGGGGAACTAGTGAGTGTAGAACTGAACCCAGCCAGAGTTCGTACCTTCATGGACCAGTGATTGATTGGTGCCGCGGCCCCGTCCCACGCCACTTAATGGTGCGGAGCACCGCGCTGGTTGAGCTGGTGCCCCGCGCCACCTCGCCATTGGCTGCGGGCTGAGTGTTGCGGGCGGGCGGTTGGGGAGGTTTGTTGGTGGGCTCCGTCGCAGCCTTTGAGCTCGGGGCCCAGGTGAGGCGGGGCGGAGTTGTGCGCAGGCGCGGGGCCAGCCTATTGTGGGAGATTAGCTGCGGATGGGCGACGTTTTGCCCCCCCCCCCCGCGGAGGATGGATGAGCAGCCCGGGCAGTGCGCCCAGCCTCCCTGAGGACTCACAAACTCACGGACACGTGCGGGTGGTGAGATTTGCCGCCAAGTCGGCGGGTGGGGCACCTTCGGGCGGGGACGGGCCTTGGTTACTGTCGGGGGTTGCCGGGAATTTAGCCGCCATCTTTGGGCAGCACGGGTCCGCCCGCCACGGGGGGCAGGGAGCAACAGGGGCAGCGCTTCCTCGACGTCACAATACTTTCCATTGTCCCGCTGCAGGGCAGGGAGCATGCGCGGCGGCCATCTTACTGCAGGGAGCAGGTGCAGGATGGGGACCAGTGACATGAACACATGAGAACATCAGAAATAGGAAATGAGTCGGCCCTTTGGCCCCTCGAGCCTGCCGCCATTCAATAAGATGATGGCTGCAGCATCTGGGGTGGTTCTCCTTGGAGCACTGAAGGTGCAGGGCAGGTTTAACAGAGGTGCTCACAATCAGGAAGGCTTTAGATTGAGTCAGGGAACGAAGTGGTTCTGCTCACACAATCAGAGAATGGTTACATCATGGAAGGCCATTCGGCCCATCGAACCCTTGCCTACTCCCAGGTAGTCCCACTGCCCTGCCCTTCCCCCAGTCCTGCAAATGTTTTCTTTCAGATACTTATCCAACTTTTTTTTTTGAAAGCTGTGATTGAGTCTTCCTCCACCACCCTTTCAGGCCGTGCTTTCCGGATCCTAACCACTCGCTGCATAAAATAGATTTTCTGATGTCACCTTTGGTTCTTTTGCCATTCACCTCAAATCCATCTCCTCTGATTCTCTACCCTTCTGCCAGTGGGAACAGTATCTCTCTATCTACTCTGTCCAGACCCCTAATGATTTTGAACACTTCGATCAATTCTCCTCTCAACCTTCTCTGCTCCAAGGGGAACAACCCCAGCATCTCCAGTCCATCCATGAAACCGAAGTCGCTCATCTCATGAATCATTCTTGTCAATCTTTTCTGCACCCTCTCTAAGGCCTTCACATCCTAATGTGCGCTGCCCAGAATTGGATACAATGCTCCAGTTGAGAGCGAACCAGTGTTTTACAAAGGTTCAACATAACTTCCTTGCTTTTGTCTCTTTCATGCCCAGAAACCGGTAAGCTTTTTTAACTGCTTTCTCAACCTGTCCTGCCACCTTCAGTGATTTGTGCACATATAACCGCAGGTCTCACTGTTCATGCACCCACTTTCGGATTGTACCCTTTAGTTTATATTGTCTCTCCTCGTTTATTTCATCATGCTTCTCTAATTTTATTTCTTCACTCAGGTTCACGGTCTTGTTTTATTTCTTTCTCCAAGCCCCTCAACTTAATCTGGCAGTGTAATGTTGGCGAGTGGTGATTGATTGCCCTGGGAACCAACAGGAAAGAGGTCAGGGGCCGTTGGGCCCAGGGAGCAGCGTGTTCTGCAACCAATCGTGGTGCTTGAGGGGTGGATCCTGAGTCGGCCTGTCGGGTGCGTCTGTGTGAACCCCTGTTAAACAATTTATCTTTTAAAAGTTAAATCGAGATTTCTTTTGTCACCAAAACAATGTAACATTGCTCAGTATTTTATTTTCCTGGAGTTCCTATTATGAGTTTCTGACACTTCAGTGCCAAGTTAATCAGTTGTTTAACGGTCATTCATTTCCCTCTTTCCATGACGCTGTTAGTTAAAGGGACAGATATTGATTTCCCCGCATTATGCATTCGTAGTAGTTAAAGTAACATCCTTCCTGTTGGTAGTGAGTTACATTCTGTGCTGGGCGAGATGGCTGGTGGCATCAGCCTTTAAAATACGCATTATCTTGTTCAACTCTCTCCAGAGTCTCACCCTTCGCTATCTCTGTAACCTCCTCCAGCCCACCAACCCTCTTTATAATTTGATTTCTTTGGAACAAAGGAGGCCGAGGGGAGACTTTAATGAAGTGTATAAAATTATGAAGGGCCTAGATATAGTGGATAGGAAGGACCTATTTCCCTTCTCAGAGGGGTCAGCAACCAGCAGAACTTTTTAGCCAGTATGTAGCAAGCCCAACAAGAGAGGGGGAAGTTCTGGACTTAGTATTAGGGACTGAAGCTGGGCAGGTGGAAGGGGTATCAGTGGGAGAGCATTGGTGCTTGTGATCATAATTCAGTTAGATTTAGGGTAGTTATGGAAAAGGACAAAGATAGACCAGGAATAAAAGTTCTCAATTGGGGAGAAGCCAATTTTACAAAGCTGAGATGTGATTTAGCCAAAGTGGACTGGAAACAGCCATTTGAAATGGTGAGAGATTGGGAAACGTTGATGTTCAGAGGGACCTTGGTGTCCTTGTTCACGAATTACTGAAAGTTAATATGCAGGTACAGCAAGCAATGAAGAAAGCAAATGGTATGTTGGCCTTTATTCCAAGAGGATTTGAGTACTGGAGTAAAGATGTCTTACTGCAATTATATAGGGCCCTGGTGAGACTGCAGCTGGAGTATTGTGTACAGTTTTGGCTGCTTACCTAAGGACGGATGTACTTGCCATTGAGGATGGCAACGAAGGTTCAGCAAACTGAATTCCTGGGATGGGAGGATTGTCCTATGAGGAGAGATTGAGTAGACTAGGCATGTATTCTCTACAGTTTAGAAGAATGAGAGATGATCTCATTGAAACATACAAAATTCTTACAAGGCGTGACAGGATAGATGCAGGGAGGATGTTTCCTCTGGCTGAGGAGTCTAGAACCAGGGGTCACAGTCTCAAAATAAGGGATTGGCCATGTAGGACTGAGATGAGCAGAAACTTATTCACTCATTAATCTTTGTAATTCGCTACCCCAGAGGGCTGTGGAGGCTCTGTCTTGGAGCATATTTAAGAAAGAGATTGATAGATTTTTGTAAATTAAGGGAATCAAGGGATATGGAATAGTGCAGGAAAGTGAAGTTGAGGTAGAAGATCAGCCATGATCTCATTGAATGGCAGAGCAGTTCGAGGGGCCGAATGGCATACTCCTGCTCTGAAATCTTATGTTGAAGTTAAATCAGTCTCAGTTCAGTGGGAGGCATTCAATGAGGAGATAATGAGGGTTCAGTGGAAGTATGTTACCTTCAAGAAAAAGGTTGGGACGAATAAATCTAGAGCCCCCTGGATATCAACATAAGAAATAGCGGCAGGAGGAGGCCTTAAGGTCCCTCGAGCCTGCACGGCCATTCAATAAGATCATGGCTGATCATCGCCCTCAACTCCATTTTCCCGCCTGATCTCCATATCCCTTGATTCGCTTAATATACAAAAATCTATCGATCTCAACCTTGAATAGACTGAGCATCCACAGCCCTCTGGGGGAGAGAATGCCAAAGATTCACAATCCTCTGAATGAAGAAATTCTTCCTCATCTCTGTCTTAAATGGCCGACCACTTATCCGAAGACTGTGCCCCCTAGTTCTACATAGCCCAGCCAGGCAAATCAACCTCTTAGCATCTAACCTGTCAATCCCCTTCAGAACCTTGTATGTTTCAATGAGATCACCTCTCATTATTCTAAACTCGAGAGTGTATAGGCCCATTCTACACACTATCTCATCATAAGACAGCCCAGGAATCAATCTTGTGAACCTTTGTTGCACCGTCTCCAAGGCAAGTGTTTCCGTCCTTAGATAAGGAGACCCAACTGTGCCCAGTACTCCAGGTGTGGTCTCACCAAGGCCCTGTACAATTGTAGCAAGACCTCCTTACTCTTATAGTCCAACCCCTTGCAATAAAGGACAAACCATTTGCCTTCCTTATTGCTTGCGTACCTGCATGCTCACTTTCTGTGTGTCTTGCACAAGGACACCCCAAATCTCTCCAAACACCAACGTTTAAAAGTTTCTCATCATTTAAAAGCTACTCTGTTCTTCTGTTGTTCCTACCAAAGTGAATAACCTCACATTTCCTGAAATTATACTCCATCTGCCACCTTACTGCCCACTCACATAGTCTATTTATATATATATATATATCTTGCAGACTCTTGTGTTCTCACAGCTTACTGTCCCACCTAGTTTTGTATCATCAGCAAATTTGGATAAATTACACTCAGTCCCTTCATCCAGATCATAAAATCATCGAAATTTACAACATGGCAGGAGAACATTTCAGCCCACCGTGTCCGTGCCGGCCGACAAACAGCTATCCAGCCTAATCCCACTCTCCAGCTCTCGGTCCGTAGCCCTGTAGGTGATGACACTTTAAGTGCACATCCAAGTATTTTTCAAACGTGCTGAGTGTTTCTGCCTCTACCATCCTTTCAGGCAATGAGTTCGAGACCCCCACAAACCTCTAGGTGAAGACATTTCCCTTCGTATCTCCTCTGAACCAATTACTTTAAATCTGTGCCTCCTTGTTATTGATCACTCTGCCAAGGGAAACAGGTCCTTCCTATCCACTCTATCCAGGCCCCTCATAATTTAATACACTTTCATCAGGTCTCCCCTCAGTGTCCTCTGATCCAAAGAAAATGGACTATGCATCTCCAATCTTTCCTCATAGCCAAAATTCTCCAGTCCAGGCAACATTCTTGTAAATCTCCTCTGTACCCTTTCCAGTACAATCATATCTTTCCTGCAATGTGATGACCAGAACTGCACACAGTATTCCAACTGCGGCCTAACCAGTTCAAGCATAACCTCCTAGCTCTTGTATTCCATGCCTCGACTAATAAAGGCGAGTATTCCATATGCCTTCTTAACCATCTTAACTACCTGGCCTGCCACTTTCGGGGATCTGTGGACCTACACTCCTTTGTTCCTCTACAATTTTCAGTGTTGTAGCATTTAATGTGAAATCCCTTGCCTTGTTAGAACTCCCGAAATGCATTACCTCACACTTATCTGGATTAAATTCCATTTGCCACTTTACTGCCCACCTGACCAGTACATTGATATCTTCCTACAGTCCGCAGCTTTCTTCTTAATTCTCAACCACACAGCCTATTTTAGTGTCACCTTCAAACTTCTTAATCATACCCCCAACATTCAAGTCCAAGTCATTGATATATACCACAAAAAACAAGGGACCCAGCACTGAGCCCTGCAGAACCCCACTGGAAACAGCCTTCCAGTCACAAAATCACCGAATGGCCTACTCTTGCAACTATTTTCTATGTTTCTATGATCCAACTTCCACAGCTCTCTGAGGCAGAAAATTCCACAGATTTATAACCCTTTGAGAGAAGACATTCCTCCTCATCTCAGTTTTAAATGGGTGGTCCCTTATTCTAACATTATGCCCTCTAGTTCGAGTCTCCCCCATCAGTGGAAACATCCTCTCTGCATCCACCTTGTCCCACCCCCTCATAATCTTATACTTTTCGATAAGATCACCTCTCATTATTCTGAATTCCAATGGGTAGAGGCCCAAACTACTCAACCTTTCCTCATAAGTCATCCCCCTCATCCCCGAAACCTTCTCTGAACTGCCTCCAAAGCAAGTATATCCTTTCATAAACATGGATCAGGAAGGCCAAGATTCTATTCGCTTTCCTGATCACTTGCTGTACCTGCATACTATTCTTTTGTGTTTCATGCACAAGTACCCCCAGGTCCCGCTGTACTGCAGCACTTTGCAATCTTTCTCCATTTAAATAATAACTTGCTCTTTGATTTTTTTTCTGCCAAAGTGCATGACCTCACACTTTCTAATATTATACTCCATCTGCCAAATTTTTTCCCATTCACTTAGCCTGTCTATGTCCTTTTGCATATTTTATGTGTACTCACACATTGCTTTTGTCCCATCCTTTGTATCATCAGCAAACTCGGCAACGTTACACTCAGTCCCTTCTTCCAAGTTCTTTAATATAGAATGTGAATAGTTGGGGTCCCAGCACTGATCCCTGCAGCACCCCACCAGTTACTGGTTGCCAACCAGAGAATGAACCATTTATCCAACTCTCTGTTTTCTGTTAGTTAGCCAATCATCTATCCTTGCTGATATATTACCCCCAACACTGTGAACTTTTATCTTGTGCAGTAACCTTTTACGTGGCACCATGTCAAATTCCTTCTGGAAGTCCAAATACACCACACTCACTGGTTCCCCTTTATCCACACTGTTTGTTACATCCTCAAAGAATTCCAGCAAATTTGTCAAACATGCGTTCCCCTTCATAAATCCATGCTGACTCTGCCTGACTGAATTTTGCTTTTCCAAATATCCTGCTGCTGCGTCTTTAATAATGGACTCCAACATTTTCCCAACCACAGAAGTTAGGCTAACTGGTCTATAGTTTCCTGCTTTTTTTCTGCCTCCTTTTTTAAATAAGGACGTTACATTTGCAGTTTTCCAATCGCTGGGACCTCCCCAGAATCCAGGGAATTTTGGTAAATTACAACCAATGCATCCACTGTCCCTGCTGCGATTTCTCTTAAGACCCAAGGATGCAAGCCATCAGCTCCAGGGCATTTATCCGCCTTTAGTCCCATTATCTTACTGAGTACCACCTTCTTAGTGAGTGTGTTAAGTTCCTCCCCCCTGTAGCCCCTTGACTGTCCACTGTTGGGATATTGTTAGTCTCCTCGGCCGTAAAGACTGATAGAAAATATTTGTTGAGAGTTTCTGCCATCTCCATGTTCCCCATTACTAATTCCCTGATCTAGTCCTCTAAGGGACCAACATTTACTTTAGCCACTCTTTTCCTTTTTATATATCTATTGAAACTCTTGCTATCTGTTTTTATATTTTGTGCTAGTTTACTTTCATAGTCTATCTTCCCTTTCTTAATAATTTTTTTTAGTCATTCTTTGCTGGCTTTTAAAAGCTTCCCAGTCTTCTGTCCTCCCACTAGTTTTGGCCACTTTGTATTCGCTTGTTTTTAATTGGATTCCGTCCTTTATTTCTTGAGTTAGTCACAGATGGCTATCTTTTCTTTTACATCCTTTCCTCCTCACTGGAATATATTTTTCTTGAGAGTTGTGCAATATTTCCTTAAATTTACACCACTGTTCATCAACCGTCCTGCACTTTAATCTATTTTCCCAGTCCACTTTACCCAACTCTGCCCTCATACCTGCATAGTCTCTGTTAACGTGCATGTTTTCTCAGAAGAATCACTCAACATTCAGAGTCACTTCCAACACCAATGCCGTCTTTATTGAGGCTCAGCGGGGAGGAAGTCTCAGGACTGGATCCAGGCTTCTCTCCACAGAACAAAGGGTTTCATGGATTTTTATCTGTTTCACAACAGTTTACTACAGTTACTCAGCCCATTACGGCTGGACACAATCCAATCATAATGATTTTAGATTACATATAGGTTATTTTAACCCAGTACCCTGATACCTCAGGAACTGCATGTTCGGTTTTTGTCAGCTCGGGCTGATTAGTGTTCGGTTTTTGTCAGCTCGGGCTGATTAATGACCTTGTTATTTGAGACAGGTTCTCTCCTTATCTCTCTTCGTCGGGAAATCACTGGTTCATTATGCTTATCTGGTATCCCAGGCATTCCTGGTAGTGGGCCTCACAGGGTCATTGCTCAGTCATTGCTCGGTCAGTCCCAGTTCATTACTTGACTAACGGTGTTCTCATCATGCTTGGGCAGCCATTTTATATGTGGCCGCTTTAAACTTATATGAGTTTAGATATATTCAACAGGTGCCTAATGCCTAGTGTTTTATATATTCAGCAGGTGCCTTATTCCTGCAACAATTCCCTCCTTTCGGTAAAGGGACTAGTCCGAGTCCCCTTTTAACTGACCTCCCTACCTTTATTAGATTTTGTGCACGACCCGGTACTCCCTGCCTCAACGTGCTGGCCAGTCACGCGGTTTCCGGTGTCCCAGTTGCTTAAATCAATTTGACAAAGGCCAAATCCTCCAGCCCCCTTATTAGACAGGCTTGTTTAGTATCCGGGGAACGGTCATTGGTCCCACTTCGTTGTGCGTGGTGCCTGCATGCCTGGCAGGCAATTATGCCCCATGTTATCGCTAAGATCAATTGTATCCCTACCAGTATGTGTGAAATTATTCGAATCCAAGGATGGATGTTCACATTTATTCCCCAGTCCCAGACCTTTCTCCACCAACTCTGACTTTGTAAGTCTACATCGATATCTTCTTCCAGTACTTTGATTTTAGTTTGCAGTTGGTGATAGAGCTTTGCGGATTGACCCACCCTGAGCCTCAATTCTCGTAATACTTCGGTTCGATGTGGGAAAGGGACCTGATCTGGCTCGTCATAATCCTACAAATGATCATGGAGCTGATCGGTTACAACAATAACTTCGGACTTCCGGTGCCTAACCTGGGTGATATGCGCTTGCCTGATCGTGACAGGTCATAGTGGCGTAAAGCAAAGGTTTGGCTGTGGTATAGGGCACTGCAGGTCATTATACTGGTATGAACGCTCTGTGGTAGAGATGCAGTATCTTCCCTTCCCTCCGTAGCCTGCCCTCGTGAAGTGCCTGTGTGCGGACACTATTTCTAGTACACACCCGTCGGTTCGGTTAAACCCGCACTCGTCTAGCTCACCTCGGCCTACCGGGTGAGGGCATACTGTGATCTCCCCCTTTGCTTGCAATCTGTTAGGGAAATCCCGGTAAGTATGTTGTCTCGACGAACGGCGGAGGTGGTGGTCAGGTAGTAACGTATGGAGACATTTTCCCGTATTACTCCGATATTCTCTAGTTGGTATAGGGGGAACGGCCCTGAGTCCGGCGCAGCTATAGGGATCATCAGGACTATCCCTATCCCAGTAGTGCTACCCATCTGGCAATCTGGAATTGCTTGGTATACTCGGGTCAGACCCTTCAGGGTACAATTATCCAGTGTCCCCCTCTGGTTAGCCAACTGAGCCAAATGTGAACTGTCTATCCAATCGGGTACTTCCCCGCGTTGGATCTGGTCGAAATTGTGGCGGATCTGTCCCACCATCCACAGACCATAATCGTGACAGAGTTGTCCCTGTCTTTGCTTTCCCAGATCTTCTTTTTCTCTTTCAATGAGGTGGTTGATAGTTTTGGCGTGAGCCTCCAAGACTGAGATGCCATCCAACTGGATTTCGGCAGCCTCCTTTCCTAGGTTGGCTTGGTCTTCCTGGTTTTGCTCCACCCTCTCTAATAACCCCTTCATCACCCCTCTAAGCTGTTCCACCCCCTCATTTAACCCTTGTATATCTATCGAGTTTATACGGAGGTCCCTGTATTAGAAATGGTGGCAATATCATTAACTATTTTCCTCTTTATCCTGGGGGCTGACCCCTGTCCTCGGAATCTACTGGCATGCATTGCATCGGCAGCCTGCTGCATTACAACTTTACTTAATACATTGTGCATCTTCCTTGACTGTTCTGTACAGTATTCCGGCATCTGGATGCCTGAAATATTGATCAGGACAGGCACAATTTCATGTTTAACAATATCATACAATAATTCCTCTTCGTTGTACATTACAATTCCATTCTCTGGTCCCTTAGTAGTTATGGGACAAGGCAGTTCCTGGGGCAATATAGTGGTTCTTATGGGGCGCGGTGTTGGAGGGGTGAGAAACATACATACAATGATATTGCAGCTGCCCCCATCTCCTCGTAATACCCACACAGCCCCGTTCCCTTCTTGCGATGACTGATTGCTGCGATTGTCCCGGAGGTGCGCAAATTATGCCGAAAGTACATTCATCAGGCCCTTTGACATCCCTCCGTTTAATGCAGCTGCTCCTTATACCCGTGGAGCACTGTACACATACTCTTATTCTTATTAGGATTCTTATTAGGATTCACTTGTAACCATGCATTAAAATAAGTCCTGTCCTTGCTCCAGTCCTTGGCTGCTGGGATGCACATTCGATCCCTTAAATTAAACAAGACTGCATAGTTCATGTAGTTGTTTATTTCCTGAGTGCGCTGCAATCCGTCGGTGTCGTCCAGGGTACGTGCCTGTCGCAGGGCTATCCATATTACGAGGAGTGCCGTTCGTATTCCCATTCTGGTAGGTATTATCTGTAATTTTGAACAGACGGCCTGGTCATCACCAGGGGTTAGGTTTTGCTCTACGTGTATCGCTGTCACCCTACGAAATCAGAAGCACAAGGTTATAATCGAACCATTTCGAGTTGAATCTGTGGGGCGTGCGCCCCGTTTCTTTACCCACTTAAATATTACCCAAACTCCTATTATGACCAAGGCCAAAGCTATTCCTCCGAATATCGTTGTCTGCTTTACCGTTAGGTTGGGTTTGTGGACTACACCTACCCACCATGGGGTACATTGGCTCTATTGCCATAGGTGATGGTGCTATGGCTGCGCACTGCACTATCCGTCTAGTCCCGTTATCTCTTCCAGACTGTTTATCTTAGCTTTTAACTCTTCAATTTGTTTTGTTTGAGTATCTATTTCTTTATTGTATCAGGCAAGTATTATTACATAAGCTAGTTCTGTTTTTTTTTTGTTTCCTCTGTTATGTGAGTCTTTTTTATCTATTAAGAAATCCAAACAAATAATGTTCAGTATCTTAAACGGCTGTCAATGAAAAGGGTTAACTCCTTTCCAGGTTTGTAAGAAGACCTGATGTCATTACGTGACTTCACGTAATCATCTGAAATAAAAAGTATTTGTGCCTTCAAAACTGGCTTAGAAATTAGGAGTAGGTTAAACAGCATAAATCATTAGAGTAAACAACAATGTTTTCTTAACTTCTAATTCAAGTACTTGCCAAATAATTTTTTTAAAATTGATTTAAAACGAGACCACCACACATGCAATAGCAATTTTGATTACTAAAATTCAATTTTTTTAAAAATTTCTCTCTTTCTCCTCGTTATCTTCAAAACCCTCCTGCTTGTTTCGACTGTTCGGGACTTTTCTTGATAAACACTGTCCATTTTCGAAATCTTTTCAAACTGCATTGAAACTTTCTCATAATTTAAAATCATTATCAATGTTGAGTGTTTTTTTACCTCTTCCAAAAATGTTTTTCTTTTTCTAATTAAACCAATATTTTTTTTTTCACAGCAAACATCAACTAGCATTTAGTAAGTTATGTTTTTTTTCCATCACAAACACATTTTTTTTTCAGCACTTATTTAGTCCATTACATCTTTTTTTTTCTTTCTTCAAATTAGGTCTTGTATTTTACACGGAGGGCCCGTAACTCCATAAAGTTGCTAATTTAAAATCATTTGTTTACTTTCAAAGTGGCGTCTTTACCTTTTTCTTTTCTCCATAACTGGAATGGAGTCCAGCTTTGAGGGTTTGAGCGCTGCTTTTCGTTATTTTTCAAAAGTCCCTTTTACACCTTCGCAGATAGCTCGCCACTCGCCCAGGAGTTTGACCTGATCAGATTTAATTTAATAATTTTTTTTTTGAATCCACCTCAGTATTTTCTGTGCTTTCTCTGAATATCTCAAAATCCCAATTCAAACTTTGTAATTTCAATCTTTATTTAAAACCTTTTTTTTTGAGCTAGAAACTTTCTTAAAAGGCATTCTTTATCTCATTCCGAGACTAAATTTATATCTTTCAATCCAATGTAATCAATCATTGCACGTTTTCTTTCGACAAGTAAATTCTTTTTTTTAACCACCGGGACCATGTATTTATTATGTTTTATTCAACAAACCTATCCTTTGTACATTTCCTAGCTTCGTAACTTAACATCCGAATAAATTCACACCTGCGTATCTCACGTAAAATGTCTTAAAACTTCCCACATACAGGACAACACTACAAAGGGTTTAAAAAAAAGACTTTCACTCTGTTTCTGAAATAAACAGACACTTGCATTCCTCTTCCAACCAGGCTTTCGGAACATGAAAACATAAAAAATTTAAAACAGACGTTCACAAAAGTCTCTCTTCTTTCCTATTGTTTTGGCCAGCTCTATCATTATGTAGTCTGTCCCAATAGTTTTCTGGCATTTTAATCCTAACTATAACAGCGATATCTTGATTATGCAGCTGGTGGCAAATTGTCATTTCCTTGAGCTTCTGCCAGAAGGTTGCATTGCTATGGCGGGGTATTAGGGGTGGCAGTTTGTCTAACAACTGCATCGTGTCCCCGGGGGTCAACGATGTGTATGTTATTCGTGTTTGTGCGGGTATGGCAGGATTGCCATGACGTCTAGCTCCTGCTGGGATCTCAGGTATGCATTCCACCTTTAGCGGCGCGATCTGGGCCGGGTTTATTGTGGCATATGGGGGTGGTAAGACGCCCCCTTTAACCGAGTCGCAACTATCCGTTTCATTCCCGAGGCATTCCCAATCTTCCTCACTAGGTGGTGCACTTGGGCTATTTATGGTCAGGACTGGCAAAACTGTCTGTCCGTTTTCAACAGTTACTTGCTTTCTTTTTGTTTGCACATACTGGTTAACTTTCTCTGTTAACTTTACATGTGCTCGCAGTATCAAAATTACTGCCTGGTCCTCTTTGTCTTTCTTTTCCTTCTCCCACCATTCCCTTTGCTTTGCTGGTAGTTCCTGAGGATCCCATCCTGTTCTAATCATTTTTTCGATTAGTTTATTTTGCTTTTCCGCCAGGGGCGGGTAATGACCCTTCTGATCCCCACTCGAGGTTACTTGCTTTCATGGCCATTCCTGGGTAGGACTAGTACCGTTAGAAATCTACTCTCAGAGGTACGCTTTCTTCCTAGCGCAACTTGGAGTAGACCGTCTCCTGGCTACTGTCAGGTCACAAGTTCTGCTGTTACACAAACTTATACAATTCTTAAAAGGCATTTAAGCAATTCCCGCAGCGCTCTACGTATCCTTAACGACTACCTACCACCACTCTGCCCGTTGGTCCGACCCTGTTCACAGGGATGGATTCCGTTAGCCGCTGTACACCGCTTGGTTCTACCCCGGGGTATATTTCAAATTACACTACTGGGTCCGGAAGATGTCTCTCGGTATCATGATCCCACGGTCTAAGTGTGTTCCCTGCGCCTACTTGGTTCCTGGCCATCACGTGGGACAGAAGTCCTCCTAATTCAGGCTCAGGCTAGGCGTTTGAGATATAAGACTGTCTCCTCGTGTCGATCAACCAGCATCCACTTTCCACATCCTTTATAATTAAAAATCTTTTTTTATACTCACCCGGGTTTTTCCAAGGGCGTCCAGCGACTCCGAAATCCTGTTCGTGACGCCAATGTTAGCATGAATGTTTTCTCAGAAGAATCACTCAACACTCAGAGTCGGTTCCAACGCCAATGCGGCCTTTATTAACGCTCAGCGGGGAGGAAGTCTCAGGACTGGATCCAGGCTTCTCTCCACAGAACAAAGGGTTTCATGGATTTTTATACGTTTCACAACAGTTTACTACAGTTACTCAGCCCATTACGGCTGGACACAATCCAATCATAATGATTGTAGATTACATATAGGTTCTTTTAACCCAATATAATTCCCCTGATACCTCAGGAACTGCATGTTCAGTTTTTGTCAGCTCGGGCTGATTAGTGTTCGGTTTTTGTCAGCTCGGGCTGATTAATGACCTTGTTACGTGAGACAGGTTCTCTCCTTATCTCTCTCTTCCTCGGGAAATCACTGGTTCATTATGCTTATCTGGTATCCCAGGCATTGCTGGTAGTGGGACTCACAAGGTCATTGCTCAGTCATTGCTCGGTCAGTCCCAGTTCATTACTTGACTAACGGTGTTCTCATCATGCTTGGGCAGCCATTTTATATGTGGCCACTTTAAACTTATATGAATTTAGATATATTCAACATGTGCCTAATGCCTAGTGTTTTATATATTCAGCAGGTGCCTAATTCCTGCAACAGTCTCGTTTATTTAAGATTAGTACGCTGGTTAGAGATCCAAATTTATCACCCACCATCTGAATTTCAAATTCAGGTCATGCTATGATCACTCATTCCAACGGATCCTTTACTCTGAGATTGTTTATTAATCCTGTCTCATTACACAGGACCAGATCTAAGATAGCCTGCCTCCTGGTTGGTTCCGTTACATACTGCTGAAGGAACCCGTCCCTTATGCACTCTATGAACTCCTGCTTAAGGCGTCCCTGACCAATTTGATTTGTCCAATCAATATGGAGGTTAAAATCACCCCATGATTATTGCTGTTCCCTTTTTACAAGCCCCCACTATTTCCTGGTTTATGCGCTGACCACAGAGTAGCTATTGTTAGGGGGCCTATAGACTACACCCACCAGTGACTTTTTCCACTTATTGTTCCTTATCTCCACCCAAACCGTTTCAACATCCTGATCATTTGAGCCAATATCGTTTCTTACTATTGCAGTGATTCCATCCTTTATCAATAGAGCTACTCCACCTCCTTTTCCTTTCTGTCTGTCCTTCCGGATTGTCCAGTAACGCTTAATATTTCATTCCCAGACCTGGTCACCTTGCAACCACGTCTCTGTAATGGCTAACAGATCATATCTATTTGTATCTATTTGTGCCGTCAACTCATCTATTTTGTTTCAAATGCTACGTGCATTTAGACAAAGTGCCTTTAAGTTTGTTTTTTTACACTTTTTTATGCTTGTTTCCTCTCTGCTTCAAACTCACTTTCTTTCTTTTTGCTTTCTAATTCTAGCTTTACTCCCCTCCCTACTACTCTATTTTCAGGTTCCCATCCCCCTGCCAAGCTAGTTTAAACTATCCCCAACAGCACTAGCAACCCCCCCCCCCCCCGCGAGGATATTGGTCCCGGCTCTGTTGAGGTGTAACCCGTCTGGTTTGTACAGGTCCCACCTCCCACAGAAGAGGTCCCAGTGCCTCAGGAAACTAACGCCCTCCGCCATCACCATCTCTCCAGCCAGGTATTCATCTGCTCTATCCTCCTGTTTCTGTAGTCACTAAATCGTGACATCGGGAGGAATCTGGAGATTACTAGTTTTGAGGTCCTGCTTTTTAATCTCTCTCCTAATTCCCTAAACTCTGCCTGCTGGAGAGGGGAGGGAGGGGAAACAGTGAGTGTGGAATTGAACACAGCCAGAGTTAGCGCCTTAAGGGACGGCGCAGATGGGAGGGAGGGGAACCACTGAGTATACAACTGAACCCAGGCAGAGTCAGTACCTTCAGGGGAGGGAGGGGAACCAGTGAGTGTAGAACTGAACCCAGCCAGAGTCAGTACCTTCAGGGGAGGGGAACCAGTGAGTGGAGAACTGAACCCAGCCAGAGTCAGTACCTTCACGGGAGGGGAACCGGTGAGTGTAGAACTGAACCCAGCCAGAGTCAGCACCTTCACGGGAGGGGAACCGGTGAGTGTAGAACTGGACCCAGCCAGAGTCAGCTCCTTCAGGAGAGGGAGGGAAACCGGTGAGTGTAGAACTGAACCCAGCCAGTGTCAGCATCTTCGAGGGATGAGAAGGGAACCAGTGAGTGTAGAACTGAACCCAGCCAGAGTCAGCACCTTCAGGGGAGGGGAACCAGTGAGTACAGAACTGACCCCAGCCAGAGTCAGTACCTTCAGGGGAGGGAGGGGAACCAGTGAGTGCAGAACTGAAACCAGATAGATTCAGCATCTTCAGGGGAGGAAAGTAGAGGCAGTTGAGAGGAGGTTGATTCCGGAGATGAGAGGGTTGACTTTTAAGGAAATATTGAGTCGGGATAAATGGTTCATTCTCAGTTTGGCAATCAGTAACTAGTGGGTTGCCACAGGGATCAGCGCTGGGACCCCAACTATTTACAATCTATATTAACGACTTGGAAGAAGGGACCGAGTGTAGTGTAGCCAAGTTTGCTGATGATACAAAGATGGGAGGAAAAGCAATGTGTGAGGAGGACACACAAAATCTGCTAAACGACATTGACAGGCTGAGTGAGTTGGCAAAAACTTGGCAGATGGAGTATAATGTTGGAAAGTGTGAGGTCATGCACTTTGGCAGAAAAAAAAATCACAGAGCAAATTATTATTTAAAATGGAGAAAGATTACCAAGTGCTACTGTACAGCGGGACCTGGGGGTACTTGTACATGAAACACAAAAGATCAGTATGCAGGTACAGCAAGTGATCAGGAAGGAAAATGGAATCTTGGCCTTTATTACAAAGGGGATGGAGTATAAAAGCTGGGAAGTCTTGCTACAGTAGTACAGGTTATTGATGAGGCCACACTTGGAATATTGCGTGCAGTTTTGGTTTCCATATTTACGAAAGGATATACTTGCTTTGGAGGCAGTTCAGAGAAGGTTCACAAAGTTGATTCCGGAGATGAGGGGGTTGACTTATGAGGAAAGGTTGAATATGTTGGGCCTCTACTCATTGTAATTCAGAAGATAGAAAAGTGATCTTATCGAAACATATAAGATTGAGGGGGCGTGATAATGTGGATGCAGAGAGGATGTTTCACTGATGGAGGAGACTAGAACTAGAGGGCATAATCTTCGAATAAAGGGCCTCCATTTAAAACTGAGATGAGGAGAAATTTCTGCTGACGGTTGTGCATGTGTGGAATTCACTGCCTCAGAGAGCTGTGGAAGCTGGGACATTGTATAAATTTCAGACAGAAATAGACACTTTCTTAAACAATAAGGGGTTATGGGGAGCGGGCAGGAAAGGGGACCTGAGTCCATGATCGAATCAGCCATGATCGTATTAAATGGCGGAGCAGGTTCGAGGGGCCGCATGGCCTACTGCTGCTCCGATATCGTATGTTAACCAGTGAGTGCAGAATTGAAACCAGACAGAGTCAGCATATTCAGGGGAGGAGAGGGGAACCAGTGAGTGTAGAACTAAACCCAGTCAGAGTCAGCACATTCAGGGGAGTGGAACCAGTGAGTGTAGAACTGAACCCAGCCAGAGTCAGCACCTTCAGGGGAGTGGAACCAGTGAGTGTAGAACTGAACCCAGCCAGAGTCAGTACCTTCAGTGGAGAGGAACCAGTGATTGTGGAATTGAACCCAGCCAGATTCAGTACCATCAGGGGAGGAGAGAGATGGGGGGAGGCAAATGAGTGATTGTCCAACTGATCGCAGCCAGAGTTTACACCTTCAGGGAATGAGAGGGGAACCAGAAGTCTATATCTGAACCCAGCCAGAGTCAGCACTCAAAGGGGAGTGGCAGATGGGAGGCAGGGGAACCAGTGAGTGCAAAATGGATTCCAGCCAGAGTTAGCACCTTCAGGGCAGGGGAACCAGTGAGTGCAGAACTGAAACCAGATAGATTCAGCATCTTCAGTGGTGGAGAGGGGAGGCAGTTCAGAGAAGGTTTATGAGGTTGATTCTGGAGATGAGGGGGTGGACTAATGAGGAATAGTTGAGGAGGTTGAGGGCAATATATTAGCATGGATTGAGGATTGGCTAACTGACAGAAAACAGAGAGTCAGGTTAAATGGTTCATTCTCGGGTTGGCAACTAGCAACTCCTGGGGTGCTGCAGGGATCAGTGCTGGGACCCCAACTATTTACAATCTATATTAACGACCTGGAAGAAGGGTCTGAGTGTAACATAGCCAGGTTTGCTGACGATACAAATATGGGAGGAAAAGCAATGTGTGAGCACACAACAAATCTGCAAAAGGACATAAACAGGCTAAGTGAGTGGGGGAAAATTTGGCAGATGGAGTATAACGTTGGAAAGTGTGAGGTCATGTACTTTGGCAGAAAAAAAATCAAAGAACAAGTTATTATTTAAATGGAGAAAGATTGCGAAGTGCTGCAGTACAGCGGGACCTGGGTGTACTTGTGCATGAAACACAAAAGGATAGTGTGCAGGTACAGCAAGTGATCAGTAACGCCAATGGTATCTTGGCTTTTATTGCAAAGGGGATGGAGTATAAAAGCAGGGAAGTCTTGCTACAGCTAAATAAGGTATTGGTGAGGCCACAGCTGGACTACTGCGTGCAGTTTGGGTTTCGATATTTACGAAAGGATATACTTGCTTTGGAGGCAGTTCAGAGAAGGTTCACTACGTTGATTCCGGGGATGAGGGGGTTGACTTATGAGGAAAGGTTGAGTAGGTTGGGCGTCTACTCATTGGAATTCAGAAGAATGAGAGGTGATCTTATCGAAATGTATAAGATTATGAGGGGTTTTGACAAGGTGGATGCAGAGGGGATGTTTCTACTGATAGGTGAGACTAGAACTAGAGGGCGTGATCTTAGAATATGGGGCCGCCCATTTAAAACAGAGATGAGGAGAAATTTCTTCTCTCAGACGGTTGTAAATCTGTGGAATTTGCTGCCTCAGAGAGCTGTGGAAGCTGGGACATTGAATAAATTTAAGACAGAAATAGACAGTTTCTTAAACGATAAGAGGTTATGGGGAGCAGGCCGGTAAGTGGAGCTGAGTCCATGATCGGATCAGTCATGATCTTATTGAATGGCGGAGCAGGCTCGAGGGGCCCTATAGCCTACTCCTGCTCCTATTTCTTATGTTCTTCTGTTCACTGCCCGCTCCCCATAACCACTTATCATCTTATTGTTTAGAAACTGAGCCATTGTGAGAAGGTTCCGGTAGCCCTGCTGGAAAATGCACGTGTGAGGCCTCAGGTGAGGACAGTGGAATAGCCTGTCGATACTCACTGTCGAGGTTCACACATGGAGATGGGCACATGCGACACATATTGTAGAGAAACTGGTGAATGTAGAACTGAACCCAGCCAGAGTCAGCACCTTCATGGGAGGAGAGGAAGGGGAACCAGTGAGTGTAGAACTGAACCCAGCCAGAGTCAGTACCTTCAGGGTAGGGGAACCAGTGAGTGTAGAACTGAACCCAGCCAGAGTCAGTACCTTCAGGGGAGGAGAGGGAGGGGAACCAGTGAGTGTAGAACTGAACCCAGCCAGAGTCAGTACCTTCAGGGTAGGGAAACCAGTGAGTGTAGAACTGAACCCAGCCAGAGTCAGTACCTTCAGGGGAGGGGAACCACTGAGTTTAGAACTGAACCAAGCCAGAGTCAGTACCTTCAGGGGAGGGGAACCAGTGAGTGTAGAACTGAACCCAGCCAGAATCAGTACCTTCAGGGGAGGGGAACCAGTGAGTGTAGAACTGAACCCAGCCAGAGTCAGCACCTTCAGGGGAGGGGAACCAGTGAGTGTAGAACTGAACCCAGCCAGAGTCAGTACCTTTAGGAGAGCAGAGGGAGGGGAACCAGCGAGTGTAGTACTGAGAATAACCAGAATCACGACACACATGGGAGGGGAACCAGTGAGTGTACAAGTGAACCCAGCCAGAGTCCACTCCTATAGGAGAAGGAAGTGTACCAGTGAGTGTATTTCTGAACCCAGTCAGAATTGGTGGTGAAAACTGGGAGTGGAGGAGAAACAGTTTAGAATTGTGTGTTGATTTGGATTTCAGCACAGCAGGAGGGACAATGTGTGGGACAGGGATTTACAGCTTTAGAAGAACAAGAGAGGAAAGAATGTTCCATGGAAACTAGGGGGCCAAGTTTCGACTGACCCATAGAACGGTGCACCTCCGAGAGGTCCGCCGACTTTCCAGAAGGAAAAGTGAGCCTTGTACTTACCCCGGGATTCTCCACGCTGATCTGGCCTGCTTTGGACTGAGCACAAGAGAAGCAGCGGGGGGCGGAGCTACAGCCATGCACCAAACAGAGTGTCGGCAGCTGCCCGTGTGTGCAGTGGGGTCTGCGTGTGTACACAGTAGCTCCTGGCCCTTCCAGCGTGTCGTGGCTCCGGGCGACCCTATCCCTGGCCGAAGGAACGGCGCAATGTTCGCTGCCCCTCGCCCGGGCCGAGTGGCCTGCCTGCCTCGTCTCACCGCCCCTCACCTCGCCTCACCGTCCCTCACCTCGCCGCTGCCTGTCCTTGGGCGTCGCATCACTGCCACTGCTCTTACCTCGAGGCCTCCCTGTCGGCCCGCCCAAACACTAGCTCCGTGACCATCTCTCCGGCGAGCCCCACCCGACCACCTCCCCGGTGGCGGGCCCCCCCCGAACTCTTCAACCTTGAAACTGTAAGAGGCAGGCACGGCTGTGTGTGCTGCTGGAGGGCTCGCAGTGCTCCGGAACGGAGAGGTGCTGCAGTCGGTGAGGTAGGAACTTTTAGTTTTTAATTTATTGATTGATTTTTAATTTCTTTTAAATGTTATTTATTGATGGAGTTATTGATCATTTATTATTGATGATGGTTCTTTATTTTTAAAAATGAAGTATTTAATGCTTTGGAAAATCCTCGAACCTCCCTTCCCTCCACAACCCCTCCACCGCCCGCCATCTCTGGCTACCGGCGCCTGATTTCTAAAGTGTCCACAAGGTTTTTCTGAGCGTACAAAAGTGGGCACTGACTCAGGCCAAAGTTAGTTTGGAGTAAAGTTTCGCTGTCTGAACTTGCTTAACTGGCCAAAACGGGCGTAAGTGGCTGGAAAAAGAAACTGAACTAACTGACTGAAAGTGGAACAAACTAAACGTGGAGAATTGTGATTTATTGGATACTCCAAAATAATAGGAACAACTCCTGTCGAAATTTGGCCCCTAGATGTGTCTATCCTGAATTTGTGTCTTGTACTGACAGTGATGAGTTTTGTTATCTCCTTTTACAGCGTATTAGAAGGGGAGATTTTCAGACAGGAAACAGAAACCACACATCGCGTCAAGATCTGACGGAGTCAATCGATACATCAGGACCTGAATATCATCGGTCTTTGAAAGCGGAAGAAGAAATATTTGTCTGTCCTGCCTGTGGGACAATATTGCAAATATCAATGTGACTGGAAAGGCAGCAAGACACACACACCCATGTGAGTGTTCCAGTGCACTGCCTGTGGAAAGAGTTTTAATCAGTTACACAGCCTGAAGAAACATCGCACCATTCACAGCGCGGAGAATCTGTAAACGTGTTGTGTGTGTGGGCGAGGCTTCAACTGATCATCCAATCATGGAGAGTCACAAGTATACCCGCACCATGGAGAAACCGTGGAAATGTGGGGACTGTGGGAAGGGATTCAGGTCAACATCAGACCTGGAAATTCATCGATGCATTCACACTGGGGAGAGGCCATTCACCTGCTCCGTGTGTGGGAAGAGATTCACTCAGTCATCCCACATGCTGACGCACCAGCGAGTTCATACGAGGGAGAGACCGTTCACCTGCTCTACGTGTGGGAAGGGATTCACTCAGTCATCCCACCTGCAGTCACACCAGCAAATTCACACTGTGGAGAGGCTGTTCACCTGCTCTGAGTGTGGGAAGGGATTCTTTTGTTCATCTGACCTGCTGGCACACCAGCGAGTTCACACTGGGGAGAGGCCATTCACCTGCTCTGAGTGTGGGAAGGGATTCACTCAGTCATCCCACCTTGTAGTTCACCAGCGAGTTCACACGTGGGAGTGGCCGTTCACCTGCTCCGTGTGTGGGAAGGGATTCACTCAGCCATCCCACCTGCTGACACACCAGGGCGTTCACACTAGGGAGAGGCAATTCACCTGCTCTAAGTGTGGGAAGGGATTATTTCGGTCATCCAGCCTGCTGAGACACCAGCGAGTTCACACTGGGGAGAGGCCGTTCATCTGCTCTGAGTGTGGGAAGGGATTCACTCGGTCATCCACCCTGCTGGCACACCAGCGAGTTCACAACTGACTGCAGGGGTTGGAATCTGCTGTTAATCACATCCTGACTGAACCATGTTCATTCTGACAATTGGGGTTTGTTTCTGCTGATGATAACTCCTGTAACTGGACTGGAGTTTAATATTTGGGATTTAGACAAATAAATACATAAATGGAGGGATGAAATCTCGCCTCTGGAGGGAGGCAGGAGACGGGAGGCGGATGTCCAGGTCACCTGGTCGGAGGCACACCTGCTTGCCAGGCATCATCGTGTGTAACCTGGTTTCAAATGACTGAAAATGATGCTAATGAAACACACTGAACTATTTTCTCGTTTGATTGGGGTACAGTATTCAATTCCTCAATGAATAAAAATTTTAAAGAAAAGAATTCTTGAAAGTTCTTCCACGTTGGTTAAAAGTTTTTTCAGAAGTTTTAAATTTTTGTTCTGGAGTTTTAAAAAAGTTTTCCCAAGATTTTATAAGTTTCCCAAGTTGATTTAAAGTTTAAAATGAAAGTCACTACTAAGCTACCTCCCTTGATACTATTCCATGGGCAATGCCAGCCATCTGCAGCTGCACAAAGCCCTGGCTAGACCACACCTGGAGTACTGCGGGGAAGTAGAGGCCTGGTCGTCTCCAAAGGGGGCCCGAACGCCTGGACACGATATACAGTCCCAGGGTTAGAATCCCCATGTACAGTCCCAGGGTTAGAATCCCTCTGTACAGTCACAGGGTTAGAATCCCCATGTTTAGTCCCAGGGTTAGAATCCCCATGTGCAGTCCCAGGGTTAGAATCCCCATGTACAGTGCCAGGGTTAGAACCCCCATGTACTCTCCCCCAGGGTTAGAATGCCCACAAACATTCCCAGGGTTAGAATCCCAATGTACAGTCCCAGGGTTGGCATTACAATGTACAGTCGCAGATTTGGAATCCTGTGACTGTACACAGTCGAAGCGAACAATTGAGGCCTTGAACCTGAGTTGGGGCAAAAAAAACATAAAATCATAATTTAATTTCTATACTAAACTATTTGAAATCAAATCAAATGAATTGTTGCAACTAACACGTTCCTTTCATGCCAAATGGGAAACAAGTGATGTGGGGGGAGTGCAGGACTGTTGCACCCAGTCACACAGCATGTCCCTGGCTCTCCACTCCAAATGCGCTTATTTCAGATCGCAGTCTCATTGACACATCCAACTGACTGGATGGAAGTCGCCCTTTAAACCCCATTAGAGAAATATCAGCATTTGATGTTTAGTTTGCCAAACCTTTATAAAAAACTGGTTCGGCCTCAGCAGGAGAATTGTATTCAAGTTTGGGCTCCAAACTTTGGGAATGATGCCAAGCTTTTAGAGAAGGTGCAGAAGGAGCGGTGCCAGGGATGTGGGACTTCCGTGATGTGGAGAGCCTGTGAAGTTTTCGCCAGAGAGCAGGAAAGGGTAAAAGGAGCTTTGACAGAGATGTACAAAATTATGAATGATTTAGAAGAAAGAGTAAATATGGAAATTCTTTCCAGCGGCATTAGGGAAGGTAACCAGAGGAGTCAGACTTCCGATGATTGGCAAAATAACGAGAGGTGAAATGTGGGATCATTTGTTACCCAGCGAATTGTTATGATCCAGAATGCACTATCTGAAAGGGTGGTGGAAGCAGATTCAATAGTAACTTTTAACAGGTAATTGGATAAATACTTGCTGGGAAAAATATACCGAGCTATCAGTGAAGAGTAGAGCAGTGAGACTGATTGAAGACCTCCACCAAAGAACTGGCACAGACACGATGGGTCGCATGGCCTTCTGTGCTGTACCACTCCCTGACAATGGCGAATGATTGTACCCAGAGTGCTCCGCCCGGGAGAATACAACCTATCTCCATCAGCAGGGAGGCAACGCTTGGGAAGGGCTGGTTCCAGAGAGCACCACCCTGTGCGGAGAGGCTCCCAGGGACACAGCGGAGTGAGCACGGCGCAGGGCAACACCGAGTGTGGCTCTCAGGCCCCAGTCAACATCGAGTGCGACTCTCAGGTCCCGGGCAACACCGAGTGTGGCTCTCAGGCCCCAGGCAACACCGAGTGCGGCCCTCAGGCCCCGGGCAACACCGAGTGCGGCCCTCTCCCCCGCCCCGAGTCAGAGAGCTGGGCTCAGCACCAGCAAACATCGGGGGCAACGCCTCCCCCAAACCATGAAAACAACTGGTTGCATTTATACAGCAGGCCCAGCAATTCCCAGCCGCTCTGTATCAGGGTGGGTGCTGGATGCGGAAGTCAATCCCTGTCCTCCTGTACAGTATAGTATTAGGCAGTCTCTTGAATCGAGGATGACCAACTTCCACACCAAAATGGGATGAGTTCACAGATGTTTCATTATGAGACCTGATATTCCAGGTCCCGAACTACATATTGAAGGGTGGGAGATGCCTATGCGTGGATTCTTTTAATGTGTGTGTCCGTTGTACACCAGCCACCACAAGGGCTGGACAGAGCGAGGTCTTGGTCCAGTGGCAAGTGTTAAACAAGACGACTGGAGACCAAGCTTTGCTGCACAGACCTGGTGCACATACTCCTACTGCCCATAGATCAGAGTGTGGTCTGGCCCATGCTGTCCCTGGGTCCTTGCCTCTTCTGGGCCCCGAATTCGTGCCTCTCGTAGGCCACAATCTCTCTACCCTAAACTCTCACCTCTTGTGGGCCCCAATCTCTCAGCCCTGATCACTCGCCGCTACTCCACCCGGACCTCACCACTCCTCTGCTGCTTCCCGCATCGCCTGCTGTACCTGGGCCATTCCGATGGTCCTGACCCTGCTCCAATCACTGACCTGGATTCCAGTACAAAGCAAAATCTAGACTGTCAAATCTCCAAATCTGTGGCAATTAAGTGTAGATCGCCTCTCAACTATGCTGCAAATGTTAGAAAGATGCTTTGGATACCTGGCCTCCTGTGTGGATCTGTTTGTTGCATCAATTTGAGCTGGAGTGGAGATGGAGGAAAAGCTGCTGGGTTTCACCCCTGGTAATTCTGGGCACAGTGGGACCAACAATTCCCCATGTGGTGCGGTCAATGGAGGTGGGTTCCCTTCCCTGAAGGACATTAATGAACCAGTTGGGTTTTATCACAAACTGGCAGCTTTCATGGTTACTATTTCTAGTGCTGGCCCCACAAATGACCAAGTTCATTAAGCTCAATTTCTCAACATGCCTTTGTGTTTTTGAGGATTCTCTCTCACCCACCCTTTTTCCTGTCTGAAATTCACTTTGCAGGGTAGTAAAAGAGGAGGATTTGTCGACTGGAGGCTCAAACCAACCATCACATTCAGATCTGATGGAATCACTCGATTCATGAGAACAGAATATCATCAGCCTTTGACCATGGATGCAAAAAGCACTGTTCACAGCGGGGAGAAAGTGTACACGTGCTCTGTGTGTGGGCAATGCTTCAGCCTATCATCCAACCTGGAGATACACAAGTGCAGTCACACTGGGGAGAAATTGTGTAAATGTGGGTACTGTGGGAAACGTTTCAACTACCCGTCGCAGCTGGAAACATCGCGGCGAGTTCACACCGGGAAGAGGTCGTTCAGCTGCTCTGAGTGTGGGAAGGGATTCACTCGGTTCACCCATCTGTTGAGGCACCAGCGAATACACACTGGGGAGAGGCAATTCACCTGCTCTGAGTGTGGGAAGGGATTCATTCAGTCATTGCACCTACTGAGACACCAGCAAATTCACAAGTGACTGCAGGGGTTGGTATCTGCTGTTATTGCTGCTGTTAATCACATCCCGACTGAACTATATTCATTCTGACAGTTGGGGTTTGTTTCTGCTGATTTTAATAACCCCTGTAACTGGACTGGAGTTTAGTATTTGGGATATCGACAAATAAATTCGTGTTGCTTTCAACACATTGCTGTAGATTTTTGTCTTTCCCACCCGTGTGTTTAGCATCACCTGGCTGGAGCTCAGAGAGGCCAATCTGGGGGAATATCGTATGGGGGAGAACTTCAGCATGGACACAGTCCTTCAGGGTCACACTGAGAGGGGCAAACGGCACTTTGGTCTTTCTCATCTCTCTTCACTGTCAGCAAAGTCTCCGTGCGGGTTAATCTTGACGGTGTAGGGTGCGGATGATATCCACCCAAGGCTGTTCAAAGAGATGGGACGGGTGCTCTGTCAGCCATTTGCCCATATCTCCAACAGCTCAAGTAGAGTCATGGGTTGTTCCCTGAGATTGGAAGGTAGCACATGTAGTTCCCATTTTTGAAATTGGCCACAAGTCAGAGCTCAGGAACTGAAGGCCCATCAACGTGACTTCGATCACCGGGAAGGTGCTTGAAGGGATCCTGAGAGATGCTGTTTTCCATCATGGGGAAAGTGAAGGGGCCATTACAGATATTGTACATAGATTCTGGTAAACATGGTCACATCTTACAAACTAGCTTGAGTTTGTAAAGAAGTTGTTCGGTTGGTAGATGGGGGAATCCGGTTGACATTGTCTACCTCAAGGTGTCAAACTCATTTTCTATTGTGGGCCTGATCCAATATCCTGGCACTTAGCATGGGACATATTCAGCAAAAGCTATTAAAATAGGAATAAATGAAGATAAACTACATCAGAATTTACATTTAGATTTTATTTACTGCCGCTGCTCCCGATCCCTGGCACCTCTTAGCGTGAGCATTCATGAACTGACCATGCTCAAACCATAACCACAAGGATATCGGTGCATGTTCTGCCTGTGACCACAAGGCTGTGTCACTGCCACACACAGATTCCATTTCCTTGTTTCACATCTCCATACAAACACCATCACTTCACACATCCTCTTTCTGCACAATTGCAGCAGACATGAGCAAGGACATGTGGATTATTAAAAGACACATTTCATTACAGCAAAGGTTACACTGGGAGAAATGTTCAGTTATTTTCCATGACAGGCAAAATGCCGGGTAAACCAGCAGCACACTGGCTGCTGAAATGTGTCTCATCGGCCGACAGGCTTTTCTCAAATAAATTTGCTCCGTGGATACAGACTTAAACGAGCTTTGCAGGTGTGATGCCCTATTCACACATTGAAGGTGAGAGAGATGCTGTGGGGCACACGCTAAGTCCAGTCGCATAAAGTGATTAACAGACTGGGTTTTGTGTTTAGTGATCCCGGGCGTGTTACCAATACTGGCAAAGATGAAGCCCATGCAATAAAAGGGACAGTGGATACTGTCTCACTGTGAGCGAGTCAGAATGAGAAGCTTTAACAACAGCCGTGTTTCACAAAGGGAGACCTCACCCGACCAAAGGACATTGGTGGCGTTTAATGGGCTGTTTGTGTCACTGGGCTACAGGAGGCTATTTGTGACAGAAGGAAAGCTGCTCACAGCAAACAAACAGTTTCCCGGCCTGTCCAGAGCACACTCTGACCCCCACCTTCTCTCTCTCACTTTTGATGGACACTGCTGCAGTAATTGCTCTCTGGCCTTTCCACTCTTGTCCCTCCTACACCCCTAATACACGGCCCGACAAAATATCCCTCCCCCTACATCCTCACTGTGCTGGAATCCACACCAGTCTCCCCATCTGCTCCTTGTTCTCTCCCTGGATCCTGAAACTACAGAACTCACTGATCCCTCCTGAAGTCTCCAGGCTCTGAAACTGAAGCTTGGTGGCCCTCAGTCCTCACTCCTTGATTTACCTCCCCTTCTCTCCTCCTCTTTCCCCCTTGGTTGTGTTCCACACTCTGGGCCTTGGGCCTTTCCCGGGGATTCACAGTATGAACAGGGGGATGTGTATGGAGATAGGATGTCCCAGCTCTCCACCTTTAAAGGTACAAGGAGACGACCAGCTGGCCTGAATGGCCCTGCTTTATGACATCACTGCAGCGCCGAGCAAACACCCTCCCTGAGCCCTGCTCATTATGGGCTGGGTTGGTCGCAGTGCTGTGACAGGAAGGAAACAGGAGCAGCATTCGAACTGTGTGGAGCGCAGGATTAATGGGGAGAGGTACAGGATCAATTTATACCTTATTGAGTGAGAAATGTCAGTGTCCCGGCCACTCCCTGTCCCTCAGTATCTATGCCGGGGAGCGACCGATGGGTTCACTCTGTATCTAACCCATGCTGTGCCCGACTGGAGAGTGTTTGATGCTGGCCCGAGGTGCTCAGCTCGATGAATACAACTGTTAACCCAAAGATGATCAGATAAACCCATCAGCTTCTCCCCTCAATACATGTCCTGAAGGACAGGGAGTGTCTCTAACAATTTGGCTGGCGTCCTTCATCAAATTTAAACACCTCACATCTCTTTTTAAAAATGTGTTCATGGAATGTGGGTGTCGCCTCTCACCTCTCATTCTTCTAAACGCTGGAGAATATAGGCCGAGTCTACTCAATTTCTTAGGACAATCCCCCCATCCCAGGAATCAGTCTGGTGAATCTTCATTGCATTCCCTCTACAGCTAGTTTATCTTTCCTTCGGTAAGGAGACCAAAACAGTACACACTACTCCTGGTGTGGTCTCACCAGGGCCTTGTATAATTGCAGTAAGACGTTAATACTCAAATCTTTTTGTAATAAAGACCAATATACCATTTGCTTTCTTAATTGCTTGCTGCAGCTGCATATTAACTTTTGGCGATTTGTGTACAAGAACACCCAGGTCCCTCTGAACACAATGTTTCCCAATCTCTCTCCATTTAAAAACAATACTCTGCCTTTCTATTTTTACTATCAGTGTCTAACTTAACATTTCTTCACATCATATTCCATTTCGCATGTTCTTGCCCACTAACTGAGCCTGTATATATCACTTTGAAATCTCTTTTCATCCTACTCACAACTGACATTCCCAACTAGCTTTGTATTCTCAGCAAACTTCAATCTATTACATGGTGTCTCCTCATTCAAATTATTGATATAGATTGTGAATAGCTGGGGCCCAAGCACTGATCATTGCAGCACCCCACCAGTTACAGCCTGCCAACCTGAAAATCACCCGTTTATTCCTACTTTCTGTTTTCTGTCCGTTAACCAATCCTTAATCCTTGCTCGTATATTACCTTCAATCCCATGAGCCCTAATTTTGTTTTATAACCTCATGTGTGGCACCTCATCGAATGTCTTCTGTAAATCTAAATAAACCACATCCAGTGGTTCGCCGTTATCTATCCTGCTAGTTACAACCTCAAAAAACGTGAACAGATTTATCAAGTACAATTTCCCTAAATAAATCCGTGCTGATTATGCCCAATCCTGTTAGTACTTACAACGTGCTTAATAGTAGATTTTAGCATTTTTGCTGCGACTGATGTCAGGACGACCAGTAATACACGGATTAGATACAGAGTAAATCTCACTCCATCTTGTCCCAAACACTACTAGGGTTAATACAGATTAAATCTCAGTCTACAATATCCCAAACACTCCCAGGGCAGGTACAACATGGGTTAGATACAGAGAAAAGCTCCCTCTACACTGTTCCATCAAACAGCACCAGGGCAGGTACAGCACGGGGTTCGATACAGAGTAAACCTCCCTCTATACTGTTCCATCAAACCCTCCCAGGGCAGTTACTGCACGGGGTTAGATACAGAGTAAAGCTCGCTCTGCACTGTTCCATCAAACACTCCCAGGGCAGGTAAAGCACGGGGTTAGAGAAACGATAAACCTCCCTCTACACTGTCCCATTAAACACTCCCAGGGCAGTTACTGCATGGGTTAGACACGGGGTGCATCTCCCACTACCCTGTCGCAATCATCCCAGGGCAAGTACAGCATGGATTAGATATAGACTAAATCTCCCTCTATACTGTTCCACCGGACATTCCCAGGGCAGATACTGCATTGGTTAGATATTAATTAAAGCTCCCTCTGCACTGTCCAAATAAACATTCCAAGGGCAAGTACAGCATTAGATACAGTGTAATTATCTCTCTAATCTCTCTCTACAATTGTACAGGGCCTTGATGAGACCACACTTGGAGTACTGTGCACAGCTTTGGTCTCCTTATCTGAGGAATCAGAGACTTGCCTTGCTTAGATACTGAGTAAAGCTCCCTCGAAACTGTCCCACCAGACATTCCAAGGGCAGGTACAACACGGGGATAGATACAGAATAAAGCTCCGTCTACATTGTCCTATCAAACACTCCCAGGACAGGTACAGCACGGGATAAATACAGAGTAATCTCTCCCTCTACTATACCCCTACAAAAATTCTGAAGCAGGTACAGCACGGGTTAGATAAGTAAAGCTCCATCTACATTGTCCCATCAAACACTCCCGGGGAAGGACAGAACAGGGTAGACTATAATATAAGAAATAGGAGCAGGAGTAGGCCGCTTGCCCCTCGACACTGCTCCGCCATTTAATAAGATTATGGCTGATTGATCTTGGGCTCAGCTCCACTTTCCTGCCCGCTCCCCATACAGCTTATTCTCTTGTCGCTCAAAAATCTGTCTATCACCACCTTTAATATATTCAATGACCCAGCCTCTACAGCTCTCTGGGGCAGAAATTCCATAGATTTACAACCCTTGAGAGAAGAAATTTCTCCTCATCTCAGTTTTAAATAAGCGACCTCTTATTCTGAGACTGGGTCCCCGAGTTTTAGTTTCCCCTATGAGTGCAAATATCTTCTCTGCATTCGCCTTGTCGAGCCCTCTCATGATCGTATCTGTTTTCCAATCCATCTTTGGATCATCAGCAATCTTTGCTACGTTACACTCGGTCCCTTCATCCAAGTTATTAATATAGATTGTAAATAGTTGAGGACTGAGCACCGGTCACTGTAGCACCCCACTAGTCACTGTTTGCCAACTGAAAAATGGCCCATTTATCCTGACTCAGATTCAAAGTAAAGCTTCGTCTACATTGCCCCATCAAACACAACTAGGGCAGGTACATCACGGGTTAGATACAGACGAAAGCTCCCTCTACACTGTCCCATCAAACACTCTGAGGTGAAGTTCAGCACGTGTAAACACAGAGTAAATCTCTCTCTACACAGTCCAACAGCAGATACAGCACGGGTTACATACAGAGTAAAGCTCCTCCTGCACTGTCCTAAAGAATCCCAGGTCAGGTACAGCAAGGGTTAGTCACAATTTAAAGCCCCCTGTAAGCTAACCTATCAAACACTCTCATGGCAGGACAGCACAGGTTAAATACACAATTAATTACACATTGTCCCATCAACTATTCCCAGGGCACTTGCAACGCAGGTTAGCTGCAGAGTAAAGGTCCCTCTACATGGTCTCACCAGACATTCAAAGGCAGGTACAGCACGGGTTACATAAAGATTAAATCTCCCTCTAGCCTGTCCCAAACACTCCCAGGTGAGGTACTGCATTGGTTCGATAGAGTAAATCTCCCTGTACGCTATCCCATCAAACACTGCAGAACATGTACAGCACGGGTTAGATACAGAGTTAATCTCCCTGTACACTGTCCCAAAAAGACTCTCATGGCAGGTACAGCACGGGTGAGATACAGAGTGACGCTCCCCCTCGACTGTCCAGTCAAATGTTATTGAATGCGGAGCAGGCTCAGGGGTCCGGGTGGCCCATTCCTGCTCCTTTTTCTCACGGACTTATGTGTCCAGCATGCCCTGCGGGGGAGAATGTGCCGCACCCAGACGACAGGAGCTCAGTGCGCAGGCGCGGGCCCTGGCTGTGTTTGGAGCATGCGCAACGCGTGTAATGGCGGAGAAGATGTTTTTTGGACAGTCTCCTCAGAAGTGTCCTTTTCAGCCGGACGGAGGGGAGGAATGGACCGGAGGGGAGCTGGGGAGGCTTCATAAACAACCGGTGCCCGCCACAAGCCCGGAATAATAACCGGAAAATCGACGGTTGCAGCTTCGGGGCTTTCTCCCGGTCACAGGCCCAGGCTAACGGCGGCCATGTTTGTGCAGGAAGGCAGGTTCAGCGCTCCACCATCTTGATTCAGTGTGTAGCACAGCGCATGCGCGGCCATCTTGGTGCAGGAACAAAGTGAAAGATGTCAGTGTCTGGAACTGAACCCAGCCAGAGTCAGCACCTTCAGGGGAGGGGAACCAGTGAGTGTAGAACTGAACCCAGCCAGAGTCAGTACCTTCAGGGGAGGGGAACCAGTGAGTGTAGAACTGAACCCAGCCAGAGTCAGTACCTTCAGGGGAGGGGAAACAGTGAGTGCAGAATAATTTTATTTTGCTTCGGTATTCACAGTGGAAAACACAAAAGCCATGCCAAAAATTGCTGGTCACGGGAATGTGGGAAGGGCAGACCTTGAGAAAATCACTATCACTAGGGGGTTAGTGTTAGGCAGGCTAATGGGACTCAAGGTAGACACGTCTTTGGTCCTGATAAAATGCATCACAGGGTATTAAAAGAGATGGCAGAAGTTATAGCAGATGCATTCGTTATAATCTACCAAAATTCTCTGGACTCTAGGTAGGTGCCATCGGATTGGAAAGCAGCTAATGTAACGCCTCTTTTTAAAAAAGTGGCAGACAAAAGTTATAGGCCGGTTAGTTTAACATCTGTAGTGGGGAACATGCTTGGAGCTATCATTAAGGAAGAAATAAAGGGATATCTAGATAGGAATAGTGCAATCAAGCAGACGCAACATGGATTCATGAAGGGAAAATCACGTTTAACTAATTTACTGGAATTCTTTGAGGAGATAACGAGCATGGTGGATAGAGGTGTACCGATGGATGTGGTGTATTTAGATTTCCAAAAGGCATTCGATAACGTGCCACACAAAAGGTTACTGCAGAAGATAAATGTACGTGGAGTCAGAGGAAATGTATTAGCATGGATAGAGAATTGGCTGGCTAACAGAGAGCAGAGAGTCGGGATAAATGGGTACTTTTCGGGTTGGAAATAGGTGGTTAGTGGTGTGCCACAGGGATCGGTGCTGGGACCACAACTGCTTACAATATACATAGATGACCTGGAAGAGGGGACAGAGTGTAGTACAACAAAATTTGCAGATGACATAAAGATTAGTGGGAAAGCGGGTTGTGTATAGGACACAGAGAGGCTTCAAAGAGATTTAGATAGGTTAAGCAAATGGGCAAAGGTTTGGCAGATGTCGGAAAATGTGAGGTCATCCACCTTGGGGGAAAAAAAAACAGTAAAAGGGAATATTATTTGAATGGGGAGAAATTACAGCATGCTGCAGTGCAGAGGGACCTGGGGGTCCTTGTGCATGAAACTCTTTTTGGAGTTTATCTGCAAAACAAAAAAACATTAAACCGTGCCACCCGACCTGGGTGACACACCAGACATTTACAAGGCCCCTTTTATTTTCCCCCTTTTTTTTTGTGTTTTTCTTTTTTTTTTTTGGGGCACTAAAATCACAATTTTTCCCCAGTGCCCCCTATAAAAAGGAAGGGGGGCACTAAAAGCAACGGCAATTAAAACAAATTAAACTTTAAAACGTAAAATCAAATTAAAATTTGGTTGCCGGGCGTGATGATGCACTCCAGTACATCCGGTGCCAACCTCTCGCGGAAGGCCGCGAGCGTACCGGTGGACACTGCGTGCTCCATCTCCAAGGACACCCTGGACCGGATGTAAGAGCGGAAGAGAGGCAGGCAGTCAGGTTGAACGACCCCCTCGACCGCCCGCTGCCTGGACCGGCTGATGACACCCTTGGCCGTGCCCAGGAGCAGTCCTACGAGGAGGCCCTCGGACCTACCCGCTGCCCGCCGCACAGGGTGCCCAAAGATCAGGAGAGTGGGACTGAAGTGCAGCCAGAATTTCAGGAGCAGCCCCTTCAAATAATGGAACAGGGGCTGCAACCTTGTGCAATCAATAATAAATTGGAACACGGACTCCTCCAGACCGCAGAAATTGCAGGCGGCCTGGGAGTCCGTGAACCGGCTTAAAAATTTGTTGCACGGCACTGCTCCGTGCACCACCCTCCGGGCCAAGTCTCCGATGAATAGTGGGAGGACCCCTGTGTATAGTGCTCTCCATCGGGGACCCCCGCCTCCTCCGGATGGCAAGGTGGTACGCCATGGCGTTTCCGGACGGCAGGCGAGGATGGCAAAGTTTAGAGTGTGCAGGAGCAGCCCGTACAAGAAACTCCTCCGCGTGGAACTGAAAGGCACGGAGGGGATTTCCCCGAGGCGACTCAAGTTGTGAGGCGCCGGCCCCCGAGGGAGGTTCCGGGGTTTGGCGCCGATGAGGAATTCCGTCTGGACGGGGGTCAGTTCGGACGGGATCTCCCCACGTGCTTGAGCCTCCTCGATGCACCTAACGGAGTCAGGGCCCAGAGCTGCTTTTAGCGACTCGATGGCATCGGCCGCGTGGCGGACGTTGGCAGAATTTAGGCGCCGCGCCAGCGTGTCTGGCGCCATCCAGCCCGCTCCTCCGCCATCGAGCAGGTCCCTGACCCTGGTCACCTCACCAGCCACAGCCCTGTCTTCCGACCGCCACATAAAACCTCGGTCGTGTAGGTACGGATTCCCGAGCAGCGGTTCCTGCAGGACGGCCGCCACTCCAGCCGGCGGAGAGCTGCGCTTGGTGGAGACTTTGTTCCAGACCCTGATGAGGTCCCTGTAAAAGACAGGCAGCTCCCGGAGGGCGCTCCTGACACCCCCCAAGTTCACAAACAGGAGCTGCGTGTCGTAGTTGAGGTCGCGCTGCTGGCGGAAGAAATACCTCGCCAGAGCGCACCACCTAGGAGGGGGCTCGATGTAAAGGTATCTCTGTAGGGTCTGAAGACGGAAAGTCGCGAGCTGGGCGCTGATGCACACCAACGACTGACCGCCCTCCTCAAGCGGGAGACTCAAGACCGCAGCAGAGACCCCGTGCTTCCTGTTGTTCCAGAAGAAGTCCACCAGCTTCTTCTGTATCTTGGCGACAAACGCAGGGGGAGGGGTCAAAGTGACCAGCCGGTACCACAACATTGCGGCCACCAGCTGGTTTATGACTCGCGCTCGACCCCTGTAGGTCAGCACTCAGAGCAGTCCTGTCCAGCGCCCTAGGCGAGCGGCGACCTTGGCCTCCAGCTCCTGCCAGTTCGCCGGCCAGGCTCCCTCGTCGGGGCTAAGGTAGACTCCCAGATAGAGGAGATGGGTTGTGCTCAAGGCAAAAGGCCTGAGCTCCTCCGGCAGGGAGTCCACCCGCCACTGACCCACCAGGAGTACGGAACATTACTCCCAGTTGATCCTGGCGGAGGACGCGGCCGAGTAAATATCCTGGTACTCACGCATCCTCCGCAGGTCAGTGGGATCCTCTACCGCGAGGAGCACGTCATCGGCATAAGCCGAGAGGACGACCTCCACGCCCGGCCCTTGCAGAGCCAGTCCCGTCAACCTCGTCCGCAAGAGGCGCAGGAAAGGCTCCACGCAAACGGTGTATAACTGGCCGGACATGAGGCATCCCTGGCGCACCCCTCTCCTAAAGCGAAGGAGCGCCGTCAAGGACCCGTTAACCTTAATCAGACACTCCGCGGCGGTGTACAAAAGTCGGATCCGGGCGACGAAATGCGTCCCGAACCCGAAAGCGCGCAGAGTTCCGAGCAGATAGTCGTGATCCACCCTGTCGAACGCCTTCTCTTGGTCGAGGGATAGGAAGGTGACTGACAGACCAGCCTCCTGGGAACAATGGATGAGGTCCCGGACCAGATGGATGTTATCGTGGATTGTCCAGCCCGGGACAGTGTAGGACTGGTCGGGGTGGATCATGTGGTCCAGCACGGCACCAAGGCAAGCAGACATCGCCCTGGCGAAGATTTTGTAGTCCGTGCTGAGGAGGGTGACCGGGCGCCAGTTCTTAAGGAGGCGGAGATCGCCCTTCTTAGGCAGCAGGACGATGACTGCCCTGCGCCAAGAGAGGAGCATCTGCCCGGTCGCCAGACTTTCCCCCAGGACCCGCGCGTAGTCGCTCCCCAGCACGTCCCAGAACGCCCTGTGGAACTCCACGGTCAGCCCGACCAGCCCCGGGGATTGTCCCCTCGAGAGCCGGTCGAGGGCACCGGTCAGCTCCGCCAGGCTTAGCGGAGCTTCCAGATTTTCGGCGCCCTCCGGGCTGACCTTCGGCAGGTCCTCCTGCAAATCTCTACGCGCTTCCTCGCTGGATGGATCCGGAGAGAACAGAGCCCCGTAATATTCACGGGCCCTGTTGTTGACGCCCTCCGGATCCGAGATGAGAGAGCCGTCGTCGGCCAGCAGCGTCAAGAGCTGCTTACGGACACTCTGCCTTTTTTCCAGCGAGTAGAAGAAGGGGGAGCCGCGGTCCAGATCCCGCAGGAACCGGATCCACGACCTCGCGCCTCGGGACCCGACGAGCTGCAGGTCCTTCAGCGCGGCCTTCTTTGCTTCGTACACCGCCCGCAGGGCCGGGTCCTGGACGACTTGACCGAGACGGGCTTCCAGGTCGAGCAACTCTTTTTCCAGGCACCCGACTCTGGCTGCCCGCCTCTTGTTCGACCCCCTCGCGTACTCTTGACAGAAGACGCGGACGTGAGCCTTGCCCACGTCCCACCATAGACTCAAGGAGGGGAAGACCCCTGCTCCCTTCTCCAGTCGGACAAGAATCGACGGAACGAGTCCTGGAACCGCATGTCCTCCAGCAGCCGGTTGTTAAAATGCCAGTACACGGACCACGTCCTCGCGCGGAGCGAAGCGAGCTCCGCCCACACCAGGTGGTGGTCCGAACACGGCTCCGGCCGCATGGAGGCCGCCGGGACGCAGGAAACGTACGCCCGAGACACGTAAAGGCGGTCGACTCTGGACCATCCAACTCCAGGCCTCACCCAAGTAAAGGCGCTGGAGTCGGGGTGGAGATTTCGCCAGACGTCCACCAAGTCGAAGGACCCGACCAGGTCCCTCAACTTTTCCATCGCCGTCATGCACTGCGGGGCACCGGAGCGGTCCCTCGCCTCGAGGGTGCAGTTAAAATCCCCCCCGAGGACAATGCAGTCGCCGACGTCGACGGAGCCAAGAAGAGCGGACACCTCTTCAAAGAAGCGCGTTTGCTGCGGGCCGGGATGAGGGGCATACACGTTCACGAGATGGAGCGGCACGTCCCCCAGGCGAACCGTTACGTGCAGCAAGCGGCCTGGCACGGGCTCCTCGACCCCCAAGATCTCCGGCTGAAAATGCGGGCCCAGCAAGATGGCCACCCCACTAGAAATGGCGGTGAGGTGGCTCATGCGGACCTCTCCTTGCCATTCCAGGAGCCACGTGGCTTCGTCTCCCGGAACGGTGTGGGTTTCTTGCAGGAAGCACACCGCATATTTCCCCTCCCGCAGGAGCGAAAAATTGTCAAATCTACGGCGTGCCCCTCTGCCGCCGTTGATGTTGAGGCTGGCTATGGTTATCTTCATGGCAAAAGCATAGTGCAACCACTACCTTAACCTATTGTGGGGGAGGGAGCGGAGTCTTTTGTTGAACTCCTCTCCCTCCGCAGCCCAGCGAGGAGTCCCTCGAGCTCGCGCAGCTCAAGGTATTGCGCCTTTGTCAGGGGCCCGCCCGCGGCCAAGGTTTTGACGGCGGCGCGGACGGACGCCTTGATCAGCTCTGGCTCGAACCATTTTTCCAGGGCCAGTCGGGCTTGGTTGCAGCGACCCCGGCTCTGGGCCAAAAAGTCCCGGAGTTCCTTTGCAGGAATGAGGATGGTCTCGGCGGCGGCCGCGAGCAGATCCACCGCCTCGCTGGCGGTGGTCTCTAGGTCTTCACCCGCGTCCCCCACCGAGTCCCCGTCCTCCTCCGGGAGGTGGCCGCCAGCAGCCAGCCCATCGACCGCACAAGGTACGGCAAATGAACCGGCCGCTCCAACCGGCCCTGGCACTGCCCCGATCCCATCCCCAGGATCGTCGGCAGAGGAGTCCCCACTGGGCTCTTTTAAAAATGGTGCTGGGTCGGGAAATGACAGCGGAAGGGGTTCCCCCCCCCGCCCCAGGAACCGGACAACAAGGAGAGACCCGGCCATAGGAAATCCCCAGGCTCTCCAAGTGCTCCAGCTCCACAGCAAGAGGCGAGGGTGGGTGTTCCTCCCCCTCCCCGCTGCCACCCCCCGGCCCAGCATTTACAGTGTCATATTTAATAGTTTGTGTTTCTGCCGGGTCGAGCGACTCCCGGGGGAAGTTGGGTATTGGCTGGGCGGGCTCAGGTTCGGCCTTTTCGGCCTTGCCCGCCTCAGTCCCCGGGACGCCCGGCCCGGCGGCTACGCATTCCTCCGCGGTCCCCACGCCCCCCACGACAGGCAGATCTTCCACTCCATCCCCGGGAGGCAGAGGCTGGGCAGCCTCAACTGTTTCACCCTCCCCGGGGACAGACTCCTCCCGCCTACGGCGCTGCTTGGGGGCGCTGGTTGGGGACGCGGGACACGCGGCGGGCACCAACTCCTCCACGGAGGGATGTTGTTCCCCCTCCGTCTCATCGGAGCCATGCCTCCTTTTGTTCCTGGCGGAGCGCGGAGGCAGGGAGACCTCCATGTCTGCCGAGGCCTCCCGCTCCGCTCCCCCCTTTTTCTTTTCTTTCCCGCGCCTGGGCCCCTCTGTGGTGTTATTCAAGGGCCCGGGCACGGGCTCGGGGCACCCCGCGCTCGCCGGTGACTGGGTTGGGCTGAGCGCGCTGGTCAAACTTTCCGGCGCACCGAGGGAACCCGCCTCTAGATGTTTCTCCTTCTTCCGCGCCTTCTTTCCGCTCGGACGCTCTCCCTCCCCTCCGCCGGAGGCCCTGAAAACAAAGGCCTCCGACGATGCCCGCGCACCCATGGCTCCCGGCACGCGGACGCAACTAGGGGGAGGGGTGGTGGCGGCGCCAGCCTTGGCCGCATTCGGTGGTTTGGCGGCCTTGGAGGCGGGGCAGTTCTTGCGAACGTGCCCCACCTCCCTGCAGGCATGGCACCGCACGCCATCCGACGTCCAAAAGACGCGGTAGGCAGTCCCCTCGTGCACCACATTAAAGTTCCCCTCCGTCGTCTCCTCCCGCGCCAGCCGGACAAAGAGCTGGCGGCGGAAGGAGAACACGTGGCGCAGGCTGTTCTCCCTGAGGCCGAGCGGTATGGGGTTGATCCCCGACCTTACCTCCCCCAGTTGGTGTAGGTGAGGGAGGAGGAGCTCAGCGGGAACAAAGGGCGGGACGTTTGAAATGATGACCCTCTGCGCGGTGGCCTCGAGAGGGTCCACCGGCAGGAACGTCCCGCCCATCGTGAGCCCCTTTTCAAGGGCCAGGGACACCGCCCGCTCCGACCCCAGGAAGAACACGGCCTTCCCAGACATCTTGGTGGCTGCGACAATGGCCGAGGGGCCGACTACCCCAGCCATCGCCCGCACGCACTCCTCGATGGTCATTGTGGGGTGAGTGTAGCTCTTGACCCCGTGTTTTTTAGTAATTAATCTAAATGGTGGCAGGGCAGCGGGTGGCGCAGGAGGTGCCGTGGATGTGGACACCGCCTGCGCATACGTCCTTGCTGGCCCTGCCACCGGCGTGGATGGGGTCGCCATCACGGGGTCCCTTTAAGGGCTACACCCACCCCAAAGTCACAGGCCTTAATGGTCTTAATTAGGCCTCTTATCTAAAAGACTGAAGCAGAGGAGCTCTTAACGAGGTACCTCTCCCCTAGTTGGCAATTGGGGAGGGGCCTTGCTCCCTCTGCTCAGTTGTCTTAATTGTTTTTTTTTAAATTAAATTTGGAAGGAAGGGCTCTCAGAGAGAGAAGGGAGAAACAGTGTAACAGAGAAAGAGAGAGGGGTGTGGGAAGGGGGGTGGCGACTGCGAGGGCAGGTCTCCCCTCGCAGCTGTGGGTGGGTGCACTCCCCAGATGGCAAAACAAAAAGTCTTTGGGGTGGTCTTCAGGTGGGGGGAGAAGATGTCTTCACCTGGGGTAGCTGGAGCCACCAGGCACACACTACTAACGATCTTTAATTGGGTGATTAAGAAAACAATCTTCAGCCTGGTAGCTCCAGCTATCCCAGGCTAGGCAAATGTGGGGGGTGGGGGGGGTTCCAATTGTGGGGGGGGCCTAGTTGTAAGCACGGCCCCCACGCACACTTCCACACACACACACACCCCCGCGATGTTCCGGCCCTCAGTGGTCTTCTTTCCTCCCCCCACCGATACAACAAAGTCTTTTTGGGAAATGCACCAACATCCACCTGTTGAAATGTAGAGTCTCCCTCCTTCCACACTGGATGTTGGTGGTCTTTTCCCCCTCTCTCCAACTCCTTGCAGAATGGTAAAGTTGTTGAAAAGTTTTCTGTTCTCCTCCTCTCCCTCTGGATAAAAGTTGGTGTTGAAGCCTCTTTCCTCCTTCTCTTCCTGGGCTGGTCTCAGGGCTCTCCAGGCAGGAGCTCAAGTTGCTAGCTGCTTCCCTCACTGCTCACAGCTCCAACTGAGCAGGACACGCCTCTACTGCTCCAAGATTGGTTCCTTGGGCATGAAACTCTTTTGAGTTAACCTGCAAAACATAAAACATGTATCCGTGCCACCCGACCTGGATGACACACACAAGACATTTACAAGGCCCTTTATTTTTTTTTATTTTTTTTTTCCCCTTATTCCAGTGCCCCCTATAAAAGGAGTGGGGGACACTAAAAGCACCGGCAATTAAAACAAATTAAACTTTAAAACGTAAAATCAAATTAAAATTTGGTTGCCGGGCGTGATGATGCACTCCAGTCCCTCCGGTGCCCACCTCTCGCGGAAGGCCGCGAGCGTACCGGTGGACACCGCGTGTTCCATCTCCAAGGACACCCTGGACCGGATGTAAGAGCGGAAGAGAGGCAGGCAGTCAGGTTGAACGACCCCCTCGACCGCCCGCTGCCTGGACCGGCTGATGGGACCCTTGGCCGTGCCCAGGAGCAGTCCTACGAGGAGGCCTTCGGACCTACCCGCTCCCCTCCGCACAGGGTGCCCAAAGATCAGGAGAGTGGGACTGAAGTGCAGCCAGAATTTCAGGAGCAGCCCCTTCAAATAATAAAACAGGGGCTGCAACCTTGTGCATTCCATAAAAACATGGAACAAGGACTCTTCCAGACCGCAGAAATTGCAGGCGGCCTGGGATTCCGTGAACCGGCTTAAAAATTTATTGCACGGCACTGCTCCGTGCACCACCCTCCAGGCCAAGTCCCCGATGAATAGTGGGAGGACCCCTGCGTAGAGGGCCCTCCATCGGGGACCCCCGCCTCCTCCGGACGGCAAGATGGTACGCCATGGCGTGTCCGGACGGCCGGCGAGGATGGCAAAGTTGAGGGTGTGCAGGAGCAGCCCGTACAGGAAACCCCTCCGCGCGGAACTGAAAGGCACGGAGGGGATTTCCCCGAGGCGGCTCAAGTTGTGAGACGCCGGCCCCCGAGGTAGGTTCCGGGGTTTGGCGCCGATGAGGAATTCCGTCCGGAAGGGGGTCAGTTCGGACGGGATCTCCCCACGTGCCTGAGCCTCCTCGATGCACCTAACGGAGTCAGGGCCCAGAGCTGTTTTTAGCGACTCGATGGCATCGGCCGCGTGGCGGACGTTGGCAGAATTAAGGCGCTGCGCCAGCGTGTCTGGCGCCATCCAGCCCGCTCCTCCGCCATCGAGCAGGTCCCTGACCCTGGTCACCTCACCAGCCACAGCCCTCTCTTCCGACCGCCACATGAAACCTCGGCCGTGCAGGTACGGATTCCCGAGCAGCGGCTCCTGCAGGACGGCCGCCACTCCAGCCGGCGGAGAGCTGCGCTTGGTGGAGACTTTGTTCCAGACCCTGATGAGTTCCCTGTAAAAGACAGGCAGCTCCCGGAGGGCGGTCCTGGCACCCCCCAAGTTCACAAACAGCAGCTGCGTGTCATAATTGAGGTCGAGCTGCTGGCGGAAGAAATACCTCGCCAGAGCACACCACCTAGGAGGGGGCTCGACGTAAAGGTATCTCTGCAGGGACTGAAGACGGAAAGTCGCGAGCTGGGCGCTGACGCACACCAACGACTGACCGCCCTCCTCAAGCGGGAGACTCAGGACCGCGGCAGAGACCCAGTGCTTCCTGTTGTTCCAGAAGAAGTCCACCAGCTTCTTCTGTATCTTGGCGACAAACGCAGGGGGAGGGGTCAAAGTGACCAGCCGGTACCACAACATTGCGGCCACCAGCTGGTTTATGACTAGCGCTCGACCCCTGTAGGACAGCACTCGGAGCAGTCCTGTCCAGCGCCCTAGGCGAGCGGCGACCTTGGCCTCCAGCTCCTGCCAGTTCGCCGGCCAGGCTCCCTCGTCGGGGCTAAGGTAGACTCCCAGATAGAGGAGATGGGTCGTGCTCCAGGCAAAAGGCCTGAGCTCCTCCGGCAGGGAGTCCACCCGCCACTGACCCACCAGGAGTCCAGAACATTTATCCCAGTTGATCCTGGCGGAGGACGCGGCCGAGTAAATCTCCTGGCACTGACGCATCCTCCGCAGGTCAACGGGATCCTCTACCGCGAGGAGCACGTCATCGGCGTAAGCCGAGAGGACGACCTCCACGCCCGGCCCTTGCAGAGCCAGTCCCGTCAACCTCGTCCGCAAGAGGCGCAGGAAAGGCTCCACGCAAACGGCGTATAACTGGCCGGACATGGGGCATCCCTGGCGCACCCCTCTCCTAAAGCGAAGGGGCGCCGTCAAGGACCCGTTAACCTTAATCAGACACTCCGCGGCGGCGTACAAAAGTCGGATCCGGGCGACGAAATGCGGCCCGAACACGAAAGCGCGCAGAGTTCCGAGCAGATAGTCGTGATCCACCCTGTCGAACGCCTTCTCTTGGTCGAGGGATAGGAAGGCGACCGACAGACCAGCCTCCTGGGAACAATGGATGAGGTCCCGGACCAGATGGATGTTATCGTGGATTGTCCGGCCCGGGACCGTGTATGACTGGTCGGGGTGGATCATGTGGTCCAGCACGGCACCAAGGCGAGCAGACATCGCCCTGGCGAAGATTTTGTAGTCCGTGCTGAGGAGGGAGACCGGGCGCCAGTTCTTAAGGAGGCGGAGATCGCCCTTCTTAGGCAGCAGGACGATGACTGCCCTGCGCCAAGAGAGGGGCATCTCCCCGGTCGCCAGACTTTCCCCCAGGACCCGCGCGTAGTCGCTCCCCAGGACGTCCCAGAACGCCCTGTGGAACTCCACGGTCAGCCCGTCCAGCCCCGGGGATTTTCCCCTCGAGAGCCGGGCGAGGGCACCGGTCAGCTCCGCCAGGCTTAGCGGAGCTTCCAGATTTTCGGCGCCCTCCGGGCTGACCTTCGGCAGGTCCTCCCACAAAATTCTACGCGCTTCCTCGCTGGACGGATCCGGAGAGAACAGAGCCCCGTAATATTCACGGACCCTGTTGTTGACGCCCTCCGGATCCGAGACGAGAGAGCCGTCGTCGGCCAGCAGCGTCAAGAGCTGCTTACGGACACTCTGCCTTTTTTCCAGCGAGTAGAAGAAGGGGGAGCCGCGGTCCAGATCCCGCAGGAACCGGATCCGCGACCTCACGAACGCGCCTCGGGACCCGACGAGCTGCAGGTCCTTCAGCGCGGCCTTCTTCGCTTCGTACACCGTCCGCAGGGCCGGGTCCTGGACGACTTGACCGAGACGGGCTTCCAGGTCGAGCACCTCTTTTTCTAGGCGCCGACTCTTGCCGCCCGCCTCTTGGTCGACCCCCTCGCGTACTCTTGACAGAAGACGCGGACGTGAGCCTTGCCCACGTCCCACCATAGCCTCAAGGAGGGGAAGCCCCCCTGCTTCCTTCTCCAGTCGGACCAGAATCGACGGAACGAGTCCTGGAACCGCACGTCCTCCAGCAGCCGGTTGTTAAAGTGCCAGTATGCGGACCCCGTCCTCGCGCGGAGCGAAGCGAGCTCCGCCCACACCAGGTGGTGGTCCGAACACGGCACCGGCCGCATGGAGGCCGCCGGGACGCAGGAAACGTACGCCCGAGACACGTAAAGGCGGTTGACTCTAGACCATCCAACTCCAGGCCTCACCCAAGTAAAGGCGCTGGAGTCGGGGTGGAGATTTCGCCAGACGTCCACCAAGTCGAAGGACCCGACCAGGTCCCTCAACTTCTCCATCGCCGTCATGCACTGCGGGGCACCGGAGCGGTCCCTCGCCTCGAGGGTGCAGTTAAAATCCCCCCCGAGGACAATGCAGTCGCCGACGTCGACGGAGCCAAGAAGAGCGGAGACCTCTTCAAAGAAGCGCGTTTGCTGCGGGCCGGGATGAGGGGCGTACACGTTCACGAGATGGAGTGGCACGTCCCCCAGGCGAACCGTTACGTGCAGCAAGCGGCCTGGCACGGGCTCCTCGACCCCCAAGATCTCCGGCTGAAAATGCGGGCCCAGCAAGATGGCCACCCCACTAGAAATGGCAGTGAGGTGGCTCATGCGGACCTCTCCTTGCCATTCCAGGAGCCACGTGGCTTCGTCTCCCGGAACGGTGTGGGTTTCTTGCAGGAAGCACACCGCATATTTCCCCTCCCGCAGGAGCGAAAAATTGTCAAATCTACGGCGTGCCCCTCTGCCGCCGTTGATGTTGAGGCTGGCTATGGTTATCTTCATGGCAAAAGCATAGTGCAACCTCTACCTTAACCTATTGTGGGGGAGGGAGCGGAGTCTTTTGTTGAACTCCGCTCCCTCCGCAGCCCAGCGAGGAGTCCCTCGAGCTCGCGCAGCTCAAGATGTTGCGCCTTTGTCAGGGGCCCGCCCGCGGCCAAGGTTTTGACGGCGGCGCGGACGGACGCCTTGATCAGCTCTGGCTCGGACCATTTTTCCAGGGCCAGTCGGGCTTGGTTGCAGCGACCCCGGCTCTGGGCCAAAAAGTCCCGGAGTTCCTTTGCAGGAATGAGGATGGTCTCGGCAGCGGCCGCGAGCAGATCCACCGCCTCGCTGGCGGTAGTCTCTAGGTCTTCACCCGCGTCCCCCACCGAGTCCCCGTCCTCCTCCGGGAGGTGGCCGCCAGCAGCCAGCCCATCGACCGCACAAGGTACGGCAAATGAACCGGCCGCTCCAACCGGCCCTGGCACTGCCCCGATCCCACCCCCAGGATCGTCGGCAGAGGAGTCCCCACTGGGCTCTTTTAAAAATGGTGCTGGGTCGGGAAATGACAGCGGAAGGGGTTCCCCCCCCGCCCCAGGAACCGGAGAACAAGGAGAGACCCGGCCATAGGAAATCCCCAGGCTCTCCAAGTGCTCCAGCCCCACAGCAAGAGGCGAGGGTGGGTGTTCCTCCCCCTCCCCGCTGCCACCCCCCGGCCCAGCATTTACAGTGTCATATTTAATAGTTTGTGTTTCTGCCGGGTCGAGCGACTCCCGGGGGAAGTTGGGTATTGGCTGGGCGGGCTCAGGTTCGGCCTTTTCGGCCTCGCCCGACTCAGTCCCCGGGACGCCCGGCCCGGCGGCTACGCATTCCTCCGCGGTCCCCACGCCCCCCACGACAGGCAGATCTTCCACTCCATCCCCGGGAGGCAGAGGCTGGGCAGCCTCAACTGTTTCACCCTCCCCGGGGACAGACTCCTCCCGCCTACGGCGCTGCTTGGGGGCGCTGGTTGGGGACGCGGTACACGCGGCGGGCACCAACTCCTCCACGGAGGGATGTTGTTCCCCCTCCGTCTCATCGGAGCCATGCCTCCTTTTGTTCCTGGCGGAGCGCGGAGGCAGGGAGACCTCCAAGTCTGCCGAGGCCTCCCGCTCCGCCCCCCCCTTTTTCTTTTCTTTCCCGCGCCTGGGCCCCTCTGTGGTGTTATTCAAGGGCCCGGGCACGGGCTCGGGGCACCCCGCGCTCGCCGGTGACTGGGTTGGGCTGAGCGCGGTGGTCAAACTTTCCGGCGCACCGAGGGAACCCGCCTCTAGATGTTTCTCCTTCTTCCGCGCCTTCTTTCCGCTCGGACGCTCTCCCTCCCCTCCGCCGGAGGCCCTGAAAACAAAGGCCTCCGACGATGCCCGCGCACCCATGGCTCCCGGCACGCAGACGCAACTAGGGGGAGGGGTGGCGGCGGCGCCAGCCTTGGCCGCATTCGGTGGTTTGGCGGCCTTGGAGGCGGGGCAGTTCTTGCGAACGTGCCCCACCTCCCTGCAGGCATGGCACCGCACGCCATCCGACGTCCAAAAGACGCGGTAGGCAGTCCCCTCGTGCACCACATTAAAGTTCCCCTCCGTCGTCTCCTCCCGCGCCAGCCGGACAAAGAGCTGGCGGCGGAAGGAGAACACGTGGCGCAGGCTGTTCTCCCTGAGGCCGAGCGGTATGGGGTTGATCCCCGACCTTACCTCCCCCAGTTGGTGTAGGTGAGGGAGGAGGAGCTCAGCGGGAACAAAGGGCGGGACGTTTGAAATGATGACCCTCTGCGCGGTGGCCTCGAGAGGGTCCACCGGCAGGAACGTCCCTCCCATCGTGAGCCCCTTTTCAAGGGCCAGGGACACCGCCCGCTCCGACCCCAGGAAGAACACGGCCTTCCCAGACATCTTGGTTGCTGCGACAATGGCCGAGGGGCCGACTACCCCAGCCATCGCCCGCAGGCACTCCTCGATGGTCATTGTGGGGTGAGTGTAGCTCTTGACCCCGTGTTTTTTAGTAATTAATCTAAATGGTGGCAGGGCAGCGGGTGGCGCAGGAGGTGCCGTGGATGTGGACACCGCCTGCGCATACGTCCTTGCTGGCCCTGCCACCGGCGTGGATGGGGTCGCCATCACGGGGTCCCTTTAAGGGCTACACCCACCCCAAAGTCACAGGCCTTAATGGTCTTAATTAGGCCTCTTATCTAAAAGACTGAAGCAGAGGAGCTCTTAACGAGGTACCTCTCCCCTAGTTGGCAATTGGGGAGGGGCCTTGCTCCCTCTGCTCAGTTGTCTTAATTGTTTTTTTTTAAATTAAATTTGGAAGGAAGGGCTCTCAGAGAGAGAAGGGAGAAACAGTGTAACAGAGAAAGAGAGAGGGGTGTGGGAAGGGGGGTGGCGACTGCGAGGGCAGGTCTCCCCTCGCAGCTGTGGGTGGGTGCACTCCCCAGATGGCAAAACAAAAAGTCTTTGGGGTGGTCTTCAGGTGGGGGGAGAAGATGTCTTCACCTGGGGTAGCTGGAGCCACCAGGCACACACTACTAACGATCTTTAATTGGGTGATTAAGAAAACAATCTTCAGCCTGGTAGCTCCAGCTATCCCAGGCTAGGCAAATGTGGGGGGTGGGGGGGGTTCCAATTGTGGGGGGGGCCTAGTTGTAAGCACGGCCCCCACGCACACTTCCACACACACACACACCCCCGCGATGTTCCGGCCCTCAGTGGTCTTCTTTCCTCCCCCCACCGATACAACAAAGTCTTTTTGGGAAATGCACCAACATCCACCTGTTGAAATGTAGAGTCTCCCTCCTTCCACACTGGATGTTGGTGGTCTTTTCCCCCTCTCTCCAACTCCTTGCAGAATGGTAAAGTTGTTGAAAAGTTTTCTGTTCTCCTCCTCTCCCTCTGGATAAAAGTTGGTGTTGAAGCCTCTTTCCTCCTTCTCTTCCTGGGCTGGTCTCAGGGCTCTCCAGGCAGGAGCTCAAGTTGCTAGCTGCTTCCCTCACTGCTCACAGCTCCAACTGAGCAGGACACGCCTCTACTGCTCCAAGATTGGTTCCTTGGGCATGAAACTCTTTTGAGTTAACCTGCAAAACATAAAACATGTATCCGTGCCACCCGACCTGGATGACACACACAAGACATTTACAAGGCCCTTTATTTTTTTTTATTTTTTTTTTCCCCTTATTCCAGTGCCCCCTATAAAAGGAGTGGGGGACACTAAAAGCACCGGCAATTAAAACAAATTAAACTTTAAAACGTAAAATCAAATTAAAATTTGGTTGCCGGGCGTGATGATGCACTCCAGTCCCTCCGGTGCCCACCTCTCGCGGAAGGCCGCGAGCGTACCGGTGGACACCGCGTGCTCCATCTCCAAGGACACCCTGGACCGGATGTAAGAGCGGAAGAGAGGCAGGCAGTCAGGTTGAACGACCCCCTCGACCGCCCGCTGCCTGGACCGGCTGATGGCACCCTTGGCCGTGCCCAGGAGCAGTCCTACGAGGAGGCCTTCGGACCTACCCGCTCCCCTCCGCACAGTGTGCCCAAAGATCAGGAGAGTGGGACTGAAGTGCAGCCAGAATTTCAGGAGCAGCCCCTTCAAATAATAAAACAGGGGCTGCAACATTGTGCATTCCATAAAAACATGGAACACGGACTCCTCCAGACCGCAGAAATTGCAGGCGGTCTGGGATTCCGTGAACCGGCTTAAAAATTTATTGCACGGCACTGCTCCGTGCACCACCCTCCAGGCCAAGTCCCCGATGAATAGTGGGAGGACCCCTGCGTAGAGGGCCCTCCATCGGGGACCCCCGCCTCCTCCGGACGGCAAGATGGTACGCCATGGCGTGTCCGGACGGCCGGCGAGGATGGCAAAGTTGAGGGTGTGCAGGAGCAGCCCGTACAGGAAACCCCTCCGCGCGGAACTGAAAGGCACGGAGGGGATTTCCCCGAGGCGGCTCCAGTTGTGAGACGCCGGCCCCCGAGGTAGGTTCCGGGGTTTGGCGCCGATGAGGAATTCCGTCCGGAAGGGGGTCAGTTCGGACGGGATCTCCCCACGTGCCTGAGCCTCCTCGATGCACCTAACGGAGTCAGGGCCCAGAGCTGTTTTTAGCGACTCGATGGCATCGGCCGCGTGGCGGACGTTGGCAGAATTAAGGCGCCGCGCCAGCGTGTCTGGCGCCATCCAGCCCGCTCCTCCGCCTTCGAGCAGGTCCCTGACCCTGGTCACCTCACCAGCCACAGCCCTCTCTTCCGACCGCCACATGAAACCTCGGCCGTGCAGGTACGGATTCCCGAGCAGCGGCTCCTGCAGGACGGCCGCCACTCCAGCCGGCGGAGAGCTGCGCTTGGTGGAGACTTTGTTCCAGACCCTGATGAGTTCCCTGTAAAAGACAGGCAGCTCCCGGAGGGCGGTCCTGGCACCCCCCAAGTTCACAAACAGCAGCTGCGTGTCATAATTGAGGTCGAGCTGCTGGCGGAAGAAATACCTCGCCAGAGCACACCACCTAGGAGGGGGCTCGACGTAAAGGTATCTCTGCAGGGACTGAAGACGGAAAGTCGCGAGCTGGGCGCTGACGCACACCAACGACTGACCGCCCTCCTCAAGCGGGAGACTCAGGACCGCGGCAGAGACCCAGTGCTTCCTGTTGTTCCAGAAGAAGTCCACCAGCTTCTTCTGTATCTTGGCGACAAACGCAGGGGGAGGGGTCAAAGTGACCAGCCGGTACCACAACATTGCGGCCACCAGCTGGTTTATGACTAGCGCTCGACCCCTGTAGGACAGCACTCGGAGCAGTCCTGTCCAGCGCCCTAGGCGAGCGGCGACCTTGGCCTCCAGCTCCTGCCAGTTCGCCGGCCAGGCTCCCTCGTCGGGGCTAAGGTAGACTCCCAGATAGAGGAGATGGGTCGTGCTCCAGGCAAAAGGCCTGAGCTCCTCCGGCAGGGAGTCCACCCGCCACTGACCCACCAGGAGTCCAGAACATTTATCCCAGTTGATCCTGGCGGAGGACGCGGCCGAGTAAATCTCCTGGCACTGACGCATCCTCCGCAGGTCAACGGGATCCTCTACCGCGAGGAGCACGTCATCGGCGTAAGCCGAGAGGACGACCTCCACGCCCGGCCCTTGCAGAGCCAGTCCCGTCAACCTCGTCCGCAAGAGGCGCAGGAAAGGCTCCACGCAAACGGCGTATAACTGGCCGGACATGGGGCATCCCTGGCGCACCCCTCTCCTAAAGCGAAGGGGCGCCGTCAAGGACCCGTTAACCTTAATCAGACACTCCGCGGCGGCGTACAAAAGTCGGATCCGGGCGACGAAATGCGGCCCGAACACGAAAGCGCGCAGAGTTCCGAGCAGATAGTCGTGATCCACCCTGTCGAACGCCTTCTCTTGGTCGAGGGATAGGAAGGCGACCGACAGACCAGCCTCCTGGGAACAATGGATGAGGTCCCGGACCAGATGGATGTTATCGTGGATTGTCCGGCCCGGGACCGTGTATGACTGGTCGGGGTGGATCATGTGGTCCAGCACGGCACCAAGGCGAGCAGACATCGCCCTGGCGAAGATTTTGTAGTCCGTGCTGAGGAGGGAGACCGGGCGCCAGTTCTTAAGGAGGCGGAGATCGCCCTTCTTAGGCAGCAGGACGATGACTGCCCTGCGCCAAGAGAGGGGCATCTCCCCGGTCGCCAGACTTTCCCCCAGGACCCGCGCGTAGTCGCTCCCCAGGACGTCCCAGAACGCCCTGTGGAACTCCACGGTCAGCCCGTCCAGCCCCGGGGATTTTCCCCTCGAGAGCCGGGCGAGGGCACCGGTCAGCTCCGCCAGGCTTAGCGGAGCTTCCAGATTTTCGGCGCCCTCCGGGCTGACCTTCGGCAGGTCCTCCCACAAAATTCTACGCGCTTCCTCGCTGGACGGATCCGGAGAGAACAGAGCCCCGTAATATTCACGGACCCTGTTGTTGACGCCCTCCGGATCCGAGACGAGAGAGCCGTCGTCGGCCAGCAGCGTCAAGAGCTGCTTACGGACACTCTGCCTTTTTTCCAGCGAGTAGAAGAAGGGGGAGCCGCGGTCCAGATCCCGCAGGAACCGGATCCGCGACCTCACGAACGCGCCTCGGGACCCGACGAGCTGCAGGTCCTTCAGCGCGGCCTTCTTCGCTTCGTACACCGTCCGCAGGGCCGGGTCCTGGACGACTTGACCGAGACGGGCTTCCAGGTCGAGCACCTCTTTTTCTAGGCGCCGACTCTTGCCGCCCGCCTCTTGGTCGACCCCCTCGCGTACTCTTGACAGAAGACGCGGACGTGAGCCTTGCCCACGTCCCACCATAGCCTCAAGGAGGGGAAGCCCCCCTGCTTCCTTCTCCAGTCGGACCAGAATCGACGGAACGAGTCCTGGAACCGCACGTCCTCCAGCAGCCGGTTGTTAAAGTGCCAGTATGCGGACCCCGTCCTCGCGCGGAGCGAAGCGAGCTCCGCCCACACCAGGTGGTGGTCCGAACACGGCACCGGCCGCATGGAGGCCGCCGGGACGCAGGAAACGTACGCCCGAGACACGTAAAGGCGGTTGACTCTAGACCATCCAACTCCAGGCCTCACCCAAGTAAAGGCGCTGGAGTCGGGGTGGAGATTTCGCCAGACGTCCACCAAGTCGAAGGACCCGACCAGGTCCCTCAACTTCTCCATCGCCGTCATGCACTGCGGGGCACCGGAGCGGTCCCTCGCCTCGAGGGTGCAGTTAAAATCCCCCCCGAGGACAATGCAGTCGCCGACGTCGACGGAGCCAAGAAGAGCGGAGACCTCTTCAAAGAAGCGCGTTTGCTGCGGGCCGGGATGAGGGGCGTACACGTTCACGAGATGGAGTGGCACGTCCCCCAGGCGAACCGTTACGTGCAGCAAGCGGCCTGGCACGGGCTCCTCGACCCCCAAGATCTCCGGCTGAAAATGCGGGCCCAGCAAGATGGCCACCCCACTAGAAATGGCAGTGAGGTGGCTCATGCGGACCTCTCCTTGCCATTCCAGGAGCCACGTGGCTTCGTCTCCCGGAACGGTGTGGGTTTCTTGCAGGAAGCACACCGCATATTTCCCCTCCCGCAGGAGCGAAAAATTGTCAAATCTACGGCGTGCCCCTCTGCCGCCGTTGATGTTGAGGCTGGCTATGGTTATCTTCATGGCAAAAGCATAGTGCAACCTCTACCTTAACCTATTGTGGGGGAGGGAGCGGAGTCTTTTGTTGAACTCCGCTCCCTCCGCAGCCCAGCGAGGAGTCCCTCGAGCTCGCGCAGCTCAAGATGTTGCGCCTTTGTCAGGGGCCCGCCCGCGGCCAAGGTTTTGACGGCGGCGCGGACGGACGCCTTGATCAGCTCTGGCTCGGACCATTTTTCCAGGGCCAGTCGGGCTTGGTTGCAGCGACCCCGGCTCTGGGCCAAAAAGTCCCGGAGTTCCTTTGCAGGAATGAGGATGGTCTCGGCAGCGGCCGCGAGCAGATCCACCGCCTCGCTGGCGGTAGTCTCTAGGTCTTCACCCGCGTCCCCCACCGAGTCCCCGTCCTCCTCCGGGAGGTGGCCGCCAGCAGCCAGCCCATCGACCGCACAAGGTACGGCAAATGAACCGGCCGCTCCAACCGGCCCTGGCACTGCCCCGATCCCACCCCCAGGATCGTCGGCAGAGGAGTCCCCACTGGGCTCTTTTAAAAATGGTGCTGGGTCGGGAAATGACAGCGGAAGGGGTTCCCCCCCCGCCCCAGGAACCGGAGAACAAGGAGAGACCCGGCCATAGGAAATCCCCAGGCTCTCCAAGTGCTCCAGCCCCACAGCAAGAGGCGAGGGTGGGTGTTCCTCCCCCTCCCCGCTGCCACCCCCCGGCCCAGCATTTACAGTGTCATATTTAATAGTTTGTGTTTCTGCCGGGTCGAGCGACTCCCGGGGGAAGTTGGGTATTGGCTGGGCGGGCTCAGGTTCGGCCTTTTCGGCCTCGCCCGACTCAGTCCCCGGGACGCCCGGCCCGGCGGCTACGCATTCCTCCGCGGTCCCCACGCCCCCCACGACAGGCAGATCTTCCACTCCATCCCCGGGAGGCAGAGGCTGGGCAGCCTCAACTGTTTCACCCTCCCCGGGGACAGACTCCTCCCGCCTACGGCGCTGCTTGGGGGCGCTGGTTGGGGACGCGGTACACGCGGCGGGCACCAACTCCTCCACGGAGGGATGTTGTTCCCCCTCCGTCTCATCGGAGCCATGCCTCCTTTTGTTCCTGGCGGAGCGCGGAGGCAGGGAGACCTCCAAGTCTGCCGAGGCCTCCCGCTCCGCCCCCCCCTTTTTCTTTTCTTTCCCGCGCCTGGGCCCCTCTGTGGTGTTATTCAAGGGCCCGGGCACGGGCTCGGGGCACCCCGCGCTCGCCGGTGACTGGGTTGGGCTGAGCGCGGTGGTCAAACTTTCCGGCGCACCGAGGGAACCCGCCTCTAGATGTTTCTCCTTCTTCCGCGCCTTCTTTCCGCTCGGACGCTCTCCCTCCCCTCCGCCGGAGGCCCTGAAAACAAAGGCCTCCGACGATGCCCGCGCACCCATGGCTCCCGGCACGCAGACGCAACTAGGGGGAGGGGTGGCGGCGGCGCCAGCCTTGGCCGCATTCGGTGGTTTGGCGGCCTTGGAGGCGGGGCAGTTCTTGCGAACGTGCCCCACCTCCCTGCAGGCATGGCACCGCACGCCATCCGACGTCCAAAAGACGCGGTAGGCAGTCCCCTCGTGCACCACATTAAAGTTCCCCTCCGTCGTCTCCTCCCGCGCCAGCCGGACAAAGAGCTGGCGGCGGAAGGAGAACACGTGGCGCAGGCTGTTCTCCCTGAGGCCGAGCGGTATGGGGTTGATCCCCGACCTTACCTCCCCCAGTTGGTGTAGGTGAGGGAGGAGGAGCTCAGCGGGAACAAAGGGCGGGACGTTTGAAATGATGACCCTCTGCGCGGTGGCCTCGAGAGGGTCCACCGGCAGGAACGTCCCTCCCATCGTGAGCCCCTTTTCAAGGGCCAGGGACACCGCCCGCTCCGACCCCAGGAAGAACACGGCCTTCCCAGACATCTTGGTTGCTGCGACAATGGCCGAGGGGCCGACTACCCCAGCCATCGCCCGCAGGCACTCCTCGATGGTCATTGTGGGGTGAGTGTAGCTCTTGACCCCGTGTTTTTTAGTAATTAATCTAAATGGTGGCAGGGCAGCGGGTGGCGCAGGAGGTGCCGTGGATGTGGACACCGCCTGCGCATACGTCCTTGCTGGCCCTGCCACCGGCGTGGATGGGGTCGCCATCACGGGGTCCCTTTAAGGGCTACACCCACCCCAAAGTCACAGGCCTTAATGGTCTTAATTAGGCCTCTTATCTAAAAGACTGAAGCAGAGGAGCTCTTAACGAGGTACCTCTCCCCTAGTTGGCAATTGGGGAGGGGCCTTGCTCCCTCTGCTCAGTTGTCTTAATTGTTTTTTTTTAAATTAAATTTGGAAGGAAGGGCTCTCAGAGAGAGAAGGGAGAAACAGTGTAACAGAGAAAGAGAGAGGGGTGTGGGAAGGGGGGTGGCGACTGCGAGGGCAGGTCTCCCCTCGCAGCTGTGGGTGGGTGCACTCCCCAGATGGCAAAACAAAAAGTCTTTGGGGTGGTCTTCAGGTGGGGGGAGAAGATGTCTTCACCTGGGGTAGCTGGAGCCACCAGGCACACACTACTAACGATCTTTAATTGGGTGATTAAGAAAACAATCTTCAGCCTGGTAGCTCCAGCTATCCCAGGCTAGGCAAATGTGGGGGGTGGGGGGGGTTCCAATTGTGGGGGGGGCCTAGTTGTAAGCACGGCCCCCACGCACACTTCCACACACACACACACCCCCGCGATGTTCCGGCCCTCAGTGGTCTTCTTTCCTCCCCCCACCGATACAACAAAGTCTTTTTGGGAAATGCACCAACATCCACCTGTTGAAATGTAGAGTCTCCCTCCTTCCACACTGGATGTTGGTGGTCTTTTCCCCCTCTCTCCAACTCCTTGCAGAATGGTAAAGTTGTTGAAAAGTTTTCTGTTCTCCTCCTCTCCCTCTGGATAAAAGTTGGTGTTGAAGCCTCTTTCCTCCTTCTCTTCCTGGGCTGGTCTCAGGGCTCTCCAGGCAGGAGCTCAAGTTGCTAGCTGCTTCCCTCACTGCTCACAGCTCCAACTGAGCAGGACACGCCTCTACTGCTCCAAGATTGGTTCCTTGGGCATGAAACTCTTTTGAGTTAACCTGCAAAACATAAAACATGTATCCGTGCCACCCGACCTGGATGACACACACAAGACATTTACAAGGCCCTTTATTTTTTTTTATTTTTTTTTTCCCCTTATTCCAGTGCCCCCTATAAAAGGAGTGGGGGACACTAAAAGCACCGGCAATTAAAACAAATTAAACTTTAAAACGTAAAATCAAATTAAAATTTGGTTGCCGGGCGTGATGATGCACTCCAGTCCCTCCGGTGCCCACCTCTCGCGGAAGGCCGCGAGCGTACCGGTGGACACCGCGTGCTCCATCTCCAAGGACACCCTGGACCGGATGTAAGAGCGGAAGAGAGGCAGGCAGTCAGGTTGAACGACCCCCTCGACCGCCCGCTGCCTGGACCGGCTGATGGCACCCTTGGCCGTGCCCAGGAGCAGTCCTACGAGGAGGCCTTCGGACCTACCCGCTCCCCTCCGCACAGTGTGCCCAAAGATCAGGAGAGTGGGACTGAAGTGCAGCCAGAATTTCAGGAGCAGCCCCTTCAAATAATAAAACAGGGGCTGCAACATTGTGCATTCCATAAAAACATGGAACACGGACTCCTCCAGACCGCAGAAATTGCAGGCGGTCTGGGATTCCGTGAACCGGCTTAAAAATTTATTGCACGGCACTGCTCCGTGCACCACCCTCCAGGCCAAGTCCCCGATGAATAGTGGGAGGACCCCTGCGTAGAGGGCCCTCCATCGGGGACCCCCGCCTCCTCCGGACGGCAAGATGGTACGCCATGGCGTGTCCGGACGGCCGGCGAGGATGGCAAAGTTGAGGGTGTGCAGGAGCAGCCCGTACAGGAAACCCCTCCGCGCGGAACTGAAAGGCACGGAGGGGATTTCCCCGAGGCGGCTCCAGTTGTGAGACGCCGGCCCCCGAGGTAGGTTCCGGGGTTTGGCGCCGATGAGGAATTCCGTCCGGAAGGGGGTCAGTTCGGACGGGATCTCCCCACGTGCCTGAGCCTCCTCGATGCACCTAACGGAGTCAGGGCCCAGAGCTGTTTTTAGCGACTCGATGGCATCGGCCGCGTGGCGGACGTTGGCAGAATTAAGGCGCCGCGCCAGCGTGTCTGGCGCCATCCAGCCCGCTCCTCCGCCTTCGAGCAGGTCCCTGACCCTGGTCACCTCACCAGCCACAGCCCTCTCTTCCGACCGCCACATGAAACCTCGGCCGTGCAGGTACGGATTCCCGAGCAGCGGCTCCTGCAGGACGGCCGCCACTCCAGCCGGCGGAGAGCTGCGCTTGGTGGAGACTTTGTTCCAGACCCTGATGAGTTCCCTGTAAAAGACAGGCAGCTCCCGGAGGGCGGTCCTGGCACCCCCCAAGTTCACAAACAGCAGCTGCGTGTCATAATTGAGGTCGAGCTGCTGGCGGAAGAAATACCTCGCCAGAGCACACCACCTAGGAGGGGGCTCGACGTAAAGGTATCTCTGCAGGGACTGAAGACGGAAAGTCGCGAGCTGGGCGCTGACGCACACCAACGACTGACCGCCCTCCTCAAGCGGGAGACTCAGGACCGCGGCAGAGACCCAGTGCTTCCTGTTGTTCCAGAAGAAGTCCACCAGCTTCTTCTGTATCTTGGCGACAAACGCAGGGGGAGGGGTCAAAGTGACCAGCCGGTACCACAACATTGCGGCCACCAGCTGGTTTATGACTAGCGCTCGACCCCTGTAGGACAGCACTCGGAGCAGTCCTGTCCAGCGCCCTAGGCGAGCGGCGACCTTGGCCTCCAGCTCCTGCCAGTTCGCCGGCCAGGCTCCCTCGTCGGGGCTAAGGTAGACTCCCAGATAGAGGAGATGGGTCGTGCTCCAGGCAAAAGGCCTGAGCTCCTCCGGCAGGGAGTCCACCCGCCACTGACCCACCAGGAGTCCGGAACATTTATCCCAGTTGATCCTGGCGGAGGACGCGGCCGAGTAAATCTCCTGGCACTGACGCATCCTCCGCAGGTCAACGGGATCCTCTACCGCGAGGAGCACGTCATCGGCGTAAGCCGAGAGGACGACCTCCACGCCCGGCCCTTGCAGAGCCAGTCCCGTCAACCTCGTCCGCAAGAGGCGCAGGAAAGGCTCCACGCAAACGGCGTATAACTGGCCGGACATGGGGCATCCCTGGCGCACCCCTCTCCTAAAGCGAAGGGGCGCCGTCAAGGACCCGTTAACCTTAATCAGACACTCCGCGGCGGCGTACAAAAGTCGGATCCGGGCGACGAAATGCGGCCCGAACAAGAAAGCGCGCAGAGTTCCGAGCAGATAGTCGTGATCCACCCTGTCGAACGCCTTCTCTTGGTCGAGGGATAGGAAGGCGACCGACAGACCAGCCTCCTGGGAACAATGGATGAGGTCCCGGACCAGATGGATGTTATCGTGGATTGTCCGGCCCGGGACCGTGTATGACTGGTCGGGGTGGATCATGTGGTCCAGCACGGCACCAAGGCGAGCAGACATCGCCCTGGCGAAGATTTTTTAGTCCGTGCTGAGGAGGGAGACCGGGCGCCAGTTCTTAAGGAGGCGGAGATCGCCCTTCTTAGGCAGCAGGACGATGACTGCCCTGCGCCAAGAGAGGGGCATCTCCCCGGTCGCCAGACTTTCCCCCAGGACCCGCGCGTAGTCGCTCCCCAGGACGTCCCAGAACGCCCTGTGGAACTCCACGGTCAGCCCGTCCAGCCCCGGGGATTTTCCCCTCGAGAGCCGGGCGAGGGCACCGGTCAGTTCCGCCAGGCTTAGCGGAGCTTCCAGATTTTCGGCGCCCTCCGGGCTGACCTTCGGCAGGTCCTCCCACAAAATTCTACGCGCTTCCTCGCTGGACGGATCCGGAGAGAACAGAGCCCCGTAATATTCACGGACCCTGTTGTTGACGCCCTCCGGATCCGAGACGAGAGAGCCGTCGTCGGCCAGCAGCGTCAAGAGCTGCTTACGGACACTCTGCCTTTTTTCCAGCGAGTAGAAGAAGGGGGAGCCGCGGTCCAGATCCCGCAGGAACCGGATCCGCGACCTCACGAACGCGCCTCGGGACCCGACGAGCTGCAGGTCCTTCAGCGCGGCCTTCTTCGCTTCGTACACCGTCCGCAGGGCCGGGTCCTGGACGACTTGACCGAGACGGGCTTCCAGGTCGAGCACCTCTTTTTCTAGGCGCCGACTCTTGCCGCCCAACTCTTGGTCGACCCCCTCGCGTACTCTTGACAGAAGACGCGGACGTGAGCCTTGCCCACGTCCCACCATAGCCACAAGGAGGGGAAGCCCCCCTGCTTCCTTCTCCAGTCGGACCAGAATCGACGGAACGAGTCCTGGAACCGCACGTCCTCCAGCAGCCGGTTGTTAAAGTGCCAGTATGCGGACCCCGTCCTCGCGCGGAGCGAAGCGAGCTCCGCCCACACCAGGTGGTGGTCCGAACACGGCACCGGCCGCATGGAGGCCGCCGGGACGCAGGAAACGTACGCCCGAGACACGTAAAGGCGGTTGACTCTAGACCATCCAACTCCAGGCCTCACCCAAGTAAAGGCGCTGGAGTCGGGGTGGAGATTTCGCCAGACGTCCACCAAGTCGAAGGACCCGACCAGGTCCCTCAACTTCTCCATCGCCGTCATGCACTGCGGGGCACCGGAGCGGTCCCTCGCCTCGAGGGTGCAGTTAAAATCCCCCCCGAGGACAATGCAGTCGCCGACGTCGACGGAGCCAAGAAGAGCGGAGACCTCTTCAAAGAAGCGCGTTTGCTGCGGGCCGGGATGAGGGGCGTACACGTTCACGAGATGGAGTGGCACGTCCCCCAGGCGAACCGTTACGTGCAGCAAGCGGCCTGGCACGGGCTCCTCGACCCCCAAGATCTCCGGCTGAAAATGCGGGCCCAGCAAGATGGCCACCCCACTAGAAATGGCAGTGAGGTGGCTCATGCGGACCTCTCCTTGCCATTCCAGGAGCCACGTGGCTTCGTCTCCCGGAACGGTGTGGGTTTCTTGCAGGAAGCACACCGCATATTTCCCCTCCCGCAGGAGCGAAAAATTGTCAAATCTACGGCGTGCCCCTCTGCCGCCGTTGATGTTGAGGCTGGCTATGGTTATCTTCATGGCAAAAGCATAGTGCAACCTCTACCTTAACCTATTGTGGGGGAGGGAGCGGAGTCTTTTGTTGAACTCCGCTCCCTCCGCAGCCCAGCGAGGAGTCCCTCGAGCTCGCGCAGCTCAAGATGTTGCACCTTTGTCAGGGGCCCGCCCGCGGCCAAGGTTTTGACGGCGGCGCGGACGGACGCCTTGATCAGCTCTGGCTCGGACCATTTTTCCAGGGGCAGTCGGGCTTGGTTGCAGCGACCCCGGCTCTGGGCCAAAAAGTCCCGGAGTTCCTTTGCAGGAATGAGGATGGTCTCGGCAGCGGCCGCGAGCAGATCCACCGCCTCGCTGGCGGTGGTCTCTAGGTCTTCACCCGCGTCCCCCACCGAGTCCCCGTCCTCCTCCGGGAGGTGGCCGCCAGCAGCCAGCCCATCGACCGCACAAGGTACGGCAAATGAACCGGCCGCTCCAACCGGCCCTGGCACTGCCCCGATCCCACCCCCAGGATCGTCGGCAGAGGAGTCCCCACTGGGCTCTTTTAAAAATGGTGCTGGGTCGGGAAATGACAGCGGAAGGGGTTCCCCCCCCGCCCCAGGAACCGGAGAACAAGGAGAGACCCGGCCATAGGAAATCCCCAGGCTCTCCAAGTGCTCCAGCCCCACAGCAAGAGGCGAGGGTGGGTGTTCCTCCCCCTCCCCGCTGCCACCCCCCGGCCCAGCATTTACAGTGTCATATTTAATAGTTTGTGTTTCTGCCGGGTCGAGCGACTCCCGGGGGAAGTTGGGTATTGGCTGGGCGGGCTCAGGTTCGGCCTTTTCGGCCTCGCCCGACTCAGTCCCCGGGACGCCCGGCCCGGCGGCTACGCATTCCTCCGCGGTCCCCACGCCCCCCACGACAGGCAGATCTTCCACTCCATCCCCGGGAGGCAGAGGCTGGGCAGCCTCAACTGTTTCACCCTCCCCGGGGACAGACTCCTCCCGCCTACGGCGCTGCTTGGGGGCGCTGGTTGGGACGCGGGACACGCGGCGGGCACCAACTCCTCCACGGAGGGATGTTGTTCCCCCTCCGTCTCATCGGAGCCGTGCCTCCTTTTGTTCCTGGGGGCGCCCGGAGGCAGGGAGACCCCCATGTCTGCCGAGGCCTCCCGCTCCGCCCCCCCCTTTTTCTTTTCTTGCCCGCGCCTGGGCCCCTCTGTGGTGTTATTCAAGGGCCCGGGCACGGGCTCGGGGCACCCCGCGCTCGCCGGTGACTGGGTTGGGCTGAGCGCGGTGGTCAAACCTTCCGGCGCACCGAGGGGACCCGCCTCTAGATGTTTCTCCTTCTTCCGCGCCTTCTTTCCGCTCGGACGCCCTCCCTCCCCCCCGCCGGAGGCCCTGAAAACAAAGGCCTCCGACGATGCCCGCGCACCTACGGCTCCCGGCACGCGGACGCAACTAGGGGGAGGGGTGGCGGCGGCGCCAGCCTTGGCCGCCTTCGGTGGTTTGGCGGCCTTGGAGGCGGGGCAGTTCTTGCGAACGTGCCCCACCTCCCTGCAGGCATGGCACCGCACGCCGTCCGACGTCCAAAAGACGCGGTAGGCAGTCCCCTCGTGCACCACATTAAAGTTCCCCTCCGTCGTCTCCTCCCGCGCCAGCCGGACAAAGAGCTGGCGGCGGAAGGAGAACACGTGGCGCAGGTTGTTCTCCCTGAGGCCGAGCGGTATGGGGTTGATCCCCGACCTTACCTCCCCCAGTTGGTGTAGGTGAGGGAGGAGGAGCTCAGCGGGAACAAAGGGCGGGACGTTTGAAATGATGACCCTCTGCGCGGTGGCCTCGAGAGGGTCCACCGGCAGGAACGTCCTGCCCACCGTGAGCCCCTTTTCAAGGGCCAGGGACACCGCCCGCTCCGACCCCAGGAAGAACACGGCCTTCCCAGACATCTTGGAGGCTGCGACAATGGCCGAGGGGCCGACTACCCCAGCCATCGCCCGCACGCACTCCTCAATGCTCATTGTGGGGTGAGTGTAGCTCTTGACCCCGTGTTTTTTTGTAATGAGTCTGAATGGTGGCAGGGCAGCGGGTGGCGCAGGAGGTGCCGTGGAAGCGGTTGCCACCTGCGCATACGTCTTCGCTGGCCCTGCCACCGGCGTGGATGGGGTCGCCATCACGGGGTCCCTTTAAGGGCTACACCCACCCCAAAGTCACAGGCCTTAATGGTCTTAATTAGGCCTCTTATCTAAAAGACTGAAGCAGAGGAGCTCTTAACGAGGTACCTCTCCCCTAGTTGGCAATTGGGGAGAGGCCTTGCTCCCTCTGCTCAGTTGTCTTAATTGGTTTTTTTTTAAATTAAATTTGGAAGGAAGGGCTCTCAGAGAGAGAGGGGAGAAACAGTGTAACAGAGAAAGAGAGAGGGGGGTGGGAAGGGGGGGGGGACTGCGAGGGCAGGTCTCCCCTCGCAGCTGTGGGTGGGTGCACTCCCCAGATGGCAAAACAAAAAGTCTTTGGGGTGGTCTTCAGGTGGGGGGAGAAGATGTCTTCACCTGGGGTAGCTGGAGCCACCAGGCACACACTACCAACGATCTTTAATTGGGTGATTAAGAAAACAATCTTCAGCCTGGTAGCTCCAGCTATCCCAGGCTAGGCAAATGTGGGGGGTGGGGGGGGTTCCAATTGTGGGGGGGCCCCAGTTGTAAGCACGGCCCCCACGCACACTACCACACACACACACACCCCCCGCGATGTTCCGGCCCTCAGTGGTCTTCTTTCCTCCCCCCACCGATACAACAAAGTCTGTTTGGGGAAATGCACCCACACCCACCTGTAGAATGTTGGGTCTCCCTCCTTCCACACTGGATGTTGTTGGTTTTTCCCCCTCTCTCCAACTCCTTGCAGAATGGTAAAAAGTTGATGAAAATGTTTTCTTTTCTCCTCCTCTCCCTCTGGGTAAAAGTTGAAGGTGAAGCCCCTTTCTTCCTTCTCTTCCTGGGCTGGTCTCAGGGCTCTCCAGGCAGGAGCGCAAGTTGCTAGCAGCTCCACTCACTGCTCACAGCTCCAACTGAGCAGGACACGCCTCCACAGCTCCACAATTGGTCCTTGTGCATGAAACTCTTTTTGGAGTTCACCTGCAAAACATAAAACATTAAACGGTGCCACCCGACCTGGGTGACACTCCAGACATTTACAAGGCCCTTTTTTTTCCCACCTTTTTTTTGTTTTTTTTTGGTGTTTTTCTTTTTTTTTTTTTTTGTTTTTTTTTGGGCACTAAAATCACAATTTTTCCCCAGTGCCCCCTATAAAAGGGAAGGGGACACTAAAAGCACCGGCAATTAAAACAAATTAACTTTAAAACGTAAAATCAAATTAAAATTTGGTTGCCGGGCGTGATGATGCACTCCAGTCCCTCCGGTGCCCACCTCTCGCGGAAGGCCGCGAGCGTACCGGTGGACACCGCGTGCTCCATCTCCAAGGACACCCTGGACCGGATGTAAGAGCGGAAGAGAGGCAGGCAATCAGGTTGAACGACCCCCTCGACCACCCGCTGCCTGGACCGGCTGATGGCACCCTTGGCCGTGCCCAGGAGCAGTCCTACGAGGAGGCCTTCGGACCTACCCGCTCCCCTCCGCACAGGGTGCCCAAAGATCAGGAGAGTGGGACTGAAGTGCAGCCAGAATTTCAGGAGCAGCCCCTTCAAATAGTGGAACAGGGGCTGCAACCTTGTGCATTCAATAAAAACATGGAACACGGACTCCTCCAGACCGCAGAAATTGCAGGCGGCCTGGGAGTGCGTGAACCGGCTTAAAAATTTGTTGCACGGCACTGCTCCGTGCACCACCCTCCAGGCCATGTCCCCGATGAATAGCGGGAGGACCCCTGCGTAGAGTGCCCTCCATCGGGGACCCCCGCCTCCTCCGGACGGCAAGATGGTACGCCATGGCGTGTCCGGACGGCCGGCGAGGATGGCAAAGTTGAGGGTGTGCAGGAGTAACCCGTACAGGAAACCCCTCCGCGCGGAACTGAAAGGCACGGAGGGGATTTCCCCGAGGCGGCTCAAGTTGTGAGGCGCCGGCCCCCGAGGGAGGTTCCGGGGTTTGGCGCCGATGAGGAATTCCGTCCGGACGGGGGTCAGTTCGGACGGGATCTCCCCACGTGCTTGAGCCTCCTCGATGCACCTAACGGAGTCAGGGCCCAGAGCTGTTTTTAGCGACTCGATGGCATCGGCCGCGTGGCGGACGTTGGCAGAATTTAGGCGCCGCGCCAGCGTGTCTGGCGCCATCCAGCCCGCTCCTCCGCCATCGAGCAGGTCCCTGACCCTGGTCACCTCGTCAGCCACAGCCCTCTCTTCCGACCGCCACATAAAGCCTCGGCCGTGGAGGTACGGATTCCCGAGCAGCGGTTCCTGCAGGACGGCCGCCACTCCAGCCGGCGGAGAGCTGCGCTTGGTGGAGACTTTGTTCCAGACCCTGATGAGTTCCCTGTAAAAGACAGGCAGCTCCCGGAGGGCGGTCCTGGCACCCCCCAAGTTCACAAACAGGAGCTGCGTGTCATAATTGATGTCGAGCTGCTGGCGGAAGAAATACCTCGCCAGAGCGCACCACCTAGGAGGGGGTTCGACGTAAAGGTATCTCTGCAGGGTCTGAAGACAGAAAGTCGCGAGCTGGGCGCTGACGCACACCAACGACTGACCGCCCTCCTCAAGCGGGAGACTCAAGACCGCGGCAGAGACCCAGTGCTTCCTGTTGTTCCAGAAGAACTCCACCAGCTTCTTCTGTATCTTGGCGACAAACGCAGGGGGAGGGGTCAAAGTGACCAGCCGGTACCACAGCATTGCGGCCACCAGCTGGTTTATGACTAGCGCTCGACCCCTGTAGGACAGCACTCGGAGCAGTCCTGTCCAGCGCCCTAGGCGAGCGGCGACCTTGGCCTCCAGCTCCTGCCAGTTCGCCGGCCAGGCTCCCTCGTCGGGGCTAAGGTAGACTCCCAGATAGAGGAGATGGGTCGTGCTCCAGGCAAAAGGCCTGAGCTCCTCCGGCAGGGAGTCCACCCGCCACTGACCCACCAGGAGTCCGGAACATTTCTCCCAGTTGATCCTGGCGGAGGACGCGGCCGAGTAAATCTCCTGGCACTCACGCATCCTCCGCAGGTCAGCGGGATCCTCTATCGCGAGGAGCACGTCATCGGCGTAAGCCGAGAGGACGACCTCCACGCCCGGCCCTTGCAGAGCCAGTCCCGTCAACCTCGTCCGCAAGAGGCGCAGGAAAGGCTCCACGCAAGCGGCGTATAACTGGCCGGACATGGGGCATCCCTGGCGCACCCCTCTCCTAAAGCGAAGGGGCGCCGTCAAGGACCCGTTAACCTTAATCAGACACTCCGCGGCGGCGTACAAAAGTCGGATCCGGGCGACGAAATGCGTCCCGAACCCGAAAGCGCGCAGAGTTCCGAGCAGATAGTCGTGATCCACCCTGTCGAACGCCTTCTCTTGGTCGAGGGATAGGAAGGCGACAGACAGACCAGCCTCCTGGGAACAATGGATGAGGTCCCGGACCAGATGGATGTTATCGTGGATTGTCCGGCCCGGGACCGTGTATGACTGGTCGGGGTGGATCATGTGGTCCAGCACGGCACCAAGGCGAGCAGACATCGCCCTGGCGAAGATTTTTTAGTCCGTGCTGAGGAGGGAGACCGGGCGCCAGTTCTTAAGGAGGCGGAGATCGCCCTTCTTAGGCAGCAGGACGATGACTGCCCTGCGCCAAGAGAGGGGCATCTCCCCGGTCGCCAGACTTTCCCCCAGGACCCGCGCGTAGTCGCTCCCCAGGACGTCCCAGAACGCCCTGTGGAACTCCACGGTCAGCCCGTCCAGCCCCGGGGATTTTCCCCTCGAGAGCCGGGCGAGGGCACCGGTCAGCTCCGCCAGGCTTAGCGGAGCTTCCAGATTTTCGGCGCCCTCCGGGCTGACCTTCAGCGGGTCCTCCCACAAAACTCTACGCGCTTCCTCGCTGGACGGATCCGGAGAGAACAGAGCCCCGTAATATTCACGGGCCCTGTTGTTGACGCCCTCCGGATCCGAGACGAGAGAGCCGTCGTCGGCCAGCAGCGTCAAGAGCTGCTTACGGACACTCTGCCTTTTTTCCAGCGAGTAGAAGAAGGGGGAGCCGCGGTCCAGATCTCGCAGGAACCGGATCCGCGACCTCACGAACGCGCCTCGGGACCCGACGAGCTGCAGGTCCTTCAGCGCGGCCTTCTTCGTTTCGTACACCGTCCGCAGGGCCGGGTCCTGGACGACTTGACCGAGACGGGCTTCCAGGTCGAGCACCTCTTTTTCTAGGCGCCCGACTCTGGCCGCCCGCCTCTTGGTCGACCCCCTCGCGTACTCTTGACAGAAGACGCGGACGTGAGCCTTGCCCACGTCCCACCATAGCCTCAAGGAGGGGAAGCCCCCCTGCTTCCTTCTCCAGTCGGACCAGAATCGACGGAACGAGTCCTGGAACCGCTCGTCCTCCAGCAGCCGGTTGTTAAAGTGCCAGTACGCGGACCCCGTCCTCGCGCGGAGCGAAGCGAGCTCCGCCCACACCAGGTGGTGGTCCGAACACGGCACCGGCCGCATGGAGGCCGCCGGGACGCAGGAAACGTACGCCCGAGACACGTAAAGGCGGTCGACTCTAGACCATCCAACTCCAGGCCTCACCCAAGTAAAGGCGCTGGAGTCGGGGTGGAGATTTCGCCAGACGTCCACCAAGTCGAAGGACCCGACCAGGTCCCTCAACTTCTCCATCGCCGTCATGCACTGCGGGGCACCGGAGCAGTCCCTCGCCTCGAGGGTGCAGGTAAAATCCCCCCCGAGGACAATGCAGTCGCCGACGTCGACGGAGCCAAGAAGAGCGGACACCTCTTCAAAGAAGCGCGTTTGCTGCGGGCCGGGATGAGGGGCGTACACGTTCACGAGATGGAGCGGCACGTCCCCCAGGCGAACCGTTACGTGCAGCAAGCGGCCTGGCACGGGCTCCTCGACCCCCAAGATCTCCGGCTGAAAATGCGGGCCCAGCAAGATGGCCACCCCACTAGAAATGGTGGTGAGGTGGCTCATGCGGACCTCTCCTTGCCATTCCAGGAGCCACGTGGCTTCGTCTCCCGGAACGGTGTGGGTTTCTTGCAGGAAGCACACCGCATATTTCCCCTCCCGCAGGAGCGAAAAATTGTCAAATCTACGGCGTGCCCCTCTGCCGCCGTTGATGTTGAGGCTGGCTATGGTTATCTTCATGGCAAAAGCATAGTGCAACCTCTACCTTAACCTATTGTGGGGGAGGGAGCGGAGTCTTTTGTTGAACTCCGCTCCCTCCGCAGCCCAGCGAGGAGTCCCTCGAGCTCGCGCAGCTCAAGGTGCTGCTCCTTTGTCAAGGGCCCGCCCGCGGCCAAGGTTTTAACGGCGGCGCGGACGGACCCCTTGATCAGCTCCGGCTCGGACCATTTTTCCAGGGCCAGTCGGGCTTGGTCGCGGCGACCCCGGCTCTGGGCCAAAAAGTCCCGGAGTTCCTTTGCAGGAATGAGGAGGGCCTCAGCGGCGGCCGCGAGCAGATCCACCGCCTCCCTGGCGGTGGTCTCTAGGTCTTCACCCGCGTCCCCCACCGAGTCCCCGTCCTCCTCCGGGAGGTGGCCGCCAGCAGCCGGCCCATCGACCGCACAAGGTACGGCAAATGAACCGGCCGCTCCAACCGGCCCTGGCACTGCCCCGATCCCACCCCCAGGATCGTCGGCAGAGGAGTCCCCACTGGGCTCTTTTAAAAATGGTGCTGGGTCGGGAAATGACAGCGGAAGGGGTTCCCCCTCCGCCCCAGGAACCGGAGAACAAGGAGAGACCCGGCCATAGGAGATCCCCAGGCTCCCCAAGTGCTCCAGCTCCAAAGTAAGAGGCGAGGGTGGGTGTTCCTCCCCCTCCCCGCTGCCACCCCCTGGCCCAGCATCTACAGTTTCATTAAAATCAGTTTGTGTTTCTGCCGGGTCGAGCGACTCCCGGGGGAAGTTGGGTATTGGCTGGGCGGGCTCAGGTTCGGCCTTTTCGGCCCCGCCCGCCTCAGTCCCCGGGACGCCCGGCCCGGCGGCAATGCATTCTTCCGCTGGCCCCACGCCCCCCACGACAGGCAGATCTTCCACTCCATCCCCAGGAGGCAGCGGCTGGGCAGCCTCGACTGCCTCACCCTCCCCGGGGACAGACTCTTCGCGCCTGCAGCGCAATTTGGGAGCGCTGGTGGGGGACGCGGGACACGCGGCGGGCACCGACTCCTCCGCGGAGGGATGTTGTTCCCCCTCCGCCTCATCGGAGCCGCGCCTCCTTTTGTTCCTGGGGGTGCGCGGAGGCAGGGAGACCCCCATGTCTGCCGACGCCTCCCGCTCCGCCCCCCCCTTTTCCTTTCCTTTCCCGCGCCCGGGCCCCTCTGTGGTGTTATTCAAGGACTCGGGCACGGGCTCGGGGCACCACGCGCTCGCCGGTGACTGTGTTGGGCTGAGCGCGGTGGTGAAATTATCTGGCGCACCGAGGGGACCCGCCTCTAGATGTTTTGCCTTCTTCCGCGCCTTCTTTCCGGTCGGACGCTCTCCCTCCCCCCCGCCGGAGGCCCTGAAAACAAAGGCCTCCGACGATGCCCGCGCACCCATGGCTCCCGGCACGCGGACGCAACTAGGGGGAGGGGTGGCGGCGGCGCCAGCCTTGGCCGCCTTCGGTGTTTTGGCGGCCTTGGAGGCGGGGCAGTTCTTGCGAACGTGCCCCACCTCCCTGCAGGCATGGCACCGCACGCCGTCCGACGTCCAAAAGACGCGGTAGGCAGTCCCCTCGTGCACCACATTAAAGTTCCCCTCCGTCGTCTCCTCCCGCGCCAGCCGGACAAAGAGCTGGCGGCGGAAGGAGAACACGTGGCGCAGGCTGTTCTCCCCGAGGCCGAGCGGTATGGGGTTGATCCCCGACCTTACCTCCCCCAGTTGGTGTAGGTGAGGGAGGAGGAGCTCAGCGGGAACAAAGGGCGGGACGTTTGAAATGATGACCCTCTGCGCGGTGGCCTCGAGAGGGTCCACCGGCAGGAACGTCCCGCCCACCGTGAGCCCCTTTTCAAGGGCCAGGGACACCGCCCGCTCCGACCCCAGGAAGAACACGGCCTTCCCAGACATCTTGGAGGCTGCGACAATGGCCGAGGGGACGACTACCCCAGCCATCGCCCGCACGCACTCCTCGATGGTCATTGTGGGGTGAGTGTAGCTCTTGACCCCGTGTTTTTTTCTAATTAATCTAAATGGTGGCAGGGCAGCGGGTGGCGCAGGAGGTGCCGTGGATGTGGACACCGCCTGCGCATACGTCCTTGCTGGCCCTGCCACCGGCGTGGATGGGGTCGCCATCACGGGGTCCCTTTAAGGGCTACACCCACCCCAAAGTCACAGGCCTTAATGGTCTTTAATGGCCTCGTATATTAACTGAGCAGAGGAGCCCTTAAAGAGGCACCTCTCCCCTCGTTGGCAATTGGGGAGAGGCCTTGCTCCCTCTGCTCAGTTGTCCTAATTGTTTTTTTTTAAATTAGGAAGGAAAGGGTTCTCAGAGAGAGAGGGGAGAAACAGAGGGTAACGGAGAGAGAGAGAGAGGGGGTTGGGAAGGGGGTGGGGGGGCTGCAAGGGCAGGTCTCCCCTCGCAGCTGTGGGTGGGTGCACTCCCCAGATGGCAAAACAAAGTCTTTGGGGTGGTCTTCAGGTGGGGGGAGAAGACGTCTTCACCTGGGGTAGCTGGAGCCACCAGGCACACACTACCAACGATCTTTAATTGGGTGATTAAGAAAACAATCTTCAGCCTGGTAGCTCCAGCTATCCCAGGCTAGGCAAATGTGGTGGGTGGGGGGGGTTCCAATTGTGGGGGGGGGCCCAGTTGTAAACACGGCCCCCACGCACACTACCACACACACACACACCCCCCGCGATGTTCCGGCCCTCAGTTGTCTTCTTTCCTCCCCCCACCGATACAACAAAGTCTGTTTGGGGAAATGCACCCACACCCACCTGTAGAATGTTGGGTCTCCCTCCTTCCACACTGGATGTTGTTAGTTTTTCCCCCTTTCTCCAACTCCTTGCAGAATGGTAAAAAGTTGATGAAAATGTTTTCTTTTCTCCTCCTCTCCCTCTGGGTAAAAGTTGAAGGTGAAGCTCCTTTCTTCCTTCTCTTCCTGGGCTGGTCTCAGGGCTCTCCAGGCAGGAGCACAAGTTGCTAGCAGCTCCACTCACTGCTCACAGCTCCAACTGAGCAGGACACGCCTCCACAGCTCCACAATTGGTCCTTGTGCATGAAACTCTTTTGAGTTTACCTGCAAAACATAAAACATTAAGACCATGCCACCCGACCTGGGTGACACAGCAGACATTTTCAAGGCCTCTTTTTTTTTTAAATTATTTTTTTGGTTTTTTTTTTGGGGCGCTAAAATCAAATTTTCCCAGTGCCCCCTATAAAAGGGGAGGGGGACACTAAAAGCACCGGCAATTAAAACAAATTAAACTTTAAAACGTAAAATCAAATTAAAATTTGGTTGCCGGGCATGATGATGCACTCCAGTCCCTCCGGTGCCCACCTCTCGCGGAAGGCCGCGAGCGTACCGGTGGACACCGCGTGCTCCATCTCCAAGGACACCCTGGACCGGATGTAAGAGCGGAAGAGAGGCAGGCAGTCAGGTTGAACGACCCCCTCGACCGCCCGCTGCCTGGACCGGCTGATGGCACCCTTGGCCGTGCACAGGAGCAGTCCTACGAGGAGGCCTTCGGACCTACCCGCTCCCCTCCGCACAGGGTGCCCAAAGATCAGGAGAGTGGGACTGAAGTGCAGCCAGAATTTCAGGAGCAGCCCCTTCAAATAGTGGAACAGGGGCTGCAACCTTGTGCACTCCATAAAAACATGGAACACGGACTCCTCCAGACCGCAGAAAATGCAGGCGGCCTGGGAGTCCGTGAACCGGCTTAAAAGTTTGTTGCACGGCACTGCTCCGTGCACCACCCTCCAGGCCAAGTCCCCGATGAATAGTGGGAGGACCCCTGCGTAGAGTGCCCTCCATCGGGGACCCCCGCCTCCTCCGGACGGCAAGATGGTACGCCATGGCGTGTCCGGACGGCCGGCGAGGATGGCAAAGTTGAGGGTGTGCAGGAGCAGCCCGTACAGGAAACCCCTCCGCGCGGAACTGAAAGGCACGGAGGGGATTTCCCCGAGGCGGCTCAAGTTGTGAGGCGCCGGCCCCCGAGTGAGGTTCCGGGGTTTGGCGGCGATGAGGAATTCCGTCCGGACGGGGGTCAGTTCGGACGGGATCTCCCCACGTGCTTGAGCCTCCTCGATGCATCTAACGGAGTCAGGGCCCAGAGCTGTTTTTAGCGACTCGATGGCATCGGCCGCGTGGCGGACGTTGGCAGAATTTAGGCGCCGCGCCAGCGTGTCTGGCGCCATCCAGCCCGCTCCTCCGCCATCGAGCAGGTCCCTGACCTTGGTCACCTCACCAGCCACAGCCCTCTCTTCCGACCGCCACATAAAGCCTCGGCCGTGGAGGTACGGATTCCCGAGCAGCGGTTCCTGCAGGACGGCCGCCACTCCAGCCGGCGGAGAGCTGCGCTTGGTGGAGACTTTGTTCCAGACCCTGATGAGTTCCCTGTAAAAGACAGGCAGCTCCCGGAGGGCGGTCCTGGCACCCCCCAAGTTCACAAACAGGAGCTGCGTGTCATAATTGAGGTCGAGCTGCTGGCGGAAGAAATACCTCGCCAGAGCGCACCACCTAGGAGGGGGCTCGACGTAAAGGTATCTCTGCAGGGTCTGAAGACGGAAAGTCGCGAGCTGGGCGCTGACGCACACCAACGATTGACTGCCCTCCTCAAGCGGGAGACTCAAGACCACGGCAGAGACCCAGTGCTTCCTGTTGTTCCAGAAGAAGTCCACCAGCTTCTTCTGTATCTTGGCGACAAACGCAGGGGGAGGGGTCAAAGTGACCAGCCGGTACCACAGCATTGCGGCCACCAGCTGGTTTATGACTAGCGCTCGACCCCTGTAGGACAGCACTCGGAACAGTCCTGTCCAGCGCCCTAGGCGAGCGGCGACCTTGGCCTCCAGCTCCTGCCAGTTCGCCGGCCAGGCTCCCTCGTCGGGGCTAAGGTAGACTCCCAGATAGAGGAGATGGGTCGTGCTCCAGGCAAAAGGCCTGAGCTCCTCCGGCAGGGAGTCCACCCACCACTGACCCACCAGGAGTCCGGAACATTTCTCCCAGTTGATCCTGGCGGAGGACGCGGCCGAGTAAATCTCCTGGCACTCACGCATCCTCCGCAGGTCAGCGGGATCCTCTATCGCGAGGAGCACGTCATCGGCGTAAGCCGAGAGGACGACCTCCACGCCCGGCCCTTGCAGAGCCAGTCCCGTCAACCTCATCCGCAAGAGGCGCAGGAAAGGCTCCACGCAAACGGCGTATAACTGGCCGGACATGGGGCATCCCTGGCGCACCCCTCTCCTAAAGCGAAGGGGCGCCGTCAAGGACCCGTTAACCTTAATCAGACACTCCGCGGCGGCGTACAAAAGTCGGATCCGGGCGACGAAATGCGTCCCGAACCCGAAAGCGCGCAGAGTTCCGAGCAGATAGTCGTGATCCACCCGGTCGAACGCCTTCTCTTGGTCGAGGGATAGGAAGGCGACCGACAGACCAGCCTCCTGGCAACAATGGATGAGGTCCCGGACCAGATGGATGTTATCGTGGATTGTCCGGCCCGGGACCGTGTATGACTGGTCGGGGTGGATCATGTGGTCCAGCACGGCACCAAGGCGAGCAGACATCGCCCTGGCGAAGATTTTGTAGTCCGTGCTGAGGAGGGAGACCGGGCGCCAGTTCTTAAGGAGGCGGAGATCGCCCTTCTTAGGCAGCAGGACGATGACTGCCCTGCGCCAAGAGAGGGGCATCTCACCGGTCGCCAGACTTTCCCCCAGGACCCGCGCGTAGTCGCCCCCCAGGACGTCCCAGAACGCCCTGTGGAACTCCACGGTCAGCCCGTCCAGCCCCGGGGATTTTCCCCTCGAGAGCCGGGCGAGGGCACTGGTCAGCTCCGCCAGGCTTAGCGGAGCTTCCAGATTTTCGGCGCCCTCCGGGCCGACCTCCGGCAGGTCCTCCCACAAAACTCTACGCGCTTCCTCGCTGGACGGATCCGGAGAGAACAGAGCCCCGTAATATTCACGGACCCTGTTGTTGACGCCCTCCGGATCCGAGACGAGAGAGCCGTCGTCGGCCAGCAGCGTCAAGAGCTGCTTACGGACACTCTGCCTTTTTTCCAGCGAGTAGAAGAAGGGGGAGCCGCGGTCCAGATCCCGCAGGAACCGGATCCGCGACCTCACGAACGCGCCTCGGGACCCGACGAGCTGCAGGTCCTTCAGCGCGGCCTTCTTCGCTTCGTACACCGTCCGCAGGGCCGGGTCCTGGACGACTTGACCGAGACGGGCTTCCAGGTCGAGCACCTCTTTTTCTAGGCGCCCGACTCTGGCCGCCCGCCTCTTGGTCGACCCCCTCGCGTACTCTTGACAGAAGACGCGGACGTGAGCCTTGCCCACGTCCCACCATAGCCTCAAGGAGGGGAAGCCCCCCTGCTTCCTTCTCCAGTCGGACCAGAATCGACGGAACGAGTCCTGGAACCGCTCGTCCTCCAGCAGCCGGTTGTTAAAGTGCCAGTACGCGGACCCCGTCCTCGCGCGGAGCGAAGCGAGCTCCGCCCACACCAGGTGGTGGTCCGAACACGGCACCGGCCGCATGGAGGCCGCCGGGACGCAGGAAACGTACGCCCGAGACACGTAAAGGCGGTCGAATCTAGACCATCCAACTCCAGGCCTCACCCAAGTAAAGGCGCTGGAGTCGGGGTGGAGATTTCGCCAGACGTCCACCAAGTCGAAGGACCCGACCAGGTCCCTCAACTTCTCCATCGCCGTCATGCACTGCGGGGCACCGGAGCGGTCCCTCGCCTCGAGGGTGCAGTTAAAATCCCCCCCGAGGACAATGCAGTCGCCGACGTCGACGGAGCCAAGAAGAGCGGACACCTCTTCAAAGAAGCGCGTTTGCTGCGGGCCGGGATGAGGGGCGTACACGTTCACGAGATGGAGCGGCACTTCCCCCAGGCGAACCGTTACGTGCAGCAAGCGGCCTGGCACGGGCTCCTCGACCCCCAAGATCTCCGGCTGAAAATGCGGGCCCAGCAAGATGGCCACCCCACTAGAAATGGCGGTGAGGTGGCTCATGCGGACCTCTCCTTGCCATTCCAGGAGCCACGTGGCTTCGTCTCCCGGAACGGTGTGGGTTTCTTGCAGGAAGCACACCGCATATTTCCCCTCCCGCAGGAGCGAAAAATTGTCAAATCTACGGCGTGCCCCTCTGCCGCCGTTGATGTTGAGGCTGGCTATGGTTATCTTCATGGCAAAAGCATAGTGCAACCTCTACCTTAACCTATTGTGGGGGAGGGAGCGGAGTCTTTTGTTGAACTCCGCTCCCACCGCAGCCCAGCGAGGAGTCCCTCGAGCTCGCGCAGCTCAAGGTGCTGCTCCTTTGTCAAGGGCCCGCCCGCGGCCAAGGTTTTAACGGCGGCGCGGACGGACCCCTTGATCAGCTCCGGCTCGGACCATTTTTCCAGGGCCAGTCGGGCTTGGTCGCGGCGACCCCGGCTCTGGGCCAAAAAGTCCCGGAGTTCCTTTGCAGGAATGAGGAGGGCCTCAGCGGCGGCCGCGAGCAGATCCACCGCCTCACTGGCGGTGGTCTCTAGGTCTTCACCCGCGTCCCCCACCGAGTCCCCGTCCTCCTCCGGGAGGTGGCCGCCAGCAGCCGGCCCATCGACCGCACAAGGTACGGCAAATGAACCGGCCGCTCCAACCGGCCCTGGCACTGCCCCGATCCCACCCCCAGGATCGTCGGCAGAGGAGTCCCCACTGGGCTCTTTTAAAAATGGTGCTGGGTCGGGAAATGACAGCGGAAGGGGTTCCCCCTCCGCCCCAGGAACCGGAGAACAAGGAGAGACCCGGCCATAGGAGATCCCCAGGCTCCCCAAGTGCTCCAGCTCCAAAGTAAGAGGCGAGGGTGGGTGTTCCTCCCCCTCCCCGCTGCCACCCCCCGGCCCAGCATCTACAGTTTCATTAAAATCAGTTTGTGTTTCTGCCGGGTCGAGCGACTCCCGGGGGAAGTTGGGTATTGGCTGGGCGGGCTCAGGTTCGGCCTTTTCGGCCCCGCCCGCCTCAGTCCCCGGGACGCCCGGCCCGGCGGCAATGCATTCTTCCGCTGGCCCCACGCCCCCCACGACAGGCAGATCTTCCACTCCATCCCCAGGAGGCAGCGGCTGGGCAGCCTCGACTGCCTCACCCTCCCCGGGGACAGACTCTTCGCGCCTGCAGCGCAATTTGGGAGCGCTGGTGGGGGACGCGGGACACGCGGCGGGCACCGACTCCTCCGCGGAGGGATGTTGTTCCCCCTCCGCCTCATCGGAGCCGCGCCTCCTTTTGTTCCTGGGGGTGCGCGGAGGCAGGGAGACCCCCATGTCTGCCGAGGCCTCCCGCTCCGCCCCCCCCTTTTCCTTTCCTTTCCCGCGCCCGGGCCCCTCTGTGGTGTTATTCAAGGACTCGGGCACGGGCTCGGGGCACCACGCGCTCGCCGGTGACTGGGTTGGGCTGAGCGCGGTGGTCAAATTATCTGGCGCACCGAGGGGACCCGCCTCTAGATGTTTTGCCTTCTTCCGCGCCTTCTTTCCGGTCGGACGCTCTCCCTCCCCCCCGCCGGAGGCCCTGAAAACAAAGGCCTCCGACGATGCCCGCGCACCCGTGGCTCCCGGCACGCGGACGCAACTATGGGGAGGGGTGGCGGCGGCGCCAGCCTTGGCCGCCTTCGGTGGTTTGGCGGCCTTGGAGGCGGGGCAGTTCTTGCGAACGTGCCCCACCTCCCTGCAGGCATGGCACCGCACGCCGTCCGACGTCCAAAAGACGCGGTAGGCAGTCCCCTCGTGCACCACATTAAAGTTCCCCTCCGTCGTCTCCTCCCGCGCCAGCCGGACAAAGAGCTGGCGGCGGAAGGAGAACACGTGGCGCAGGCTGTTCTCCCCGAGGCCGAGCGGTATGGGGTTGATCCCCGACCTTACCTCCCCCAGTTGGTGTAGGTGAGGGAGGAGGAGCTCAGCGGGAACAAAGGGCGGGACGTTTGAAATGATGACCCTCTGCGCGGTGGCCTCGAGAGGGTCCACCGGCAGGAACGTCCCGCCCACCGTGAGCCCCTTTTCAAGGGCCAGGGACACCGCCCGCTCCGACCCCAGGAAGAACACGGCCTTCCCAGACATCTTGGAGGCTGCGACAATGGCCGAGGGGCCGACTACCCCAGCCATCGCCCGCACGCACTCCTCGATGGTCATTGTGGGGTGAGTGTAGCTCTTGACCCCGTGTTTTTTTGTAATTAATCTAAATGGTGGCAGGGCAGCGGGTGGCGCAGGAGGTGCCGTGGATGTGGACACCGCCTGCGCATACGTCCTTGCTGGCCCTGCCACCGGCGTGGATGGGGTCGCCATCACGGGGTCCCTTTAAGGGCTACACCCACCCCAAAGTCACAGGCCTTAATGGTCTTTAATGGCCTTGTATATTAACTGAGCAGAGGAGCCCTTAAAGAGGCACCTCTCCCCTCGTTGGCAATTGGGGAGAGGCCTTGCTCCCTCTGCTCAGTTGTCCTAATTGTTTTTTTTTTTTAAATTAGGAAGGAAAGGGTTCTCAGAGAGAGAGGGGAGAAACAGAGGGTAACGGAGAGAGAGAGAGGGGGTTGGGAAGGGGGTGGGGGGGCTGCAAGGGCAGGTCTCCCCTCGCAGCTGTGGGTGGGTGCACTCCCCAGATGGCAAAACAAAGTCTTTGGGGTGGTCTTCAGGTGGGGGGAGAAGACGTCTTCACCTGGGGTAGCTGGAGCCACCAGGCACACACTACCAACGATCTTTAATTGGGTGATTAAGAAAACAATCTTCAGCCTGGTAGCTCCAGCTATCCCAGGCTAGGCAAATGTGGGGGGTGGGGGGTGTTCCAATTGTGGGGGGGGGGCCAGTTGTAAGCACGGCCCCCACGCACACTACCACACACACACACACCCCCCGCGATGTTCCGGCCCTCAGTGGTCTTCTTTCCTCCCCCCACCGATACAACAAAGTCTGTTTGGGGAAATGCACCCACACCCACCTGTAGAATGTTGGGTCTCCCTCCTTCCACACTGGATGTTGTTGGTTTTTTCCCCTCTCTCCAACTCCTTGCAGAATGGTAAAAAGTTGATGAAAATGTTTTCTTTTCTCCTCCTCTCCCTCTGGGTAAAAGTTGAAGGTGAAGCCCCTTTCTTCCTTCTCTTCCTGGGCTGGTCTCAGGGCTCTCCAGGCAGGAGCACAAGTTGCTAGCAGCTCCACTCACTGCTCACAGCTCCAACTGAGCAGGACACGCCTCCACAGCTCCACAATTGGTCCTTGTGCATGAAACTCTTTTAGAGTCTACCTGCAAAACATAAACATTAAACTGTGCCACCCAACCTGGGTGACACACCAGACATTTACAAGGCCCTTTTTTCCTTTTTTTTGTTTTTTTTTGTGTTTTTTTTTTTTTTTTTTGGGCACTAAAATCGCAATTTCTCCGGTGCCCCCTATAAAAGGGAAGGGGACACTAAAAGCACCGGCAATTAAAACAAATTAAACTTTAAAACGTAAAATCAAATTAAAATTTGGTTGCCGGGCGTGATGATGCACTCCAGTCCCTCCGGTGCCCACCTCTCGCGGAAGGCCGCGAGCGTACCGGTGGACACCGCGTGCTCCATCTCCAAGGACACCCTGGACCGGATGTAAGAGCGGAAGAGAGGCAGGCAGTCAGGTTGAACGACCCCCTCGACCGCCCGCTGCCTGGACCGGCTGATGGCACCCTTGGCCGTGCCCAGGAGCAGTCCTACGAGGAGGCCTTCGGACCTACCCGCTCCCCTCCGCACAGGGTGCCCAAAGATCAGGAGAGTGGGACTGAAGTGCAGCCAGAATTTCAGGAGCAGCCCCTTCAAATAGTGGAACAGGGGCTGCAACCTTGTGCACTCCATAAAAACATGGAACACGAACTCCTCCAGACCGCAGAAATTGCAGGCGGCCTGGGAGTCCGTGAACCGGCTTAAAAATTTGTTGCACGGCACTGCTCCGTGCACCACCCTCCAGGCCAAGTCCCCGATGAATAGTGGGAGGACCCCTGCATAGAGTGCCCTCCATCGGGGACCCCCGCCTCCTCCGGATGGCAAGATGGTACGCCATGGCGTGTCCGGACGGCCGGCGAGGATGGCTAAGTTGAGGGTGTGCAGGAGCAGCCCGTACAGGAAACCCCTCCGCGCGGAACTGAAAGGCACGGAGGGGATTTCCCCGAGGCGGCTCAAGTTGTGAGGCGCCGGCCCCCGAGGGAGGTTCCGGGGTTTGGCACCGGTGAGGAATTCCGTCCGGACGGGGGTCAGTTCGGACGGGATCTCCCCACGTGCCTGAGCCTCCTCGATGCACCTAACGGAGTCAGGGCCCAGAGCTGTTTTTAGCGACTCGATGGCATCGGCCGCGTGGCGGACGTTGGCAGAATTTAGGCGCCGCGCCAGCGTGTCTGGCGCCATCCAGCCCGCTCCTCCGCCATCGAGCAGGTCCCTGACCCTGGTCACCTCACCAGCCACAGCCCTCTCTTCCGACCGCCACATAAAGCCTCGGCCGTGGAGGTACGGATTCCCGAGCAGCGGTTCCTGCAGGACGGCCGCCACTCCAGCCGGCGGAGAGCTGCGCTTGGTGGAGACTTTGTTCCAGACCCTGATGAGTTCCCTGTAAAAGACAGGCAGCTCCCGGAGGGCGGTCCTGGCACCCCCCAATTTCACAAACAGGAGCTGCGTGTCATAATTGAGGTCGAGCTGCTGGCGGAAGAAATACCTCGCCAGAGCACACCACCTAGGAGGGGGCTCGACGTAAAGGTATCTCTGCAGGGTCTGAAGACGGAAAGTCGCGAGCTGGGCGCTGACGCACACCAACGACTGACCGCCCTCCTCAAGCGGGAGACTCAAGACCGCGGCAGAGACCCAGTGCTTCCTGTTGTTCCAGAAGAAGTCCACCAGCTTCTTCTGTATCTTGGCGACAAACGCAGGGGGAGGGGTCAAAGTGCCCAGCCGGTACCACAGCATTGCGGCCACCAGCTGGTTTATGACTAGTGCTCGACCCCTGTAGGACAGCACTCGGAGCAGTCCTGTCCAGCGTCCTAGGCGAGCGGCGACCTTGGCCTCCAGCTCCTGCCAGTTCGCCGGCCAGGCTCCCTCGTCGGGGCTAAGGTAGACTCCCAGATAGAGGAGATGGGTCGTGCTCCAGGCAAAAGGCCTGAGCTCCTCCGGCAGGGAGTCCACCCGCCACTGACCCACCAGGAGTCCGGAACATTTCTCCCAGTTGATCCTGGCGGAGGACGCGGCCGAGTAAATCTCCTGGCACTCACGCATCCTCCGCAGGTCAGCGGGATCCTCTATCGCGAGGAGCCCGTCATCGGCGTAAGCCGAGAGGACGACCTCCACGCCCGGCCCTTGCAGAGCCAGTCCCGTCAACCTCGTCCGCAAGAGGCGCAGGAAAGGCTCCACGCAAACGGTGTATAACTGGCCGGACATGGGGCATCCCTGGCGCACCCCTCTCCTAAAGCGAAGGGGCGCCGTCAAGGACCCGTTAACCTTAATCAGACACTCCGCGGCGGCGTACAAAAGTCGGATCCAGGCGACGAAATGCGTCCCGAACCCGAAAGCGCGCAGAGTTCCGAGCAGATAGTCGTGATCCACCCTGTCGAACGCCTTCTCTTGGTCTAGGGATAGGAAGGCGACCGACAGACCAGCCTCCTGGGAACAATGGATGAGGTCCCGGACCAGATGGATGTTATCGTGGATTGTCCGGCCCGGGACCGTGTATGACTGGTCGGGGTGGATCATGTGGTCCAGCACGGCACCAAGGCGAGCAGACATCGCCCTGGCGAAGATTTTGTAGTCCGTGCTGAGGAGGGAGACCGGGCGCCAGTTCTTAAGGAGGCATAGATCGCCCTTCTTAGGCAGCAGGACGATGACTGCCCTGCGCCAAGAGAGGGGCATCTCCCCGGTCGCCAGACTTTCCCCCAGGACCCGCGCGTAGTCGCTCCCCAGGACGTCCCAGAACGCCCTGTGGAACTCCACGGTCAGCCCGTCCAGCCCCGGGGATTTTCCCCTCGAGAGCCGGGCGAGGGCACCGGTCAGCTCCGCCAGGCTTAGCGGAGCTTCCAGATTTTCGGCGCCCTCCGGGCTGACCTTCGGCAGGTCCTCCCACAAAACTCTACGCGCTTCCTCGCTGGACGGATCCGGAGAGAACAGAGCCCCGTAATATTCACGGACCCTGTTGTTGACGCCCTCCGGATCCGAGACGAGAGTGCCGTCGTCGGCCAGCAGCGTCAAGAGCTGCTTACGGACACTCTGCCTTTTTTCCAGCGAGTAGAAGAAGGGGGAGCCGCGGTCCAGATCCCGCAGGAACCGGATCCGCGACCTCACGAATGCGCCTCGGGACCCGACGAGCTGCAGGTCCTTCAGCTCGGCCTTCTTCGCTTCGTACACCATCCGCAGGGCCGGGTCCCGGACGACTTGACCGAGACGGGCTCTCAGGTCGAGCACCTCTTTTTCTAGGCGCCCGACTCTGGCCGCCCGCCTCTTGGTCGACCCCCTCGCGTACTCTTGACAGAAGACGCGGACGTGAGCCTTGCCCACGTCCCACCATAGCCTCAAGGAGGGGAAGCCCCCCTGCTTCCTTCTCCAGTCGGACCAGAATCGACGGAACGAGTCCTGGAAACGCACGTCCTCCAGCAGCCGGTTGTTAAAGTGCCAGTACGCGGACCCCGTCCTCGCGCGGAGCGAAGCGAGCTCCGCCCACACCAGGTGGTGGTCCGAACACGGCACCGGCCGCATGGAGGCCGCCGGGACGCAGGAAACGTACGCCCGAGACACGTAAAGGCGGTCGACTCTAGACCATCCAACTCCAGGCCTCACCCAAGTAAAGGCGCTGGAATCGGGGTGGAGATTTCGCCAGACGTCCACCAAGTCGAAGGACCCGACCAGGTCCCTCAACTTCTCCATCGCCGTCATGCACTGCGGGGCACCGGAGCGGTCCCTCGCCTCGAGGGTGCAGTTAAAATCCCCCCCGAGGACAATGCAGTCGCCGACGTCGACGGAGCCAAGAAGAGCGGACACCTCTTCAAAGAAGCACGTTTGCTGCGGGCCGGGATGAGGGGCGTACACGTTCACGAGATGGAGCGGCACGTCCCCCAGGCGAACCGTTACGTGCAGCAAGCGGCCTGGCACGGGCTCCTCGACCCCCAAGATCTCCGGCTGAAAATGCGGGCCCAGCAAGATGGCCACCCCACTAGAAATGACGGTGAGGTGGCTCATGCGGACCTCTCCTTGCCATTCCAGGAGCCACGTGGCTTCGTCTCCCGGAACGGTGTGGGTTTCTTGCAGGAAGCACACCGCATATTTCCCCTCCCGCAGGAGCGAAAAATTGTCAAATCTACGGCGTGCCCCTCTGCCGCCGTTGATGTTGAGGCTGGCTATGGTTATCTTCATGGCAAAAGCATAGTGCAACCTCTACCTTAACCTATTGTGGGGGAGGGAGCGGAGTCTTTTGTTGAACTCCGCTCCTTCCGCAGCCCAGCGAGGAGTCCCTCGAGCTCGCGCAGCTCAAGGTGCTGCTCCTTTGTCAAGGGCCCGCCCGCGGCCAAGGTTTTAACGGCGGCGCGGACGGACCCCATGATCAGCTCCGGCTCGGACCATTTTTCCAGGGCCAGTCGGGCTTGGTCGCGGCGACCCCGGCTCTGGGCCAAAAAGTCCCGGAGTTCCTTTGCAGGAATGAGGAGGGCCTCAGCGGCGGCCGCGAGCAGATCCACCGCCTCCCTGGCGGTGGTCTCTAGTTCTTCTCCCGCGTCCCCCACCGAGTCCCCGTCCTCCTCCGGGAGGTGGCCGCCAGCAGCCGGCCCATCGACCGCACAAGGTACGGCAAATGAACCGGCCGCTCCAACCGGCCCTGGCTCTGCCCCGATCCCACCCCCAGGATCGTCGGCAGAGGAGTCCCCACTGGGCTCTTTTAAAAATGGTGCTGGGTCGGGAAATGACAGCGGAAGGGGTTCCCCCCCCGCCCCAGGAACCGGAGAACAAGGAGAGACCCGGCCATAGGAAATCCCCAGGCTCTCCAAGTGCTCCAGCCCCACAGCAAGAGGCGAGGGTGGATAATAGCTGGGCGGGCTCAGGTTCGACCTTTTCGGCCTCGCCCGCCTCAGTCCCCGGGACGCCCGGCCCGGCGGCTACGCATTCCTCCGCAGTCCCCACGCCCCCCACGACAGGCAGATCTTCCACTCCATCCCCGGGAGGCAGAGGCTGGGCAGCCTCAACTGTCTCACCCTCCCCGGGGACAGACTCCTCCCGCCTACGGCGCTGCTTGGGGGCGCTGGTTGGGGACGCGGGACACGCGGCGGGCACCGACTCCTCCACGGAGGGATGTTGTTCCCCCTCCGTCTCATCGGAGCCGCGCCTCCTTTTGTTCCTGGGGCCGCGCGGAGGCAGGGAGACCCCCATGTCTGCCGAGGCCTCCCGCTCCGCCCCCCCCTTTTCCTTTCCTTTCCCGTGCCCGGGCCCCTCCGTGGTGTTATTCAAGGGCTCGGGCACGGGCTCGGGGCACCACGCGCTCGCCGGTGACTGGGTTGGGCTGAGCGCGGTGGTCAAACTTTCCGGCGCACTGAGGGGACCCGCCTCTAGATGTCTCGTCTTCTTCCGCGCCTTCCTTCCGTTCGGACGCTCTCCCTCCCCCCCGCCGGAGGCCCTGAAAACAAAGGCCCCCGACGATGCCCGCGCACCCATGGCTCCCGGCACGCGGTCGCAACTAGGGGGAGGGGTGGCGGCGGCGCCAGCCTTGGCCGCCTTCGGTGGTTTGGCGGCCTTGGAGGCAGGGCAGTTCTTACGAACGTGCCCCACCTCCCTGCAGGCATGGCACCGCACGCCGTCCGACGTCCAGAAGACGCGGTAGGCAGTCCCCTCGTGCACCACATTAAAGTGCCCTTCTGTCATGTCCTCCCGCGCCAGCCGGACAAAGAGCTGGCGGCGGAAGGAGAACACGTGGCGCAGGCTGTTCTCCCTGAGGCCGAGCGGTATGGGGTTGATCCCCGACCTTACCTCCCCCAGTTGGTGTAGGTGAGGGAGGAGGAGCTCAGCGGAAACAAAGGGCGGGACGTTTGACACGATGACCCTCTGCGCGGTGGCCTCGAGAGTGTCCACCGGCAGGAATGTCCCGCCCACCGTAAGCCCCTTTTCAAGGGCCAGGGACACCGCCCGCTCCGACCCCAGGAAGAACACGGCCTTCCCAGACATCTTGGAGGCTGCGACAATGGCCGAGGGGCCGACTACCCCAGCCATCGCCTGCACGCACTCCTCGATGGTCATTGTGGGGTGAGTGTAGCTCTTGACCCCGTGTTTTTTAGTAAGTAATCTAAATGGTGGCAGGGCAGCGGGTGGCGCAGGAGGTGCCGTGGATGTAGACACCGCCTGCGCATACGTCCTTGCTGGCCCTGCCACCGGCGTGGATGGGGTCGCCATCACGGGGTCCTTTTAAGGGCCACACCCACCCCAAAGTCACAGGCCTTAATGGTCTTAATTGGCCTCGTATATTAACTGAGCAGAGGAGCCCTTAATGAGGTACCTCTCCCCTAGTTGGCAATTGGGGAGGGGCCTTGCTCCCTCTGCTCAGTTGTCTTAATTGGTTTTGTTTTTTTTTTGTAAATTTGGAAGGAAGAGGCCTCAGAGACAGAGGGGAGAAACAGAGTAGCAGAGAAAGAGAGAGGGGGTGGGAAGGGGGGGGGGGACTGCGAGGGCAGGTCTCCCCTTGCAGCTGTGGGTGGGTGCACTCCCCAGATGGCAAAACAAAAAGTCTTTGGGGTGGTCTTCAGGTGGGGGGAGAAGATGTCTTCACCTGGGGTAGCTGGAGCCACCAGGCACACACTACCAACGATCTTTAATTGGGTGATTAAGAAAACAATCTTCAGCCTGGTAGCTCCAGCTATCCCAGGCTAGGCAAATGTGGGGGGTGGGGGGGGTTCCAATTGTGAGGGGGGCCTAGTTGTAAGCACGGCCCCCACGCACACTACCACACACACACACACCCCCCGCGATGTTCCGGCCCTCAGTGGTCTTCTTTCCTCCCCCCACCGATATAACAAAGTATTTTTGGGAAATTCACCCACACCCACCTGTAGAAATAGTAGAGTCTCCCTCCTTCCACACTGGATGTTGTTGGTTTTTCCCCCTCTCTCCAACTCCTTGCAGAAATGATAAAGATGTTGTAAAGTTTTCTGTTCTCCTCCTCTCCCTCTGGGTTAAAGTTGGTGGTGAAGCCCCTTCCTTCCCTCTCCTCCTGGGCTGGTCTCAGGGCTCTCCAGGCAGGAGCTCAAGTTGCTAGCAGCTCCACTCACTGCTCACAGCTCCAACTGAGCAGGACACGCCTCTACTCCTCCACAATTGGTCCTTGTGCATGAAACTCTTTTGAGTTTACCTGCAAAACATAAAACATTAAGACCATGCCACCCGACCTGGGTGACACAGCAGACATTTTCAAGGCCCCTTTTTTTTTTTTAATTATTTTTTTGTGGTTTTTTTTGTGTTTTTCTTTTTTTTTTTTTTTTTTTTTTGGGCACTAAAATCACAATTTTCCCCAGTGCCCCCTATAAAAGGGAAGGGGGACACTAAAAGCACCGGCAATTAAAACAAATTAAACTTAAAAACGTAAAATCAAATTAAAATTTGGTTGCCGGGCGTGATGATGCACTCCAGTCCCTCCGGTGCCCACCTCTCGCGGAAGGCCGCGAGCGTACCGGTGGACACCGCGTGCTCCATCTCCAAGGACACCCTGGACCGGATGAAAGAGCGGAAGAGAGGCAGGCAGTCAGGTTGAACGACCCCCTCGACCGCCCGCTGCCTGGACCGGCTGATGGCACCCTTGGCCGTGCCCAGGAGCAGTCCTACGAGGAGGCCTTCGGACCTACCCGCTCCCCTCCACACAGGGTGCCCAAAGATCAGGAGAGTGGGACTGAAGTGCAGCCAGAATTTCAGGAGCAGCCCCTTCAAATAATGGAACAGGGGCTGCAACCTTGTGCACTCCATAAAAACATGGAACACGGACTCCTCCAGACCGCAGAAATTGCAGGCGGCCTGGGAGTCCGTGAACCGGCTTAAAAATTTGTTGCACGGCACTGCTCCGTGCACCACCCTCCAGGCCAAGTCCCCGATGAATAGTGGGAGGACCCCTGCGTAGAGTGCCCTCCATCGGGGACCCCCGCCTCCTCCGGACGGCAAGATGGTACGCCATGGCGTGTCCGGACGGCCGGCGAGGATGGCAAAGTTGAGGGTGTGCAGGAGCAGCCCGTACAGGAAACCCCTCCGCGCGGAACTGAAAGGCACGGAGGGGATTTCCCCGAGGCGGCTCAAGTTGTAAGGCGCCGGCCCCCGAGGGAGGTTCCGGGGTTTGGCGCCGATGAGGAATTCCGTCCAGACGGGGGTCAGTTCGGACGGGATCTCCCCACGTGCTTGAGCCTCCTCGATGCACCTAACGGAGTCAGGGCCCAGAGCTGTTTTTAGCGACTCGATGGCATCGGCCGCGTGGCGGACGTTGGCAGAGTTTAGGCGCCGCGCCAGCGTGTCTGGCGCCATCCAGCCCGCTCCTCCGCCATCGAGCAGGTCCCTGACCCTGGTCACCTCACCAGCCACAGCCCTCTCTTCCGACCGCCACATGAAGCCTCGGCCGTGGAGGTACGGATTCCCGAGCAGCGGCTCCTGCACGACGGCCGCCACTCCAGCCGGCGGAGAGCTGCGCTTGGTGGAGACTTTGTTCCAGACCCTGATGAGTTCCCTGTAAAAGACAGGCAGCTCCCGGAGGGCGGTCCTGGCACCCCCCAAGTTCACAAACAGGAGCTGCGTGTCATAATTGAGGTCGAGCTGCTGGCGGAAGAAATACCTCGCCAGAGCGCACCACCTAGGAGGGGGCTCGACGTAAAGGTATCTCTGCAGGGTCTGAAGACGGAAAGTCGCGAGCTGGGCGCTGACGCACACCAACGACTGACCGCCCTCCTCAAGCGGGAGACTCAAGACCGCGGCAGAGACCCAGTGCTTCCTGTTGTTCCAGAAGAAGTCCACCAGCTTCTTCTGTATCTTGGCGACAAACGCAGGGGGAGGGGTCAAAGTGACCAGCCGGTACCACAGCATTGCGGCCACCAGCTGGTTTATGACTAGGGCTCGACCCCTGTAGGACAGCACTCGGAGCAGTCCTGTCCAGTGCCCTAGGCGAGCGGCGACCTTGGCCTCCTGCTCCTGCCAGTTCGCCGGCCAGGCTCCCTCGTCGGGGCTAAGGTAGACTCCCAGATAGAGGAGATGGGTCGTGCTCCAGGCAAAAGGCCTGAGCTCCTCCGGCAGGGAGTCCACCCGCCACTGACCCACCAGGAGTCCGGAACATTTCTCCCAGTTGATCCTGGCGGAGGACGCGGCCGAGTAAATCTCCTGGCACTCACGCATCCTCCGCAGGTCAGCGGGATCCTCTATCGCGAGGAGCACGTCATCGGCGTAAGCCGAGAGGACGACCTCCACGCCCGGCCCTTGCAGAGCCAGTCCCGTCAACCTCGTCCGCAAGAGGCGCAGGAAAGGCTCCACGCAAACGGCGTATAACTGGCCGGACATGGGGCATCCCTGGCGCACCCCTCTCCTGAAGCGAAGGGGCGCCGTCAAGGACCCGTTAATCTTAATCAGACACTCCGCGGCGGCGTACAAAAGTCGGATCCGGGCGACGAAATGCGTCCCGAACACGAAAGCGCGCAGAGTTCCGAGCAGATAGTCGTGATCCACCCTGTCGAACGCCTTCTCTTGGTCGAGGGATAGGAAGGCGACCGACAGACCAGCCTCCTGGGAACATTGGATGAGGTCCCGGACCAGATGGATGTTATCGTGGATTGTGCGGCCCGGGACCGTGTATGACTGGTCGGGGTGGATCATGTGGTCCAGCACGGCACCAAGGCGAGCAGACATCGCCCTGGCGAAGATTTTGTAGTCCGTGCTGAGGAGGGAGACCGGGCGCCAGTTCTTAAGGAGGCGGAGATCGCCCTTCTTAGGCAGCAGGACGATGACTGCCCTGCGCCAAGAGAGGGGCATCTCCCCGGTCGCCAGACTTTCCCCCAGGACCCGCGCGTAGTCGCTCCCCATGACGTCCCAGAACGCCCTGTGGAACTCCACGGTCAGCCCGTCCAGCCCCGGGGATTTTCCCCTCGAGAGCCGGGCGAGGGCACCGGTCAGCTCCGCCAGGCTTAGCGGAGCTTCCAGATTTTCGGCGCCCACCGGGCCGACCTTCGGCAGGTCCTCCCACAAAACTCTACGCGCTTCCTCGCTGGACGGATCCGGAGAGAACAGAGCCCCGTAATATTCACGGACCCTGTTGTTGACGCCCTCCGGATCCGAGACGAGAGAGCCGTCGTCGGCCAGCAGCGTCAAGAGCTGCTTACGGACACTCTGCCTTTTTTCCAGCGAGTAGAAGAAGGGGGAGCCGCGGTCCAGATCCCGCAGGAACCGGATCCGCGACCTCACGAACGCGCCTCGGGACCCGACGAGCTGCAGGTCCTTCAGCGCGGCCTTCTTCGCTTCGTACACCGTCCGCAGGGCCGGGTCCTGGACGACTTGACCGAGACGGGCTTCCAGGTCGAGCACCTCTTTTTCTAGGCGCCCGACTCTGGCCGCCCGCCTCTTGGTCGACCCCCTCGCGTACTCTTGACAGAAGACGCGGACGTGAGCCTTGCCCACGTCCCACCATAGCCTCAAGGAGGGGAAGCCCCCCTGCTTCCTTCTCCAGTCGGACCAGAATCGACGGAACGAGTCCTGGAACCGCACGTCCTCCAGCAGCCGGTTGTTAAAGTGCCAGTACGCGGACCCCGTCCTCGCGCGGAGCGAAGCGAGCTCCGCCCACAACAGGTGGTGGTCCGAACACGGCACCGGCCGCATGGAGGCCGCCGGGACGCAGGAAACGTACGCCCAAGACACGTAAAGGCGGTCGACTCTAGACCATCCAACTCCAGGCCTCACCCAAGTAAAGGCGCTGGAGTCGGGGTGGAGATTTCGCCAGACGTCCACCAAGTCGAAGGACCCGACCAGGTCCCTCAACTTCTCCATCGCCGTCATGCACTGCGGGGCACCGGAGCGGTCCCTCGCCTCGAGGGTGCAGTTAAAATCCCCCCCGAGGACAATGCAGTCGCCGACGTCGACGGAGCCAAGAAGAGCGGACACCTCTTCGAAGAAGCGCGTCTGCTGCGGGCCGGGATGAGGGGCGTACACGTTCACGAGATGGAGCGGCACGTCCCCCAGGCGAACCGTTACGTGCAGCAAGCGGCCTGGCACGGGCTCCTCGACCCCCAAGATCTCCGGCTGAAAATGCGGGCCCAGCAAGATGGCCACCCCACTAGAAATGGCGGTGAGGTGGCTCATGCGGACCTCTCCTTGCCACTCCAGGAGCCACGTGGCTTCGTCTCCCGGAACGGTGTGGGTTTCTTGCAGGAAGCACACCGCATATTTCCCCTCCCGCAGGAGCGAAAAATTGTCAAATCTACGGCGTGCCCCTCTGCCGCCGTTGATGTTGAGGCTGGCTATGGTTATCTTCATGGCAAAAGCATTGTGCAACCTCTATCTTAACCTATTGTGGGGGAGGGAGCGGAGTCTTTTGTTGAACTCCGCTCCCTCCGCAGCCCAGCGAGGAGTCCCTCGAGCTCGCGCAGCTCAAGGTGCTGCTCCTTTGTCAAGGGCCCGCCCGCGGCCAAGGTTTTAACGGCGGCGCGGACGGACCCCTTGATCAGCTCCGGCTCGGACCATTTTTCCAGGGCCAGTCGGGCTTGGTCGCGGCGACCCCGGCTCTGGGCCAAAAAGTCCCGGAGTTCCTTTGCAGGAATGAGGAGGGCCTCAGCGGCGGCAGCGAGCAGATCTACCGCCTCCCTGGCGGTGGTCTCTAGTTCTTCTCCCGCGTCCCCCACCGAGTCCCCGTCCTCCTCCGGGAGGTGGCCGCCAGCAGCCGGCCCATCGACCGCACAAGGTACGGCAAATGAACCGGCCGCTCCAACCGGCCCTGGCTCTGCCCCGATCCCACCCCCAGGATCGTCGGCAGAGGAGTCCCCACTGGGCTCTTTTAAAAATGGTGCTGGGTCGGGAAATGACAGCGGAAGGGGTACCCCCTCCGCCTCAGGAACCGGGGAACAAGGAGAGACCCGGCCATAGGAAATCCCCAGGTCCTCCAAGTGCACCAGCTCCAAAGTAAGGGGCGAGGGTGGGTGTTCCTCCCCCTCCCCGCTGCCACCCCCCGGCCCAGCATCTACAGTGTCATGAAAACCCATAAATTGTTTTTCCGCCGGGTCGAGCGACTCCCGGGGGAAGTTGGATAATAGCTGGGCGGGCTCAGGTTCGGCCTTTTCGGCCTCGCCCGCCTCAGTCCCCGGGACGCCCGGCCCGGCGGCTACGCATTCCTCCGCGGTCCCCACGCCCCCCACGACAGGCAGATCTTCCACTCCATCCCCGGGAGGCAGAGGCTGGGCAGCCTCAACTGTCTCACCCTCCCCGGGGACAGACTCCTCCCGCCTACGGCGCTGCTTGGGGGCGCTGGTTGGGGACGCGGGACACGCGGCGGGCACCGACTCCTCCACGGAGGGATGTTGTTCCCCCTCCGTCTCATCGGAGCCGCGCCTCCTTTTGTTCCTGGGGGCGCGCGGAGGCAGGGAGACCCCCATGTCTGCCGAGGCCTCCCGCTCCGCCCCCCCCTTTTCCTTTCCTTTCCCGCGCCCGGGCCCCTCTGTGGTGTTATTCAAGGGCTCGGGCACGGGCTCGGGGCACCACGCGCTCGCCGGTGACTGGGTTGGGCTGAGCGCGGTGGTCAAATTATCTGGCGCACCGAGGGGACCCGCCTCTTGATGTTTTGCCTTCTTCCGCGCCTTCTTTCCGGCGGACGCTCTCCCTCCCCCCCGCCGGAGGCCCTGAAAACAAAGGCCTCCGACGATGCCCGCGCACCTACGGCTCCCGGCACGCGGACGCAACTAGGGGGAGGGGTGGCGGCGGCGCCAGCCTTGGCCGCCTTCGGTGGTTTGGCGGCCTTGGAGGCGGGGCAGTTCTTACGAACATGCCCCACCTCCCTGCAGGCATGGCACCGCACGCCGTCCGACGTCCAGAAGACGCGGTAGGCAGTCCCCTCGTGCACCACATTAAAATTCCCCTCCGTCGTGTCCTCCCGCGCCAGCCGGACAAAGAGCTGGCGGCGGAAGGAGAACACGTGGCGCAGGCTGTTCTCCCTGAGGCCGAGCGGTATGGGGTTGATCCCTGACCTTACCTCCCCCAGTTGTTGTAGGTGAGGGAGGAGGAGCTCAGCGGGAACAAAGGGCGGGACGTGTGAAATGATGACCCTCTGCGCGGTGGCCTCGAGAGGGTCCACCGGCGGGAACGTCCCGCCCACCGTGAGCCCCTTTTCAAGGGCCAGGGACACCGCCCGCTCCGACCCCAGGAAGAACACGGCCTTCCCAGACATCTTGGAGGCTGCGACAATGGCCGAGGGGCCGACTACCCCAGCCATCGCCCGCACGCACTCCTCAATGCTCATTGTGGGGTGAGTGTAGCGCTTGACCCCGTGTTTTTTTGTAATGAGTCTGAAAGGTGGCAGGGCAGCGGGTGGCGCAGGAGGTGCCGTGGAAGCGGTTGCCACCTGCGCATACGTCTTCGCTGGCCCTGCCACCGGCGTGGATGGGGTCGCCATCACGGGGTCCCTTTAAGGGCTACACCCACCCCAAAGTCACAGGCCTTAATGGTCTTTAATGGCCTCGTATATTAACTGAGCAGAGGAGCCCTTAACGAGGCACCTCTCCCCTCGTTGACAATTGGGGAGAGGCCTTGCTCCCTCTGCTCAGTTGTCTTAATTGGGTTTTTTTTTTAAATTAGGAAGAAAAGGGGCCTCAGAGAGAGAGGGGAGAAACAGAGGGTAACGGAGAAAGAGAGAGGGGGGTGGGAAGGGGGGGGGCTGCGAGGGCAGGTCTCCCCTCGCAGCTGTGGGTGGGTGCACTCCCCAGATGGCAAAACACAAAAGTCTTTGGGGTGGTCTTCAGGTGGGGGGAGAAGATGTCTTCACCTGGGGTAGCTGGAGCCACCAGGCACTCCCAACGATCTTTAATTGGGTGATTAAGAAAAACAACAATCTTCAGCCTGGTAGCTCCAGCTATCCCAGGCTAGGCAATTGGGGGGGGGTGGGGGGGATTCCAATTGTGGGGGGGGCCCAGTTGTAAGCAAGGCCCCCACGCACACAACCACACACACACACACCCCCCGCGATGTTCCGGCCCTCAGTGGTCTTCTTTCCTCCCCCCACCGATACAACAAAGTCTGTTTGGGGAAATGCACCCACACCCACCTGTAGAATGTTGAGTCTCCCTCCTTCCACACTGGATGTTGTTGTGGTTTTTCCCCCTCTCTCCAACTCCTTGCAGAATGGTAAAGTTGTTTAAAAGTTTCCTGTTCTCCTCCTCTCCCTCTGGATAGAAGTTGGTAGTGAAGCCCCTTCCTTCCTTCTCTTCCTGGGCTGGTCTCAGGGCTCTCCAGGCAGGAGCTCAAGTTGCTAGCAGCTCCACTCACTGCTCACAGCTCCAACTGAGCAGGACACGCCTCTACTCCTCCACAATTGGTCCTTGTGCATGAAACTCTTTTGAGTTTACCTGCAAAACATAAAGACATTAAACGGTGCCACCCGACCTGGGTGACACTCCAGACATTTACAAGGCCCTTTTTTTCCCCCCTTTTTTGTTTTTTTTTGTGTTTTTCCTTTTTTTTTTTGTTTTTTTTTGGGCACTAAAATCACAATTTTTCCCCAGTGCCCCCTATAAAAGGGAAGGGGACACTAAAAGCACCGGCAATTAAAACAAATTAACTTTAAAACGTAAAATCAAATTAAAATTTGGTTGCCGGGCGTGATGATGCACTCCAGTCCCTCCGGTGCCCACCTCTCGCGGAAGGCCGCGAGCGTACCGGTGGACACCGCATGCTCCATCTCCAAGGACACCCTGGACCGGATGTAAGAGCGGAAGAGAGGCAGGCAGTCAGGTTGAACGACCCCCTCGACCGCCCGCTGCCTGGACCGGCTGATGGCACCCTTGGCCGTGCCCAGGAGCAGTCCTACGAGGAGGCCTTCGGACCTACCCGCTCCCCTCCGCACAGGGTGCCCAAAGATCAGGAGAGTGGGACTGAAGTGCAGCCAGAATTTCAGGAGCAGCCCCTTCAAATAGTGGAACAGGGGCTGCAACCTCGTGCATTCAATAAAAACATGGAACACGGACTCCTCCAGACCGCAGAAATTGCAGGCGGCCTGGGAGTCCGTGAACCGGCTTAAAAATTTGTTGCACGGCACTGCTCCGTGCACCACCCTCCAGGCCAAGTCCCCGATGAATAGTGGGAGGACCCCTGCATAGAGTGCCCTCCATCGGGGACCCCCGCCTCCTCCGGACGGCAAGATGGTACGCCATGGCGTGTCCGGACGGCCGGCGAGGATGGCAAAGTTGAGGGTGTGCAGGAGCAGCCCGTACAGGAAACCCCTCCGCGCGGAACTGAAAGGCACGGAGGGGATTTCCCGGAGGCGGCTCAAGTTGTGAGGCGCCGGCCCCCGAGGGAGGTTCCGGGGTTTGGCGCCGATGAGGAATTCCGTCCGGACGGGGGTCAGTTCCGACGGGATCTCCCCACGTGCTTGAGCCTCCTCGATGCACCTAACGGAGTGAGGGCCCAGAGCTGTTTTTAGCGACTCGATGGCATCGGCCGCGTGGCGGACGCTGGCAGAATTTAGGCGCCGCGCCAGCATGTCTGGCGCCATCCAGCCCGCTCCTCCGCCATCGAGCAGGTCCCTGACCCTGGTCACCTCACCAGCCACAGCCCTCTCTTCCGACCGCCACATAAAGCCTCGGCCGTGGAGGTACGGATTCCCGAGCAGCGGTTCCTGCAGGACGGCCGCCACTCCAGCCGGCGGAGAGCTGCGCTTGGTGGAGACTTTGTTCCAGACCCTGATGAGTTCCCTGTAAAAGACAGGCAGCTCCCGAAGGGCGGTCCTGGCACCCCCCAAGTTCACAAACAGGAGCTGCGTGTCATAATTGAGGTCGAGCTGCTGGCGGAAGAAATACCTCGCCAGAGCACACCACCTAGGAGGGGGCTCGACGTAAAGATATCTCTGCAGGGTCTGAAGACGGAAAGTTCCTTGTGCATGAAACTCTTTTGAGTTTACCTGCGAAAACATAAAACATTAAAGAGTGCCACCCGACCTGGGTGACACTCCAGACATTTACAAGGCCCTTTTTTTTCCCCCCTTTTTTTTGTTTTTGTTTGTGTTTTTCTTTTTTTGGTTTTTTTTTGGGCACTAAAATCACAATTTTTCCCCAGTGCCCCCTATAAAAGGGAAGGGGACACTAAAAGCACCGGCAATTAAAACAAATTAACTTTAAAACGTAAAATCAAATTAAAATTTGGTTGCCGGGCGTGATGATGCACTCCAGTCCCTCCGGTGCCCACCTCTCGCGGAAGCCCGCGAGCGTACCGGTGGACACCGCGTGCTCCATCTCCAAGGACACCCTGGACCGGATGTAAGAGCGGAAGAGAGGCAGGCAGTCAGGTTGAACGACCCCCTCGACCGCCCGCTGCCTGGACCGGCTGATGGCACCCTTGGCCGTGCCCAGGAGCAGTCCTACGAGGAGGCCTTCGGACCTACCCGCTCCCCTCCGCACAGGGTGCCCAAAGATCAGGAGAGTAGGACTGAAGTGCAGCCAGAATTTCAGGAGCAGCCCCTTCAAATAGTGGAACAGGGGCTGCAACCTCGTGCATTCAATAAAAACATGGAACACGGACTCCTCCAGACCGCAGAAATTGCAGGCGGCCTGGGAGTCCGTGAACCGGCTTAAAAATTTGTTGCACGGCACTGCTCCGTGCACCACCCTCCAGGCCAAGTCCCCGATGAATAGTGGGAGGACCCCTGCGTAGAGTGCCCTCCATCGGGGACCCCCGCCTCCTCCGGACGGCAAGATGGTACGCCATGGCGTGTCCGGACGGCCGGCGAGGATGGCAAAGTTGAGGGTGTGCAGGAGCAGCCCGTACAGGAAACCCCTCCGCGCGGAACTGAAAGGCACGGAGGGGATTTCCCGGAGGCGGCTCAAGTTGTGAGGCGCCGGCCCCCGAGGGAGGTTCCGGGGTTTGGCGCCGATGAGGAATTCCGTCCGGACGGGGGTCAGTTCGGACGGGATCTCCCCACGCGCCTGAGCCTCCTCGATGCACCTAACGGAGTCAGGGCCCAGAGCTGTTTTTAGCGACTCGATGGCATCGGCCGCGTGGCGGACGTTGGCAGAATTTAGGCGCCGCGCCAGCGTGTCTGGCGCCATCCAGCCCGCTCCTCCGCCATCGAGCAGGTCCCTGACCCTGGTCACCTCACCAGCCACAGCCCTCTCTTCCGACCGCCACATAAAGCCTCGGCCGTGGAGGTACGGATTCCCGAGCAGCGGTTCCTGCAGGACGGCCGCCACTCCAGCCGGCGGAGAGCTGCGCTTGGTGGAGACTTTGTTCCAGACCCTGATGAGTTCCCTGTAAAAGACAGGCAGCTCCCGGAGGGCGGTCCTGGCACCCCCCAAGTTCACAAACAGGAGCTGCGTGTCATAATTGAGGTCGAGCTGCTGGCGGAAGAAATACCTCGCCAGAGCACACCACCTAGGAGGGGGCTCGACGTAAAGGTATCTCTGCAGGGTCTGAAGACGGAAAGTCGCGAGCTGGGCGCTGACGCACACCAACGACTGACCGCCCTCCTCAAGCGGGAGACTCAAGACCGCGGCAGAGACCCAGTGCTTCCTGTTGTTCCAGAAGAAGTCCACCAGCTTCTTCTGTATCTTGGCGACAAACGCAGGGGGAGGGGTCAAAGTGACCAGCCGGTACCACAGCATTGCGGCCACCAGCTGGTTTATGACTAGCGCTCGACCCCTGTAGGACAGCACTCGGAGCAGTCCTGTCCAGCGCCCTAGGCGAGCGGCGACCTTGGCCTCCAGCTCCTGCCAGTTCGCCGGCCAGGCTCCCTCGTCGGGGCTAAGGTAGACTCCCAGATAGAGGAGATGGGTCGTGCTCCAGGCAAAAGGCCTGAGCTCCTCCGGCAGGGAGTCCACCCGCCACTGACCCACGAGGAGTCCGGAACATTTCTCCCAGTTGATCCTGGCGGAGGACGCGGCCGAGTAAATCTCCTGGCACTCACGCATCCTCCGCAGGTCAGCGGGATCCTCTACCGCGAGGAGCACGTCATCGGCGTAAGCCGAGAGGACGACCTCCACGCCCGGCCCTTGCAGAGCCAGTCCCGTCAACCTCGTCCGCAAGAGGCGCAGGAAAGGCTCCACGCAAACAGCATATAACTGGCCGGACATGGGGCATCCCTGGCGCACCCCTCTCCTAAAGCGAAGGGGCGCCGTCAAGGACCCGTTAACCTTAATCAGACACTCCGCGGCGGCGTACAAAAGTCGGATCCGGGCGACGAAAAGCGTCCCGAACCCGAAAGCGCGCAGAGTTCCGAGCAGATAGTCATGATCCACCCTGTCGAACGCCTTCTCTTGGTCGAGGGATAGGAAGGCGACCGACAGACCAGCCTCCTGGGAACAATGGATGAGGTCCCGGACCAGATGGATGTTATCGTGGATTGTCCGGCCCGGGACCGTGTATGACTGGTCGGGGTGGATCATGTGGTCCAGCACGGCACCAAGGCGAGCAGACATCGCCCTGGCGAAGATTTTGTAGTCCGTGCTGAGGAGGGAGACCGGGCGCCAGTTCTTAAGGAGGCGGAGATCGCCCTTCTTAGGCAGCAGGACGATGACTGCCCTGCGCCAAGAGAGGGGCATCTCCCCGGTCGCCAGACTTTCCCCCAGGACCCGCGCGTAGTCGCTCCCCAGGACGTCCCAGAATGCCCTGTGGAACTCCACGGTCAGCCCGTCCAGCCCCGGGGATTTTCCCCTCGAGAGCCGGGCGAGGGCACCGGTCAGCTCCGCCAGGCTTAGCGGAGCTTCCAGATTTTCGGCGCCCTCCGGGCTGACCTTCGGCAGGTCCTCCCACAAAACTCTACGCGCTTCCTCGCTGGACTGATCCGGAGAGAACAGAGCCCCGTAATATTCACGGGCCCTGTGGTTGACGCCCTCCGGATCCGAGACGAGAGATCCGTCGTCGGCCAGCAGCGTCAAGAGCTGCTTACGGACACTCTGCCTTTTTTCCAGCGAGTAGAAGAAGGGGGAGCCGCGGTCCAGATCCCGCAGGAACCGGATCCGCGACCTCACGAACGCGCCTCGGGACCCGACGAGCTGCAGGTCCTTCAGCGCGGCCTTCTTCGCTTCGTACACCGTCCGCAGGGCCGGGTCCTGGACGACTTGACCGAGACGGGCTTCCAGGTCGAGCACCTCTTTTTCTAGGCGCCCGACTCTGGCCGCCCGCCTCTTGGTCGACCCCCTCGCGTACTCTTGACAGAAGACGCGGACGTGAGCCTTGCCCACGTCCCACCATAGCCTCAAGGAGGGGAAGCCCCCCTGCTTCCTTCTCCAGTTGGACCAGAATCGACGGAACGAGTCCTGGAACCGCACGTCCTCCAGCAGCCGGTTGTTAAAGTGCCAGTACGCGGACCCCGTCCTCGCGCGGAGCGAAGCGAGCTCCGCCCACACCAGGTGGTGGTCCGAACACGGCACCGGCCGCATGGAGGCCGCCGGGACGCAGGAAACGTACGCCCGAGACACGTAAAGGTGGTCGACTCTGGACCATCCAACTCCAGGCCTCACCCAAGTAAAGGCGCTGGAGTCGGGGTGGAGATTTCGCCAGACGTCCACCAAGTCGAAGGACCCGACCAGGTCCCTCAACTTCTCCATCGCCGTCATGCACTGCGGGGCACCGGAGCGGTCCCTCGCCTCGAGGGTGCAGTTAAAATCCCCCCCGAGGACAATGCAGTCGCCGACGTCGACGGAGCCAAGAAGAGCGGACAACTCTTCAAAGAAGCGCGTTTGCTGCGGGCCGGGATGAGGGGCGTACACCTTCACGAGATGGAGCGGCACGTCCCCCAGGCGAACCGTTACGTGCAGCAAGCGGCCTGGCACGGGCTCCTCGACCCCCAAGATCTCCGGCTGAAAATGCGGGCCCAGCAAGATGGCCACCCCACTAGAAATGGCGGTGAGGTGGCTCATGCGGACCTCTCCTTGCCATTCCAGGAGCCACGTGGCTTCGTCTCCCGGAATGGTGTGGGTTTCTTGCAGGAAGCACACCGCATATTTCCCCTCCCGCAGGAGCGAAAAATTGTCAAATCTACGGCGTGCCCCTCTGCCGCCGTTGATGTTGAGGCTGGCTATGGTTATCTTCATGGCAAAAGCATAGTGCAACCTCTACCTTAACCTATTGTGGGGGAGGGAGCGGAGTCTTTTGTTGAACTCCGCTCCTTCCGCAGCCCAGCGAGGAGTCCCTCGAGCTCGCGCAGCTCAAGGTGCTGCTCCTTTGTCAAGGGCCCGCCCGCGGCCAAGGTTTTAACGGCGGCGCGGACGGACCCCTTGATCAGCTCCGGCTCGGACCATTTTTCCAGGGCCAGTCGGGCTTGGTCGCGGCGACCCCGGCTCTGGGCCAAAAAGTCCCGGAGTTCCTTTGCAGGAATGAGGAGGGCCTCAGCGGCGGCCGCGAGCAAATCCACCGCCTCACTGGCGGTGGTCTCTAGGTCTTCACCCGCGTCCCCCACCGAGTCCCCGTCCTCCTCCGGGAGGTGGCCGCCAGCAGCCAGCCCATCGACCGCACAAGGTACGGCAAATGAACCGGCCGCTCCAACCGGCCCTGGCACTGCCCCGATCCCACCCCCAGGATCGTCGGCAGAGGAGTCCCCACTGGGCTCTTTTAAAAATTGTGCTGGGTCAGGAAATGACAGCGGAAGGGGTTCCCCCTCCGCCCCAGGAACCGGAGAACAAGGAGAGACCCGGCCATAGGAAATCCCCAGGCCCTCCAAGTGCTCCAGCTCCAAAGTAAGGGGCGAGGGTGGGTGTTCCTCCCCCTCCCCGCTGCCACCCCCCGGCCCAGCATCTACAGTGTCATTAAAACCAATAAATTGTTTTTCTGCCGGGTCGAGCGACTCCCGGGGGAAGTTGGATAATAGCTGGGCGGGCTCAGGTTCGGCCTTTTCGGCCTCGCCCGCCTCAGTCCCCGGGACGCCCGACCCGGCGGCTACGCATTCTTCCGCTGGCCCCACGCCCCCCACGACAGGCAGATCTTCCACTCCATCCCCAGGAGGCAGCGGCTGGGCAGCCTCGACTGCCTCACCCTCCCCGGGGACAGACTCTTCGCGCCTGCAGCGCAACTTGGGAGCGCTGGTGGGGGACGCGGGACACGCGGCGGGCACCGACTCCTCTGCGGAGGGATGTTGTTCCCCCTCCGCCTCATCGGAGCCGCGCCTCCTTTTGTTCCTGGGGGTGCGCGGAGGCAGGGAGACCCCCATGTCTGCCGAGGCCTCCCGCTCCGCCCCCCCCTTTTCCTTTCCTTTCCCGCGCCCGGGCCCCTCTGTGGTGTTAATCAAGGGCTCGGGCACGGGCTCGGGGCACCACGCGCTCGCCGGTGACTGGGTTGGGCTGAGCGCGGTGGTCAAATTATCTGGCGCACCGAGGGGACCCGCCTCTAGATGTTTTGCCTTCTTCTGCGCCTTCTTTCCGGTCGGACGCTCTCCCTCCCCCCCGCCGGAGGCCCTGAAAACAAAGGCCTCCGACGATGCCCGCGCACCCATGGCTCCCGGCACGCGGACGCAACTAGGGGGAGGGGTGGCGGCGGCGCCAGCCTTGGCCGCCTTCGGTGGTTTGGCGGCCTTGGAGGCGGGGCAGTTCTTACGACCATGCCCCACCTCCCTGCAGGCACGGCACCGCACGCCGTCCGACGTCCAGAAGACGCGGTAGGCAGTCCCCTCGTGCACCACATTAAAATTCCCCTCCGTCGTGTCCTCCCGCGCCAGGCGGACAAAGAGCTGGCGGCGGAAGGAGAACACGTGGCGCAGGCTGTTCTCCCTGAGGCCGAGCGGTATGGGGTTGATCCCCGACCTTACCTCCCCCAGTTGGTGTAGGTGAGGGAGGAGGAGCTCAGCGGGAACAAAGGGCGGGACGTTTGAAATGATGACCCTCTGCGCGGTGGCCTCGAGAGGGTCCACCGGCAGGAACGTCCCGCCCACCGTGAGCCCCTTTTCAAGGGCCAGGGACACCGCCCGCTCCGACCCCAGGAAGAACACGGCCTTCCCAGACATCTTGGAGGCTGCGACAATGGCCGAGGGGCCGACTACCCCAGCCATCGCCCGCACGCACTCCTCGATGGTCATTGTGGGGTGAGTGTAGCTCTTGACCCCGTGTTTTTTAGTAATGAGTCTGAAAGGTGGCAGGGCAGCGGGTGGCGCAGGAGGGGCCGTGGAAGCGGTTGCCACCTGCGCATACGTCCTTGCTGGCCCTGCCACCGGCGTGGATGGGGTCGCCATCACGGGGTCCCTTTAAGGGCTACACCCACTCCAAAGTCACAGGCCTTAATGGTCTTTAATGGCCTCGTATATTTAACTGAGCAGAGGAGCCCTTAACGAGGCACCTCTCCCCTCGTTGACAATTGGGGAGAGGCCTTGCTCCCTCTGCTCAGTTGTCTTAATTGGGTTTTTTTTTAAAATTAGGAAGAAAAGGGGCCTCAGAGAGAGAGGGGAGAAACAGAGGGTAACGGAGAAAGAGAGAGGGGGGTGGGAAGGGGTGGAGGCTGCGAGGGCAGGTCTCCCCTCGCAGCTGTGGGTGGGTGCACTCCCCAGATGGCAAAACACAAAAGTCTTTGGGGTGGTCTTCAGGTGGGGGGAGAAGATGTCTTCACCTGGGGTAGCTGGAGCCACCAGGCACTCCCAACGATCTTTAATTGGGTGATTAAGAAAAACAACAATCTTCAGCCTGGTAGCTCCAGCTATCCCAGGCTAGGCAATTGGGGGGGGGGTGGGGGGGATTCCAATTGTGGGGGGGGCCCAGTTGTAAGCAAGGCCCCCACGCACACTACCACACACACACACACCCCCCGCGATGTTCCGGCCCTCAGTGGTCTTCTTTCCTCCCCCCACCGATACAACAAAGTCTGTTTGGGGAAATGCACCCACACCCACCTGTAGAATGTTGAGTCTCCCTCCTTCCACACTGGATGTTGTTGTGGTTTTTCCCCCTCTCTCCAACTCCTTGCAGAATGGTAAAGTTGTTTAAAAGTTTCCTGTTCTCCTCCTCTCCATCTGGATAGAAGTTGGTAGTGAAGCCCCTTCCTTCCTTCTCTTCCTGGGCTGGTCTCAGGGCTCTCCAGGCAGGAGCTCAAGTTGCTAGCAGCTCCACTCACTGCTCACAGCTCCAACTGAGCAGGACACGCCTCTACTCCTCCACAATTGGTCCTTGTTCATGAAACTCTTTTGAGTTTACCTGCAAAACATAAAGACATTAAACGGTGCCACCCGACCTGGGTGACACTCCAGACATTTACAAGGCCCTTTTTTTCCCCCCTTTTTTGTTTTTTTTTGTGTTTTTCCTTTTTTTTTTTTGTTTTTTTTTGGGCACTAAAATCACAATTTTTCCCCAGTGCCCCCTATAAAAGGGAAGGGGACACTAAAAGCACCGGCAATTAAAACAAATTAACTTTAAAACGTAAAATCAAATTAAAATTTGGTTGCTGGGCGTGATGATGCACTCCAGTCCCTCCGGTGCCCACCTCTCGCGGAAGGCCGCGAGCGTACCGGTGGACACCGCGTGCTCCATCTCCAAGGACACCCTGGACCGGATGTAAGAGCGGAAGAGAGGCAGGCAGTCAGGTTGAACGACCCCCTCCACCGCCCGCTGCCTGGACCGGCTGATGGCACCCTTGGCCGTGCCCAGGAGCAGTCCTACAAGGAGGCCTTCGGACCTACCCGCTCCCCTCCGCACAGGGTGCCCAAAGATCAGGAGAGTGGGACTGAAGTGCAGCCAGAATTTCAGGAGCAGCCCCTTCAAATAGTGGAACAGGGGCTGCAACCTCGTGCATTCAATAAAAACATGGAACACGGACTCCTCCAGACCGCAGAAATTGCAGGCGGCCTGGGAGTCCGTGAACCGGCTTAAAAATTTGTTGCACGGCACTGCTCCGTGCACCACCCTCCAGGCCAAGTCCCCGATGAATAGTGGGAGGACCCCTGCGTAGAGTGCCCTCCATCGGGGACCCCCGCCTCCTCCGGACGGCAAGATGGTACGCCATGGCGTGTCCGGACGGCCGGCGAGGATGGCAAAGTTGAGGGTGTGCAGGAGCAGCCCGTACAGGAAACCACTCCGCGCGGAACTGAAAGGCACGGAGGGGATTTCCCGGAGGCGGCTCAAGTTGTGAGGCGCCGGCCCCCGAGGGAGGTTCCGGGGTTTGGCGCCGATGAGGAATTCCGTCCGGACGGGGGTCAGTTCGGACGGGATCTCCCCACGTGCTTGAGCCTCCTCGATGCACCTAACGGAGTGAGGGCCCAGAGCTGTTTTTAGCGACTCGATGGCATCGGCCGCGTGGCGGACGCTGGCAGAATTTAGGCGCCGCGCCAGCGTGTCTGGCGCCATCCAGCCCGCTCCTCCGCCATCGAGCAGGTCCCTGACCCTGGTCACCTCACCAGCCACAGCCCTCTCTTCCGACCGCCACATAAAGCCTCGGCCGTGGAGGTACGGATTCCCGAGCAGCGGTTCCTGCAGGACGGCCGCCACTCCAGCCGGCGGAGAGCTGCGCTTGGTGGAGACTTTGTTCCAGACCCTGATGAGTTCCCTGTAAAAGACAGGCAGCTCCCGGAGGGCGGTCCTGGCACCCCCCAAGTTCACAAACAGGAGCTGCGTGTCATAATTGAGGTCGAGCTGATGGCGGAAGAAATACCTCGCCAGAGCACACCACCTAGGAGGGGGCTCGACGTAAAGGTATCTCTGCAGGGTCTGAAGACGGAAAGTTCCTTGTGCATGAATCCCAAAAAGTTAGTTTGCAGGTGCAGGAGATAATCAAGAAGGCGAATGGAATGTTGGCCTTCATTGCGAGAGGGATGGAGGACAAAAGCAGGGAGGTCCTGCTGCAACTGTATAGGGTATTGGTGAGGCCGCACCTGGAGTACTGCGTGCAATTTTGGTCACCTTACTTAAGGAAGGATATACTAGCTTCGGAGGGGGTACAGAGACGATTCACTAGGCTGATTCCGCAGATGGGAGGGTTACCTTATGATGATAGATTGAGTAGACTGGGTCTTTACTCGTTGGAGTTCAGAAGGATGAGAGGTGATCTTATAGAAACATTTAAAATAATGAAAGGGATAGACAAGATAGAGGCAGAGAGGTTGTTCCCACTGGTCGGGGAGATTAGAACTAGGGGGGCACAGCCTCAAAATATGGTGGAGCGAGTTTAAAACCGAGTTGAGAAGGAATTTCTTCTCCCAGCGGGTTGTGAATCTGTGCAATTCTCTGCCCAAGGAAACAGTTGAGGCACGCTCATTGAATGTATTCAAGTCACAGATAGATAGATTTTTAACCAATAAGGGAATTAAGGGTTATGGGGAGCGGGCGGGTAAGTGGAGCTAAGTCCACAGCCAGATCAGCCATGATCTTGTTGAATGGCGGAGCAGGCTCGAGGGGCTAGATGGCCTACTCCTGTTCCTAATTCTTACGTTCTTATGTATCTTCAGCGGGCCAACAATGATGGAGCCCATTCGGCCAGGGATAGTGGCAGCGCGCTTCGGGCCCCTCCCACACAGCCTGCAGAGCACACGCAGAGATTCTGGGGCGAGGAGCTACTGCACATGTGTGCACAGTCTAGCGTGCATGTGCAGAGGTCCTGGCACTGTTTTCAGCACCGGGACCTGGCTCCGCCTCCATCGAGGAGAGGCTGGGGAGTGGCCTAACTCGGCCTGAAGATTTTTGGCGCCCTAATCGGTGTAGAAAAGCGGCGCACCTCTGGTGAGTTCGCCAGAAATCTCTACTGGTCAAATTTAGGCCCCAAGAGCGGGACTGTTTTAAATTTACCAATTTAGCACTTTATTCTCACCAATGTGCGCGCTCCCTTCAAATCTGCTGCACGGTGATTCTTCCAGCAGTGGGAGCTGGTGAGCGGTCCCTTTAAATCTGCTGCACGGTGTCTCTTCCAGCGGTGGGAGCTGGTGAGCAGCCTGTGCGGGACCCCGCGATTGATGCATGACCGTGCGGCCGTCCACCTTAGGGGGTACATTGGTGGGCGGCCCTCAACAGCTCAGCAAAACTTGTTCAGTGGCCCTCCAGCCCAAATAATGGCCCACCCCTGCACGAAACCATCTTTAACCATCTTCTGCCTCCTGATGTAGCCGGAAAAGCTTTTGCAATGATTACCATAATTGAGCACTCTCTTCTTTTCCAAAGATCTCTGAGCTTCTCCAATGGCTGCTTTTGTCTCCCTCAGTTGGGGGTGATATTTCTCTCTATTCTTCTGTAAACTGAATTGATCCGGATCTGAACTGGGTTCAATGTGAAACAGTTCAGGGAATCGGGCATCATTCACCCCTCGGCCTCCGCTGGACGGTTCCTTAGCAGAGAATCAGAGTGGTTACAGCACAGGAGGCCGCCATTTGTCCCATCAAGTCTGTGCCGGTTCTTTGCAAGAGCTCTTCAGCAAGTCCCACTCCCCCGCCCTTTCCCCGTAGCCCTGCAAATCTTTTTCTTTCAGGCACTTATACAATTACCTTTTGAAAGCCGCGATTGAGTCTGCCTCCACCATCCTCTCAGGCCGTGCATTCCAGATCCTAACCAGTAAGGATTCCTCTGGTTCCGCGCCATATATTTGTCAGGATACCGAAACACAGCTTTCTTACACTCCAATCCTTGAGGTCCCACTCCCTGAGCTTACAACCTTCAGCGGAGCTCTACAATGGAATGAACATGGTTCAGTCCTGGATGTGATTAACAGCAGAATCCAAACCCTGCAGTCACTTGTGAACTCGCTGGTGTCTCAGCAGGCTGAATGATCAAGGGAATCCCTTCCCACATGTGGAGCAAGTGAACGGCCTATCCCCGGTCTGATCTCGCTGGTGTCTCAGAAGGTGATAATTGTTGTGCATGTATATACCCTGTACACTCAATGTACAGTTACATAAGACCTATGAATGTATCTTTACACTGTATACAATATGCCTGTACCACCAGAGGGTGCAACGGGTGGAGACCTAAGGGTCACCTGTACACCGCAGGTATAAAAGGGAGCCCACCTTACTGTAACCTCATTCAGGAGCTGAAATAAAAGGACTAAGGTCACAACAGTGCAAGTGCAATACCTTACCTTGTGGAGCCATTACTAGAGTGCTGGCAAACACTACAGTAATTACTGTTGAATGTGTTTTCACTGATGGAGCAGGTGAACGGCCACTCCCCAGTGTGAGTGCGCTGGTGTGTCAGCAGTTCCTTTTTGCTTTTAAAGCTCTTCTCACAGGCAGAACATTTAAACGGTCTCACTTTGGTGTGAACAAGTTGGTGTGTCAGTCGGTGGGTTGAAGAAATGAATCCTGACCCACACACGGAGAAGGTGAAGGTCTCTCCCCAGTGTGAACTCGCTGGTGTGTTAGCAGCTCACATGACCGAGTGAATCTTTTCCCACACATGGAGCAGCTGAACAGCCTCCGCCCCAGTGTAATTGTGTTGATGACTTTCTAGCTCAGACGGGTAACTGAATCCTTTCCCACAGTCCCCGCATTTTCACAGTACTCCCCAGTGTGACTGCATTTGTGTTTCGCCAGGCCACAGGATCGGCTGAATCCTCGTCCACACACACAACACGTGTACGGTTTCTCCCCGCTGTCAACTCTGCTTTTTGCGTCCATGTTATGTTTGATGATATTCAGGTCCCAATGAATAGACTGACCGACCTTGATGTGATGTTGGAGTTAGATTTCCCGTCCACAAATCCTCCCCTTCTAATAACCTGTACAATGAATATAAAACAGATAAAAGGGAGTGAGAGAGAACCCAGAAAAACACACAGGCTTGTTGTAAAATTGAGCTTAATAAATCGGGGAATTTGTGGGGCAGGCTCTAGAAAAACAGTCACCATGAAAGCTGCCGGATTGTCACTAAAATCCCAACTGGTGCACAAATGTCCTCCAGCGATATGGGGATCGGGCAGGAGAGTCAAGTTGAGGTCGAAGATCAGCCATGGTCGTATTGACCGGTGGAGAAGGCTCGAAGGACCATATTGCTGACTCCTGCTCCCAATCCTTATGTTCTGATGGAAGGGAACCTGCCAACAAACCTGTCCCACGGCTTTTACCACCCAGAAGGAAAAGGGCAGCAGGTGAATGGGAACACCATCATCTGCAAGTTCCCCTCCAAGTCACACACCATCCGGACTTGGTCATATATCGCCGTTCCTTCATCGTCACTGGGTCAAAATCCTGGAACTGGCTCCCTAACAGCACTGTGGGAGTACCTTCACCACACGGACTGCAGCGGTTCCAGTAGGTGACTCACCACCAACTTCTCCAGTGTAATTAGGAATGGCCAATAAATGCCGGCATTGGCAGCGACGGCCACAGCCCGGAACAAATTAAAAAATCTGTAAATGTTCAATGGATTAAAAGTCTCTCCAGAAATACTTGTTCCTCAAACACTTTTCCATTGTGTGGACAAAGTGTGTTTAACAATCTAATCTCCCCCAGAGCCCACCTCCCCGGGGGCCCCGCACGGGCCCAGAGCCCACCTCCCCGGGGGCCCCGCACAGGCCCAGAGCCCACATCCACGGGGGCCCCGCACAGGCCCAGAGCCCACCTCCCCGGGGGCCCCGCATGGGCCCAGAGGCCACCTCCCCGGGGGCCCCGCACGGGCCCAGAGCCCACCTCCCCGGGGGCACCGCATGTGTCCAGAGCCCACCTCCCCGGGGGCACCAAGCCCAGAGCCCACCTCCCCCGGGGGCCCCTCACAGGCCCAGAGCCCACCTCCCCGAGGGCCCCGTACAGGCCCAGAGCCCACCACCCCGGGGACCCCGCACGGGCCCAGAGCCCACCTCCCCGGGGCCCCCCACGGGCCCAGAGCCCACCTCCCCGGGGGCCCCGCACGGGCCCAGAGCCCACCTCCCCGGGGGCCCCGAGCCCAGAGCCCACCTCCCCGGGGGCCCCGCACGGGCCCAGAGCCCACCTCCCCGGGGGCACCGAGCCCAGAGCCCACCTCTCCGGGGGCCCCGCACGGGCCCAGAGCCCACCTCCCCGGGGGCCCCGCTCGGGGAAAGGCCGGAGCCGCAGGTTGTCGTTCGGGGCCTGAGGCCCACAGCGGGTGTGTGTGTGAAGCGGATAATGCGGAGTGCTGTCTCTCGGGCGGGCGGGGCCTGGGCCCGCACTCGGTGTGTGTGAAGCCTGCGGCCCCCCGGGGTTTATTAACCCGCTCCCTCCCTCCGTCCATCTCTCAACCGCTGCCTCAGACACAGCCGCCCCACTGCGCATGCTCGGTTCAACAAGCAAGTTCTGGTCAACCTTTATCACTCACTAGTTAGACCTCAGATATTGAGGGTTGGCCTCAATTCTGGGACATCAATAATAACTTTCAAAACCAGCAATGTTCAAAGGGAACATTTTCTGGTGTTTTGGGGCAGGTGCAGGGAGTGGCTCTTTCAGTGAGTTGGACAGGCTCGATGGGCCGAATGGCCTCATTCAGTGCCGTATGATTCCCTGAAGTGGTGAGAGTCAGGGAGTGAGTGGTCAGGGAGAGCTCATCACCAAAACAGGGAGATATTACAGATATATAGGGAGGGTCAGAGTGTATAAAGAGGCGACGGGAGCACAGACACCCAGAGTCAGTACCTTCAGGGGAGGGGAACCAGTGAGTGTAGAACTGAACCCACCCAGAGTCAGTACCTTCAGGGGAGGGGAACCAGTGAGTGTAGAACTGAACCCAGCCAGAGTCAGTACCTTCAGGGGAGGGGAACCAGTGAGTGTAGAACTGAACCCAGCCAGAGTCAGTACCTTCAGGGGAGGGGAACCAGTCTCTGGAGAACTGAACCCAGACAGAGTCAGCACCTTCAGCGGAGGAGAGAGAGAAGAACCAGTGAGTGTAGAACTGAACAAAGCCAGAGTCAATGCTTTCAGGGAGGAGGTACAGCGGTTTAGGGAGGGAGTTCCAGAGCTTGGGGCCTCGGCAACAGAAGAAAAGGCCACCAATGGTTGAGCGATTATAGTCAGGGATGCTCAGAAGGGCAGAATTAGAGGAGCACAGACATCACTGGGGGTTGTGGAGCTTGAGGAGATTACAGAGATAGGGAGGGGCAAGGCCATGCAGGGATTTGTAAACAAGGATGAGAATTTTGAAATCGAAGTGTTGCTTAACCGGGAGCCAATGCAAGTCAGTGAGCACAGGTGGTGATGGGTGAACGAGACTTGGTGCGAGTTAGGACACGGGCAGCCGAGTTTTGGATGAGGTGAAGATTACGTGGGGTATAATGTGGGAGGACAGCCAGGAGTGTGTTGGAATAGTCAAGTCTAGAGATAACCGAGGAATGGATGAGGGTTTCAGCAGAGGGCGAGCTGAGGCAGGGATGGAGACGGCCGATATTACACAGGTGGAAATAGGCGGTCTTGGTTTTCTGGGGATATGTGGTCGCAGCATTCTGGATAAGATCATCGGCCATTTTCATAGAATGAAAGTGCAGGAGGCCATTCGGCCCATTGTTCCTGTGCTGGCTCTATGGTCGAGTTATCCAGTTAGTTCCACTCCCCTGCTCTTTCCCCATAGCTCTGCAAATATTGTCCGTTTCGTATTTATCCAATACACTTTTGAAAGCCACTGTTGAATCTGCTTCCACCGCCCTATCAGGCAGTGCATTCCAGATTGCAACAACTCGCTGTTTATACAATGGTTCCTCATGGCGCCTCTGCTTCTTTTACCAATCACCTGAACTCTGTGTCCTCTGGGTACTGACCCTTCTGCCACTGGAATGTGTTTCTCCTTATTTAGTCTATCAACACCGTTCATGATTTTGAACACTATCAAATCTCCTCTTAACCTTTTCTGCTCCAAGGAGAATTACCGCAGCTTCTCCGGTATCTCCACATAGCTGAAGTCCCTCCTCCTTCGTACATCTCTTCTGGTCCCTCTCTAAGGTGGAGATACCCTTCTGAAAGTGTGATGCCCAGAATTGAGCACAATGTATCAGCTGAGGCCCAACCAATGTTTATAAAGGTTGAGCAGAACTAAACATCAAATGCTGCTATTTGTGTGATGGGGTTTAGACGGGCGAGGTTTATCCAGTCAGTTGGATGTGAGCTGAAACATGTGCACTTGGAGCGGGGAGCCAGGGACACGCTGTGTAACTGGGCACAGACACTCTGCATAGCCCACACATCACTTGTTTCCCACTTGGCCCAGAAGGATGTATTAAATGCAACAATTCATTTGATTTGACTTTAAATAGTTTTGTTCATAAATTTAATCATGCTTCTCTAATTTTATTTCTTAACTCAGATTCACGGCCCCATTTTATTTCTTCCTCTGAACCCCTCAACTTAATGTGGCAGCGTAATGTTGGCGCGTGGTGATTGATTGCCCTGGGAACCAACAGGAAGAGAGGTCAGAGTCCGGAGGGCCCAGGGAGCAGCGTGTTCTGCAACCAATCGCGGTGCTTGAGGGGTGGATCCTGAGTCGGCCTGTCAGGTGAGTCTGTGTGAACCCCTGTTAAACAATTCATCTTTTAAAGCTAAATCGAGATTTCTTTTGTCCGCAAAACAGTTTAACATTTGTCAGTATTTTGTTTCCCTGGAGTTCCTATTATGAGTTTCAGACACTTCAGTGCCAAGTGAGGTGTTTAAAGGTGATTAATTTCCCTCATGTCGCTGTTAGTTAAAGATACAGAGATTGATTTCCCTTTATTATGCATCTTTTGTAAGTAAACAAAAATCCTTTCTGTTAGCAGTGAGTCACATTCTGCACTGGGGGAGACGGCTGGTGGCTTCAGGCTTTAAAATTCTCATCCTCTTGTTCAAATCCCTCCAAGGCCTCACCCCTCCCTATCTCTGTAACCTCCTCCAGCCCGCCAATCCTCTTAATAAGGAGAAACAATTTTCAGTGTCAGAAAGTTCAGTAACCAGAGGCACAGATTTAATGTGATTGGCAAATGAAGCAGATGCTACATGAGGGGACTAATGAAGCAGCGAGATGTTCTGGCCTGGAACGCACTGCCTGTTCGGGTGGTGAAAGCAGATTCACTTGTAACTTTCGGAAGAGATAAACATGATTTGAAAAAATTTTCAGCGTTATGGGGCAAGAGTAGGACAGGAGTCCCCTGAGTGCATCTCGCTCGCTAACCGGTTTTCAGTTCTGGATACTGATGAGGGCGATGGTTTCTCTGCGGAGTGCAGCCAGAGCCATGTCCACGACACCGTAGGTGGCTCAGCTGCACAGGGCGGGGAGGAAGAAGAGTGGAAGAGCAATAGTGGGAGTGGATTTGATAGTTAGGGAAAAAACAAGCGCTTCTGCAGGCACAGACATGATTCCAGGATGGTATGTTGCCTCCCTGGTGCCAGGTTCAAGGATGTCACTAAGCAGCTGCAGGACATTGTTGAGGGGGGAGGATGAACATCCAGAGGTTGTGGATCATATCGGGACCAATGACATCGATAGAAAGAGGGATGAGATCCTGCAGGCAGATTTTAGGGAGCTAGGAAAGAGATTAAGAAACAGGACCTCAAAGGCAGTAATATCCGGATTACTCCCGGTGCCCCGTGCTGGTGAGTACAGAAATAAGAGGATAGAACAGATGAATGCATGGCTGGAGTTTGGTGCAGGAGGGAGGGCTTTAGATTCCTGAGGCATTGGGAGTGTTTCTGGGGGAGGTGGGACCAGTACAAGCCGGACAGGTTGCACCTCATCAGGAATGGACAATATCCTCACTGGGGTTTTGCTAGTGTTTTGAAGGCAGAGGAAACAAAGGCTGGAAAATAGACAATAAGGAGTTTAGCAGCGCTAAATGCCAGTGCCAGTGTGTTTCAGTGAGATCACCTCTCATTCGTCTAAACTCCAGAGAGTATAGGCCCATTCTACACAAACTCTCATCATAAGACAGCCCTCTCCTCACAGGAATCAATCCAGAAATACTTCAACGCCAGTGCAAGGAGTATAGGGATTAAGGCAGATAAGCTGAGGGCACAGACAGATATGTGGGGGTATGATATTGTAACTATTAGTGAAACACGGCTCAAAGAACTGCAGGAATGGCAGCTCAACATTCCTGGTTGCAGGGTTTTAAGCCGAGATAGAGACGGGGATAAAAAAAAGGAGAGCGCGATGCAGTGTTGATTATAGAAACAATTCCAGCTGTGGGGAGGGATGATATGTTCGAAGGATCATCAAATAAGGCCACATGGGAGAAGTGAAGAACAAAAAAGGGGCAATCACACTGCTGGGGATGTACTATCGGCCCCCAAACAGTCAGAGGGAGACAGAAGAGCAAATATGTCGGCACATTTCGAATACATGCAAAAATAATAGGGCAGTAATAGTCGGGGATTTCAACTACCCAAATATTAACTTGGATAGAATTAGTATGAAGGATATAGAAGGAGCAGAATTATTAAAATGTATTCAGGAGAACTTTTTTAGCCATTACGTAGCAAGCCCAACAAGAGAGGGGGTGGTTCTGGACTTCGGTTTATTGAATGAAGCTTGGGCAGGTGGAAGGGGTATCAGTGGGAGAGCATTTTGGTGTTGGTGATCATAATTCAGTTAGATTTAGGGTAGTTATGGAAAAGGACAAAGATAGACCAGGAATAAAAGTTCTCAATTGGGGTAAAGCTAATGTTACGAAGCAGAGATGTGATTTAACCAAAGTGGACTGGAAACAGCTACTTGAATGTAAATTAGTGTCAGAGCAGTGGGAGGCATTCAAGGAGGAGATAGCGAGGGTTCAGAGCAAGTATGTTCCCTTAAGATAAAGGGTGGGACTAATAAATCTAGAGCCCCTTAGATGTCAATATTAGAATATCAGAGATCGGAACAGGAGTAGGTCATACGGCCCCTCGAGCCTGCTCTGCCATTCAATAAGATCATCGCCCTCAACTCCACTTTCCCACCTGATCTCCATATCCCTGATTCCCCGAGAGTCCAAAAATCTATTTATCTCAGCCTTGAATAGACTGAGCATCCACAGCCCTCTGGGGCAGAGAATTCCAAAGATTCACAACCCTCTGAGTGAAGAAATTTCTCATCTCTGTCTTAAATGGCCTGCCCCTTATTTTGAGCCCCCGAGTTCTAGTCACTCCAGCCCGGGGGAATCGAGCTCTCAGCATCTACCCTGTCAATGCCCTTCAGAATCTTGTATGTTTCAATGAGATCCCCTCTCATTCTTCGAAACTCCAGAGAGTATAGGTCCATTCTACACAATCTCTCATCGAAAGACAGCTCTCTCATCCCAGGAATCAATCTTGTGAACCTCCGTTGCACCATCTCCAAGGCAAGTGTATCTTTCCTTCGATAAGGAGACTGAAACTGCCCAGTACTCCAGGTGTGGTCTCACCAAGGCCCTGTACAAATGTAGCAATAGATCCTTGCTCTTATACTCCACCCCCTTACTGCTTGCTGTATCTGCATGCTCGCTTTCTGTGTTTCTTGCACAAGGTCACCCAAATCTCTCTCAACACCAACAATTAAAGTTTCTCACCATTTAAAAGATATTCTGTTTTTCTATTCTTCCTGCCAAAGTGAATAACCTCACATTTCCCGACATTATACTCAATCTGCCACCTTACTGCCCATTCACATCGTCTATCTATATATCTTTGCACTCTTGTGTTCTGCTCACAGCTTACTGTCTCACCGAGCTTTGTATCGTCAGCAAATATTACACTCGGTCCCTTTATCTAGGTAATTAATATAGATTGTAAATAGCTGAGGCCCCAGCTCTGATCCTTGCTGCACCCCACGAGTTACAGCCTGCCGGAAGCCCCACCCCTCACACACTCCAATTGGTTGGAGGACCAACTGCCCATTCAGTCCTCCAGCCCCGCCCCACTCTTCCTATTGGTGGGGAGCTGCCGTCAATCACCCGGGCAGTGTGAGCTGAGCATGTGCAGGCGGCGGTGGCAGACGCTGACGCAGGAGGTGAGCGAGCTCCAGGGAGCGGTTTAAAGAAACGCTGGGGACAACAACACCGAGTGCAGCCCCGGGCCCGGATATAAACCGGGGAACATTCTCCCCACACCGGGGGGTGGGATATAAACCGGGGAACATTCTCCCCACTCCGGGGGTGGGATATAAACCGTGGAACATTCTCCCCACTCCGGGGGTGGGATATAAACCGGGGAACATTCTCCCCACACCGGGAGATATAAACCGGGGAACATTCTCCCCACACCGGGGGGGGGGGAAAATAAACCGGGGAACATTCTCACCACACCGGGGGGGGGATATAAACTGGGGAACATTCTCCCCACACCGGCGGATATAAACCGGGGAACATTCTCCCCACACCGGGGGCGGGATATAAACCGGGGAATATTCTCCCCACACCGGGGGATGTAAACCGGGGAACATTCTCCCCACACCGGGGGGGGGGGATATAAACTGGGGAACATTCTCCCCACACCGGGGGGGGGGGGATATAAACCGGGGCACATTCTCCCCACACCGGTGGGGGGATATAAACCGGGGAACATTCACCCCACACCGGGGAGGGATATAAACCGGGGAACATTCTCCCCACACCGGGGGGGGGGATATAAACCGGGGAACATTCTCCCCACACCGGGGGGGGATATAAACCGGGGAACATTCTCCCCACACCGGGGGATGTAAACCGGGGAACATTCTCCCCACACCGGGGGGGGGATATAAACCGGGGAACATTCTCCCCACACCGGGGGGGGGGGAATATTAACCGGGGAACATTCTCCCCACACAGGGGGGGGGGGGAATATTAACCGGGGAACATTCTCCCCACACCGGGAGGGGGGGGGATATTAACCGGGGAACAGTCTCCCCACACCGGGGGGGGGCTGATATAACCCGGGGAACATTCTCCCCACACCGGGGGGAGGGATATAAACCGGGGAACATTTTCCCCACACCGGGGGGAGGGGGGATATAAACCGGGGAACATTCACCCCACACCGGGGGGGTGATATAAACCGGGGAACATTCTCCCCACACCGGGGGGGGGATATAAACCAGGGAACATTCTCCCACACCGGGGGATGTAAACCGGGGAACATTCTCCCCACACCGGGGGGGGGGGATATAAACCGGGGAACATTTTCCCCACACCGGGGGGGGGGAATATTAACCGGGGAACATTCTCCCCACACCGGGGGGGTGATATAAACCAGGGAACATTCTCCCCACACCGGGGGGGGGGGATATTAACCGGGGAACATTCTCCCCACACCGGGGGGGGGAGGGATATAAACTGGGGAACATTCTCCCCACACCGGGGGGGGGATATAAACCGGGGAACATTCTCCCCACACCGGGAGGGTGGGATATAAACCGGGGAACATTCTCCCCGCACCGGGGAGGGATATAAACCGGGGAACATTCTCCCCACACCGGGGGGGGAGGGATATAAACTGGGAACATTCTCCCCACACCGGGGAGGGGGATATTAACCGGGTAACATTCTCCCCACACCGGGGGGGGGGAATATAAACCGGGGAACATTCTCCCCACACCGGGGGGAGGGATATAAACCGGGGAACATTTTCCCCACACCGGGGGGAGGGGGGATATAAACCGGGGAACATTCACCCCACACCGGGGGGGGTGATATAAACCGGGGAACATTCTCCCCACACCGGGCGGGGGGATATAAACCAGGGAACATTCTCCCCACACCGGGGGATGTAAACCGGGGAACATTCTCCCCACACCGGGGGGGGGGGATATAAACCGGGGAACATTCTCCCCACACCGGGGGGGGGAATATTAACCGGGGAACAGTCTCCCCACACCGGGGGGGGGGCTGATATAACCCGGGGAACATTCTCCCCACACCGGGGGGAGGGATATAAACCGGGGAACATTTTCCCCACACCGGGGGGAGGGGGGATATAAACCGGGGAACATTCACCCCACACCGGGGGGGTGATATAAACCGGGGAACATTCTCCCCACACCGGGGGGGGGATATAAACCAGGGAACATTCTCCCACACCGGGGGATGTAAACCGGGGAACATTCTCCCCACACCGGGGGGGGGGGGGATATAAACCGGGGAACATTTTCCCCACACCGGGGGGGGGGAATATTAACCGGGGAACATTCTCCCCACACCGGGGGGGTGATATAAACCAGGGAACATTCTCCCCACACCGGGGGGGGGGATATTAACCGGGGAACATTCTCCCCACACCGGGGGGGGGAGGGATATAAACTGGGGAACATTCTCCCCACACCGGGGGGGGGATATAAACCGGGGAACATTCTCCCCACACCGGGAGGGTGGGATATAAACCGGGGAACATTCTCCCCGCACCGGGGAGGGATATAAACCGGGGAACATTCTCCCCACACCGGGGGGGGAGGGATATAAACTGGGAACATTCTCCCCACACCGGGGAGGGGGATATTAACCGGGTAACATTCTCCCCACACCGGGGGGGGGAATATAAACCGGGGAACATTCTCCCCACACCGGGGGGAGGGATATAAACCGGGGAACATTTTCCCCACACCGGGGGGAGGGGGGATATAAACCGGGGAACATTCACCCCACACCGGGGGGGGTGATATAAACCGGGGAACATTCTCCCCACACCGGGCGGGGGGATATAAACCAGGGAACATTCTCCCCACACCGGGGGATGTAAACCGGGGAACATTCTCCCCACACCGGGGGGGGGGGGGATATAAACCGGGGAACATTCTCCCCACACCGGGGGGGGGGAATATTAACCGGGGAACATTCTGCCCACACCGGGGGGGTGGGAATATTAACCGGGGAACATTCTCCCCACACCGGGGGGGGGAGGGATATTAATCGGGGAACATTCTCCCCACACCGGGGGGGGGCGGATATAACCCGGGGAACATTCTCCCCACACCGGGGGGAGGGATATAAACCGGGGAACATTTTCCCCACACAGGGGGGAAGGGGGATATAAACCGGGGAACATTCACCCCACACCGGGGGGGGGATATAAACCAGGGAACATTCTCCCCACACCGGGGGGGTGATATAAACCGGGGAACATTCTCCCCACACCGGGGGGGGGGGATATAAACCAGGGAACATTCTCCCCACACCGGGGGATGTAAACCGGGGAACATTCTCCTCACACCGGGGGGGGGATATAAACCGGGGAACATTCTCCCCACACCGGGGGGGGGGGGGGAATATTAACCGGGGAACATTCTCCCCACACCGGGGGAGGGGAGGGATATAAACCGGGGAACATTCTCCCCACACTGGGGTGGGATATAAACCGGGGAACATTCTCCCCACACCGGGGGGGCGGGAGGGATATAAACTGGGGATCATTCTCCCCACACCGGGGGGGGGATATTAACCGAGGAACATTCTCCCCACACCGGGGGGGGTGATATAAACAGGGGAACATTCTCCCCACACCGGGAGGGGGGGGGATATTAACCGGGGAACATTCTCCCCACACCGTGGGGAGGGATATTATCCGGGGAACATTCTCCCCCTGCCTGCCGGGTCCTGGGTCCGCTCCAGCCCGAAGGAGCGGTCAGTGCATGGGCTGTGTCTGCCTCAAACTGTCAGGGAGCGTCTGTAAATCAACGAGAAATAGTAATGGACCAGGGAGCGTCTGTAAATGAAGGAGCAATGGTGACTGAGCAGGGAGCGTCTGTAAAGAATTCTAGAATCACAGAATATTACAGCACAGAAGGGGGCCATTCGGCCCATCGAGTCTGTGCCGATACTTTCGGGGAGCAATCCGGTTATCCCGCTTCCCCCGCTCTTTCCCCAAATCCCTGCAATATCATTCTGCTTAAAGTCTTTGTCCAATTCACTTTTGAAGGCTACTATTGACTCTGTCTCCACCGCTCCGTCAGGCAATGCATTCCAAACCCTAACCACTCCTTGTGTGAAAATGGTTTTCCTCATGTGACCTCTGTTTTTTTGCCAATCACCTCAAATCTGTGCCCTCTGGTTATCAGCCGTTAGAAACAGTTTCTCTATTCATTCTATCTCATCTTCATGATTTTTAACATCTCTATCAAATCTCGTCTTAGGCTTCTCTGCCCCAAGGAGAACAATCCCAGCTTCTCCAGTCTCCACATAAATGAAGTTCCTCATCCCTGGCACCATTCCAGTAAATGTCTTCTGACCCCTCTCCAAAGCCTTTGTTTCCTTCCTGAAGTGTGCCCAGAATTGGACCCAATCTTCCAGCTGGGGTCGAGCAAGTGTTTTATATAGCTTTAGCATAACTTCCCGGCTTTAGTACTCTGTGCCTCGATTTATAAAGCCCAGGATCCTTTACGCTTTATTAACAGTTTTGTTAACCTGTCCTGCGACCTTCAAAGATTAATTAAAATCTTTAAATATTTCAAAAAATGTAGCAGAAATGGTGAGTGGTCAGGGAGCGTCTGTAAAGGTAGGAGAAATGGTGAGTGGTCAGGGAGCGTCTGTAAAGGAAGGAGAAATGGGGAGTGGTCAGGGAGCGTCTGTAAAGGAAGGAGAAATGCAGAGTGGTCAGGGAGCGTCTGTAAAGGAAGGAGAAATGGGGAGTGGTCAGGGAGCGTCTGTAAAGGAAGGAGAAATGGAGAGTGGTCAGGGAGCGTCTGTAAAGCAAGGAGAAATGGGGAGTGGTTAGGGAGCATCTGTAAAGGAAGGAGAAATGGAGAGTGGTCAGGGAGCGTCTGTAAAGGAAGGAGAAATGGTGACTGGGCATGAAGCCTCAATTTTAAAATTCTCATCTTTGTTTTCAAATCCCTCTGTGGCCTCACCCCTCCCTATCTCTGTCACCTCCTCCAGCCCTACAAGCCTCTAGGATTTCTGGCCTCCTGCACATTCCTGGTTTTAATCACACCACCATTGGTGGCCATGCCTTCAGCTGCCGAGGCCCTAAGCTCCAAAATTCCCTCCCTCCTCCTTGAACACCCTAAGAACGTAAGAAATAGGAGCAGGAGTAGGCCATTTGGCCCCTCGAGCCTGATCCGCCATTCCATAAGATTATGGCTGATCTGATCATGGACTCAGCTCCACTTCCCTGCCCGCTCCCCATAACCCTTTACTCCCTTATCGTTCAAAAATCTGTCTATCTCCACCTTAAATGTATTCAGTGACCCAGCCTCTACAGCTCTCTGGGGCAGAGAATTTCACAGATTTACAACCCTCTGAAAGAAGAAATTTCTCCTCATCTCAGTGCTAAATAGGCAGCCCCTTATTCTAAGACTATGTCCTTTACTTTTAGTTTCACCTATGAGTAAAAATATCCTCTCTGAATCCACCTCATTGAGCCCCCTCATTCGCTTGTATGTTTCAATAAAATCACCTCTTATTCTTCTGAACTCCAATGAGTATAGGCCCAACCTATTCAACCTATCTTCATAAGACAACCTCCTCATATCCGGAATCAACCTAGTGAACCTTCTCTGACAGCCTCCAATGCAAGTATATCCCTCCTTAAATAAGGAGACTAAAACTGTACGCAGTGCTCCAGGTGTGGCCTCACCAATACCCTGTATAAGTGTAGCAGGACTTCTCTGCTTTAATACTCTATCCCCCTTGCAATAAAGGCCAACATTCCATTTGCCTTCCTGATTACTTGCTGTACCTACATACTAACTTTTTGTGTTCCAGGCACAAGGACACCCAGGTCTCTCTGTACTGCAGCACTTTGCAATTTTTCTTCATTTAAATTATAATTTGCTTTTCTATTATTTCAGCCAAAAGTGGATAATTTCACAGCTTCCCACATTATACTCCATCTGCCAAATTTTTGCCCACTCACTGAGCCTTTGCAGATTTTTTGTGTCCTCCTCACAATTTGCTTTCCCATCCATCTTTGTATCATCAGCAAACTTGGCTGCATTACACTCTGTCCCTTCATCCAAATCATTAATATGGATTGTAAATAGTTGAGGGCCCAGCACCGATCCCTGCGTCACCCCACTAATCACTGTTTGCCAACTGGAAAAAGACCCATTTACCCTGACTCTGTTAGTTAGTCAATCCTCTATCCATGCTAATATATTACCCCCAACCCAGTGAGCTTTTATCTTGTGCAGTAATCTCTTATGTGGCAACTTATAGAATGCCTTCTGGAAATCCAAATACACCACATCCACTGGTTCCCCCTTATCCATCCTGCTCATTACATCCTCAAAGCACTCCAGCAAATTTGTCAAACCTGATTTCCCTTTCATAAAACCATGCTGACTCTGCTTGATTGAATCATGCTTTTCCAAATGTCCCATTACTGCTTCCTTAATAATGGACTCCAACATTTTCCCAACGACAGATGTTAGGGTAACTGGTCTATAGTTTCCTGCTTTTTGTTTTCCTCCTTTTTTAAATAGGGGCGTTACATTTGTGGTTTTCCAATCTGTTGGAACCGCCCCAGAATCCAGGGAATTTTGGGAGATTACAAACAATGCATCCACTCTGCAGCCATTTCTCTTAAGACCCTAGGATGTAAGGCATCAGGTCCAGGACACTTGTCCGTCTTTAGTCCCATTATTTTACCTAGTACCACTTCATTACTGATAGTGATTGTATTAAGTTCCTCCCTACCTATCACCCCTTGATTATCCACTATTGGGATGTTTTTAGTGTCTACCGTGAAGACTGATACAAAATATTTGTTCAACATCTCTGCCATTTCCCTGTTCTCCATTATTAATTCCCCAGTCTCATCCTCCAGGGGACCAACATTTACTTGAGCCACTCTTTTCCTTTTTAACCCTCTTTAAAATGTGTCTCTTTGACCCTCGGAGTCAAATTCTATCTGATAATGCTCCTGTGAAGCACCAGGGGCCATTTTACAGTGTTATTTCAAGGCTGAGATAGATACATTTTCGGCGTTTTGTGGCATCAAGGGATATGTAGATCGGGCGGGAAAGTGGAGTTGAGGTTGATGATCAGTCATGATGTTATTGAATGGTGGAGCAGGCTCGAGGGGCCGTATGGCCTACTCCTGCTCATAACTCTTATGTTCTTAAAGGCGCTATATAAATGAAAGTTGTTGTTGTCTATAAAGGAAGGAGAAATGGTGATGGGTCAGGGAGAGCATTTGATCAGAACTGGGAGATATGGCAGATGGACAGCTTATAGGGAGCGATAGAGTGAGGGAAAGGAGAGAGAGAGACCATGTACACAAGAAATGAACTGTAAAGTTGGGTGGGGAAGAGTAGGTGGGGAAGTGACAGCAGACAAAAGGAGGCACAATTGGAGAAGGTAGAGTAATAAAAGACACATAGAAAATAAAAACACTTGCATTTATTTTGCGCCTTTCACCACCACCAGATGCCCCAAAGCACTTTACAGTCAATTAAGTTATTTTTGAAGTGTAGTCTCCATCATAATGTAGGAAACGCAGCAAACAATTTACAATGTGATAATGACCAGATAATCTGCTTTACTGATGTTAAGGGAAAATATTGGCCAGGACATCGGGGATAACTCCCCTGTTCTGCCTGAAATAGTGCAATGGGACCTTTTACATCCACCTGAGGGAGCAGACGGGGCCTCGGTTTAACATCTTATCCAAAAGACAGCACCTCCAACAGTACAGCAGTCCCTCAGCACTGCACTGGAGCATCAGCCGAGAGTTTTGTGTTTATGTCTCTGGAGTGCGACGTGAACCCACAACCTTGTGACCCAGAGGCAAGTGTGTTACGCACTGAGTCACAGCTGACACAAATACTGACATAGTTAGAGCAGGTTAGCTAAGTTTGAGATGTTAGATGATGCATTTATCAACGCTGAGATATTTTTTCTATTCCTCAAAATTAGTAACATTTTGGAACGTTCAGGTCAAGGTTCACAGAGTAACAATAAGAAATAGGAGCAGGAGTAGGCCATTTGATCCCTCGAGCCTGCTCTGTCATTCAATAAAATCATGGCTGATCTGATCTTGAACCTCAACTCCACTTTTTTGCCTGCTCCCCATAACTCTTGACTCCCCTATACTTCAAAAATCTGTCTATCTCCCCTTTAAATATATTGACTGACTCAGCCTCCACAGCTTTCTGGTTAGAGAATTCCAAAGATTCACCACCCTCAGAGAAGAAATTCCTCCGCATCTCCGTTTTAAATGGCCGACCCCTTATTCTGAAACTATGCACCCTAGTTCTAGATTCCCGCACGAGGGCAAACATCCTCTCTGCTTCTACCCTGTCAAGCCCACTCAGAATCTTACACATTTCAATAAGATCACCTCTTATTCTTCGAAACTCCAATGAGTACAGGCCTTACCTGCTCAAGCTTACTTCATAAGACAACCCCTTCATCTCAGGAATCAACCTCGTGAACCTTCTTTGAACTGCCTCCAATGCAAGTATAGCCCTCCTTAAATAAGGAGACCAAAATTGTACGCAGTACTCCAGGTGTGGTCTCACGAACACCCTGTACAGTTGTAGCAAGACTTCTCTACTTTTATACTCCATTCCCCTTCAATAAAGGCCAACATTGCATTTGCCTTCCTGATTACTTGCTGTACCTGCATGCTAACTTTTTGTGTTTCATGCACAAGGACCCCCAGATCCCTCTGTACCGCAGCATTTTGTAATCGCCATTTAAATAATAATTTGCTTTTTTATTCTTCCTACCAAAGTGCATAACCTCACATTTTCCCTCATTGTACTCCATCTGCCAAATTTTGGCCCACTCACTGAGACTGTCTGTAACCCTTTGCTGATTCTTTGTGTCCTCCTCATAACTTTTTTACCACCTATCTTTGTATCAGCATCATATTTGGCCGCAGTGCACTCCGTCCCTTCATCCAAGTCATTAATATAGATTGTAAATAGTAGAGGCCCTAGCACTGATCCCTGTGGCACCCCACTAGTTACTGTTTGCCATCCTGAAAATGACCCATTTATCCTGAATCTCTGTTTTCTGTTAGTTAGCCAATCCTACATCTATGCGAATATATTACCCCAAATCCTGTGAGCTCTTATATTGTGCAGTAACCTTTTATCTGGCACCTTATCGAATGCCTTCTGGAAATGTAAATAAACAACTGCTACTGGTTCCTCTTCATCCACCCTGCTCGTTACATCCTCAAAGAACTCCAGCAAGTTTGTCAAACGTTATTTCCCTTTCATAAAACCATGCCGTCTCTGCTTGACTATTATGATTTTCATAATGTCCTGCTACTATTTCCTTAATAATGGCCTCCAGCATTTTCCCAATGATAGATGTTAGGCTAACTGCTCTATAGTTTCCTGCTTTCTCTCTCCCTCCCTCCCTTGTTGAATAGGGGTGTTGCATTTGAGTTTTTCCAATCCACTGGGACCTTGCCAGAATGCAGGGAATTTTGGGAGATTACAACCAATCCATCCACTTTCTCTGCAGCCACTTCTTTTAAGACCCCAGGATGCAGGCCATCAGGTCCAGGGGACGTCCACCTTTAGTCCCAATAGTTTGTCCAGTACTTTTTCTCCAGTGATAGTGATTGTTTTAAGTTCCTCGCTCCCTGTGACCCCTTGATTATCTATTATTATTGGGATGCTTTTAGTGTCTTCCACCGTGAAGACCACACAAAATATTTGTTTAAAGTCTCTGCCATTTCCCTGTTTCTCATTATTAATTTCCCGTCTCATCCTCTAAGGGACCAACGTTTATTTTAGCTATCTCTTCCTTTTTATATATCTGTAGAAGCTCTGAATATATTTATATTTCTTGCCAGTTTACTCTCAGTCTATCTTCTCCCTCTTTATTATTTTTATTAAGTCAATACTTAAAACCACAGAGCAGAAGGAAAGAATGTTCCATAGAAACTAGAATTGTCTCTTCTGAATTTCGATCCTGTACTTACAGTGATGACTTTTGTAAACTCCTTTTGCAGGGTGTGAGAAGGGGAGGATTTGAAGGAGGGAAACTCAAACTAAACGTCACGTCAAGATCTGATAGAGTAATTCGATTCATCAGGACTTGAATATCATCGGCCTTTGAATGTGGAAGGAGAAATGTTTGTTTATTCTGTCTATGGGGAAAGATTACAAACATCAGTGTGACTGTGAAAGCAGAGACCCACACACCCGAGTGAGAGTGTTTCAGTGCACTGATTGTGGAAAGAGCTTTAACCAGTTACACAGCCTGAAAAACCATCGCACCATTCACAGTGGGGAGAAACTGTAAACGTGTTGTGTGTGGAGGAGGCTTCAACTGATCATCCAACCTGGAGAGACGGAAACACACCCGCACCACGGAGAAACCGTGGAAATGTGGGGACAGTGGGAAGGGATTCAGCTACCCGTCTAAGCTGAAAATTCATCAACACAGTCACACCTGCTCCGTGTGTGGGAAGCGATTCACTCAGTCATCCAACCTGCTGACACACCAGCGAGTTCACACTGGGGAGAGGCCATTCACCTGTTCTGAGTGTGGGAAGCGATTCACTGTGTCATCCCACCTGCTGGCACACCAGCGAGTTCGCACCGGGGAGAGGCCGTTCACCTGCTCGGAGTGTGGGAAAGGATTCACTCAGTCATCCGACCTGCTGACACACCAGCGAGTTCACACTGGGGAGAGGCCGTTCACCTGTTCTGAATGTGGGAAGCGATTCGCTCGGTCATCCAACCTGCTGACACACCAGCGAGTTCACAAGTGACTGCAGTGGTTGGATTCTGCTATCATTGCTGCTGTTTATCACATCCCGACTGAATCGTGTCCATTCTGACAGTTGAAGTTTGTTTCTGATGATAACCCCTATAACTGGGCTGGAATATAATATTGTGATGTTTCAATAACAGAGTGTGTCGACATTTAATGTTCCAAGATAAGAGGAGACTAATTGATGTCCTGTTACTGACTCCACCATTTTGGGGCCTTTTCTCCTTTCTAACTCTGGATTATTTCAGTTCTCATATCTTTGGTTACTCTCGTGGACAAGTGCCAGTTCCCCTTACCTTCCAGAGTGCCTCTCCTAGCCTTGGTATTGTGGGAAGGTGTCGGTAACATGCCTGGGATCACTGAACACAAAACCCAGTCTGTGAATCACTTTCAGATACTGGACTTAGCGTGTGCCCCACAGCATCTCTCTCACCTTCGATGTGTGAATGGAGCATCACGCCTGCAAACCTGGGTTCAATTTAAATTTGAATCCACTCAGGAAATGTATTTAAGAAAATACAGGTCACGTCAAATCATTGGCAACATTTTCGAGTCAACAAGATGAACAAGTAAATACATCCCGGCCCAATATTCCAGCTCTGCATTCACAGGAGAAAGTCTGTTATCAAACTCCTCGAGTAGACAGAATATAGATCAATGCTAACTCTAAGAATATCTAGCATCTGTTGTAAATATCTTTCAAATCCCAACCGATGCAATCTGGTTTTTTCCTTTCAATTGAAGTGAATGGAAGATGAGAGGGGTGTTGGCATCGGGAACTCGGTTAATTCAGCTTCTAAAAGGTGTTCATGTTTAGTTCATTCCATATCGGGGAAAATGTGGTTGTTATCATTAGAGAGAGATTTCACTGAGCAGCAGTTGGTGTTTCCAACCAACTGGCCGTGGATATTTTCATCATAGAATATTTCTAATCTAAACATTCTGTTAGAATAAGAAAAATTCAGAGACTAGTGGTTTGCGATTGCCACAGGAAGACCAGTGTTTTACGTGCTTCTAACGTTGTTGATGTATGTTGGAAGAAAATGCAGAATTGAGTCTCTGGACTATGCCGTAGCAAAAGACGACCATATCAGGCAATGCCAGTTCCAGTTGGATAAGAGGTTGATGGCATAGCAAAAGATCCAGCAGTTAAAACAAAATTATCTCCAGTTATCTGCAGACATCGAATGTCGCAGCATGCTGACAAAGTTGGAATTAAGAATTTAAAGTATTGAGTTAAATTATTGGGATCGATTGTTATAGAATTGAATTGTTATAGAATGGAAAAGTGATGAAGTTATGCTAAACTTGTATCGAACCTTGGTTAGACTTTGTGTGTGCAATTCTGGTCACCATATTACAAAAAGGATATGGAGGCACTGGAGAGGGTGCAGAGAAGATTTATAAGGATGATACCAGAAAGGCGATCGTATACCTATCGGGAAAGAATGGACAGGCCAGGTCTCTCTTCCCTTGAAAAAAGAAGGCTGAGGGGTGACCTAATGTCTTTAAAATTATGAAAGGTTTTGACAGATTAGATACAGTGTTTCCACTTGTGGGGACCAGCATAATTAGAGGCCATCAACATAAGATAGTCACCAAGAAATCAAATAGGGAATTCAGAAGAAACCTCTACCCAGAGAGTGGTGAGAATGTGGAACTCACTGCCACAGGGAGTGGTTGAAGCGAATAGTATCAATGCATTTAAGGGGAGGCTAGACAAGTATATGAGGGAGAAGGGAATAGAGGGTTATGTGGATATAGTTAGATGAGGAAAGAAGGGAGGAGGCTCGAGTGGAGCATAAACGCCGGCATGGACTGGTTGGGCCGAATGGCCTGTTTCTGTGCTGTATATCCGATGTAATCCTATTGTCCAAGTCGCACTGCTCGAAGGGGAAGATAAATGACTTGCATCCAAACGCAATTGTTACTTTTGTCTTCTTTGTAAAATGACAAAGTCTGGGCATAATTTGTTTGTGAAATTAAAACTGATTTTATATATATATATATATATATTGCTAAGCATCGCTGGTCAAACACATGGGAAGGAAAATTTAGCTCAAAATTGAGATAATTAAGTTTTTTTTTAAAAAGTCCCGTCTCTTTGATTCTGTCCAAACTATGTATTCAGAAATAAGTTTTTGGGGGCGACTGTTATGCTAAAGGTAACTCACATCCTTCCTCTTGTCGACTGAATTGCTCTCTGGCATACTTTGAAGAACAAAAGGTCTAAGGAGAGGTTCGGTAAAATAAAATTAAACAAAGAAACTGGGTCAAAACTTGGAGCAAGTGGGAATGTTTGATCGATGTTTAAAGACAGTAGGATAATATTGTAATAGACAGTAAAGTTCCTCCGTGCTCTTGAATGAAATGGTGAACACTGTATAAAATGTAATGAGAGGAAATGAGTGAGGATATAAGAGGAAAACAGGAAAGTTACACATCCAAATAGAAATGTTTCTTAACTCATTGTTCCTGGGAGAATTGTCATAAATCACCTGGGTACAATCTGGTGTTCATGTAAATTCTTGTTAAAGTCAGGGAAGAGTCGGAAATTGCTAAGATTTCTCTGAGATGTTTGTGTCATTGCCTACACTGAAAAATAAAAAAACTGAATTTGATCGCCTGGCCAATACCCGAGAAATCGGGACCGTGCAGAGGGAGATGAGCAAAGATCTTCAGACACCCCACGATCTTTTGATAAGATCATCTCAAATGGCTTGGATCAGATGTCACATGTGGCATGATACTGGGATACCGCTGCGTGTGTGTGAACGAGTCTCAGGCATGCTCAGTTATCGACAACAGCACAACATGAAATGGCTTATGTGGCTCAGGAGAGTGAGAGAACTTTTTAAACCGTCAAGGTCGTGAAACATTCTCCATAGAGAAACCGACTTTGAAATAATCAGGATGGAGATAAACACCCTGCTACCTGTCAGAGGCATTAGAATTAACAGGAGCGAGAATGCTGATCAAATTAGGATTTCCTTACAGCTAGAATGGTCATCAGTTTCAAGCCTCCACTAAGTACTGAACAAAGAAAGCTTGGAGAGAGGCTAAAAACAAAAAAAGTCAGCCTGTCTGTGTCTGGACAAGGTGGTCATGGCTGTGTACAGATCAGCTACAAGCTGAAGGTGGGAGATAAGGAGGCCAGACCTCACAGGCTCCATAACAAAACGTGGATCCAAGTGAGAGGCGATCTCCAGGAGGAAGCAGAGGACCTCAAAAGGGTTAGTTTTGGAATCCGTGATAAACCGAGGTATAGACCCTCAAAAGCATAATTTTGGTGGTAATAGAGAAAGAACCCTAAAGCGTGCTCCTTGGGAAGATTGGGAGACCAGGAAGTCTCCCCTGAACCAGGTGGATTGGGACACATCCTGACCCCAAACACTAAATTAATAGTGTTCACTTAAAGAGTTAGTATCACTCCAGGACAATAAGTAATTCAAGACCATTATAAAATACTTCAATACAATCTTAAAAGGTAATGACGGCAGGTTATTTTAAAGTAAGAAATGTCATATGTTGATCAGTAATGTTAACTATTCGTTTGCCAAGTACAAATGCTGATAGTGATCACCATATGTGGGACTTAAATAAAATGACATCCCACCTCACAAAAAGAACTCGACCTGTCCCATCCAGTAAAATAACCCACATTTAATGGACTAGAAGTAACTGAATCATGAAATGTATTATATAACAATGTGTGTTTTTAAATTGTCAATTGAAATCAAAAGTTTTAAACATGAGCTTGAATCTATCAACTAGATTATGTGAAGGGAGATATTCACAATTAATAGACAAAATGGGAAGAGAATTAATAAAGGATGTGTTAGTAAAGAATAGAAAACAGGAACCAAGGGACGAGAAAGATGGGGAACACAAGGAGAATTAGTTTAAATCGCAAGGAAAGTGAGAGCTGACAGGATAGCTCAGAATAAGAGACACAGCAAGGTTAGCAGGAGTAAACAGAATAGATATAGAAAGTGAATGGAACACGATGTGGCTTACTGGAGGTATCATGCGTAGCCTCTGTGACATTTATGATGAATGTGGTACAGAAGGAACTGGACAAGAGAGAGAGTAATCAAATCCCTTTGTTTATTCATGAAGAACAACTGAGAAAATGGTTTCGGGGAACCAAGGCATAGACTTTGATGTGATGCAGCCAATAGGAATTGGGATTTTTATACGCTAGGGAAGGAGAAAGAAGTGAAGATATTAGACTAGTGGGACTGGTCTTGCCTTTGCTGAGGAAAAATGGAAATGAAACGAAACCATGGACGGTGTATAGGGTAGAATCGTTTGCAAGGGTGGAAGACTGAGCTCGGTCCGATCCATGAACAGTATGAGGAATAGCCAAGATATCTGATTAAGAAGGGAGGAACTTGGATAGCACCAGATATGCAGTGTTGTACTCTGCAAGGGACAACATGGGTTTGTAGATGTTCCAGCTTGTGAGTTCGCCCTCGACAAAGAATCTCCAGAATGCAGATTGAAATAAATAAATGGGGCGTAGGCCAAACTAATACCGTGTATAAAGGAAAAGGACAGTATTGTGTGACTACTACTGTCACGTATATGACTGTGGGTTCAACCCGATGCCCCAGACTGGAACATCACTTTAGCTTGATTCCACCGAGGAACACATGTATCGGTGCTAAACGCTGGTTCTGGTACATCATCATAACGCAACTTATCTGCAGATGAGACTGCCTCTGGAGGATGAAGCCATTCGAGTCATTCCACATATAGGACGCTATATTCTCCCTGTGTATGGCTTTAAAGCTCATAATTCAGCGAATTAGGACATCCCAGAAACACACAGTGCAAATCATATAGAGGAAGAGAGAGACAGAACAGGCAATCCCGAGACTTGTGAATCAGGAATGCTGGAAAGTAGCATCCAGTTAAATTGTTCCAGCTGGGATTGGTGATAGCAGGGATAATAGCTTCAGTGATTCTGGTCATTGCATTATGCTGTAAGGAAGTCAATAAGGGACATTGAAAATATAAGGAAAGGGAAGGACGCTGAGAGAAAACCAGGATTAGTAAAGACAAAGAAGGATATAAAAAACTTTGTCAACAGGTAAGGTAACCCATAAAAAAACCTGTGGGACAGGTTGACATGTGGACCCTGGTTAATTCAGCTTCTGAAAGGGGTTTATGTTTCATTCATTCGATAGAGGGAAAAATGTGGTTTTTATTATTAGGGAGAGAGAGACAGATTTCACTTAGCAACAGCTGGTGTTTTGCGACCAACCAAGCTACGCTATTCATAACAGAATGGATTAGAAATATTGTTTGGATAAGGAAAGTCCAGTACTAGTGGTTCATGATCACCGTACCAGGCCACAATGCTTCTAAATGTGTTGCTGATGTAAACTTGTGTCTCTGGATTATGCAGTAGCCAGAGACTACCATATTGGGCAAAGCCGGCTCCAGTTTGATAAGAAAACAGTCTATAAATGTAAGCTTTTTCCTTTGTTCGTTAGCGTGGAGATACCCGTGCCTGGTTACACGTGCTCCATCTGTGACTATACTCCACTTGTAAATTGATTATAAACAGAACACTGAATTCGTTACTACTCAAGTGAACAAACAGAAGTTTGTTTTAAATCAACACTTGGTTCTTTTTTTTAAGTTTGGAACTTGAAAACTTCCTTCGGAATTAAAAATCCGTTAAAACAGCAGAAATTATTCGTAAAGCTATCATTATTGACCTTGAATAAAACATAGCTTAGTTAATTTTAATAACTCCAATTTAATTCGGACCAATATTTTATTAACTAAACACAATACAGTGCAGAAAAAGTAAAAGAAAATGGCACTTGCTTACAGAACACAGTAAATTACATCATTGTTATCTTCAGGTGCTTTTAAAGAAAGTTAAACTTGCTATAGAGGGAGTGCAATGAAGATTCATCAGACTGATTCCTGGGATGGGAGGTTTGTCCTATCAGAGATTGAGTAGACCAGGCCGATATTCTCCAGCGTTTGGAAGAATGAGAGGTGAGAGGTGACACCCACATCCCATGAACAAATTTTTAAAAAGAGATGAGGTGTTTAAATTTGATCAAGGACACCAGCCAAATTAATAGAGACACTCCCTGTCCTTCAGGACCTGTGTCCAGGGGAGAAGCTGATGGGTTTATCTGATCATCTTTGGGTTAAATGTTGTGCTCATCGAGCTGAGCAGCCCATGTCAGCATCAAATATATTCCAGTCGGGCACGCACGGGTCAGATACAGAGTGAACCTATCGGTCGCTCCCCGACACAGATACTGAGGGACAGGGAGTGCCAGGGACACTGACATTTCTCGCTCAATAAGGTATAAATTGATCCTGTACCTCTCCCCATTAATCCTGGGCTCCACATGGCTCGAATCCTGCTCCTGTTTCCCTTCCTGTAACAGCATTGAGCTCAACCCAGCCCATAATGAGCAGGGCTCAGTGAGGGTGGTTGCTAGGCACTGCAGTGATGTCATCAAGCAGGGCCATTCAGCCCAGCTGGTCCTCTCCTTGTCCCTTTAAAGGTGGAGAGCTGGGACATCCTGTCTCAACACACATCCCCCTGTTCATACTGAGAATCCCCGGGGAAGGCCCAAGGCCCAGAGTGTGGATCACAACCAAGGGGGAAAGAGGAGGAGAGAAGGGGAGGTAAATCAAGGAGTGAGGACTGAGGGCCATCAAGCTTCAGTTTTAGAGCCTGAAGACTTCAGGAGGGATAAGTAAGTTCTGTAGTTTCAGGATCCAGGGAGAGAACAAGGAGCAGATGGGGAGACTGGTGTGGATTCCAGCACAGTGAGGATGTAGTGGGAGGGAGATTGTGTCGGGCCGTGTATTAGGGGTGTAGGAGGGACAAGAGAGGAAAGGTCAGAATTACTGCAGCAGTGTCCATCAATAGTGAGAGAGAGAAGGTGGGGGTCAGAGTGGGCCCTGGGCAGGCCGGTAAACTGGTTGTTTCCTGTGACCCGCTTTCCTTCTGTCACAAATAGTCTCGTGTAGCCCAGTGACAGAAACAGCCCATTAAACACCACCAATGTCCTTTGGTCTGGTGAGGTCTCCATTTGTGAAAATTCGGCTGTTGTTCAAGCTTCTCATTCTGACTCGCTCACAGTGAGACAGTATCCACTGTCCCTTTTATTCCATGGGCTTCATCTTTGCTGGTATTGGTAACACGCCCGGGATCACTCAACACAAAACCCAGTCTGTCAATCACTTTCAGCTGCTAGACTTAGCGTGTGCCCCACAGCATCTCTCTCACTTTCAATGTGTGAATAGAGCATCACGCCTGCAATGCTGGTTTAAGTTTATATCCAGGCAGAAAATCTATTTAATAAAAGCCTGTAGGCCGATGAGACACTGTTCAGGTGCCAATGTGCTGCTGGTTTGTCCGGAATTTTGCCTGTAATGGAAAATAACTGAACATTTCTCCCAGTGTAACCTTTGCTTTAATGAAATATGTATTTTAATAAGCCTCACGTCCTTGCTCATGTCTGCTGCAATTGTATAGCAAGGGGATGTGTGAAGAGATGATGTTTGCATGGAGATGTGAAACAAGGAAACGGTATCTGTGTGTGGCAGTGACACAGCCTTGTGGTCACAGGCAGAACCATGCACCGATATCCTTGTGCTTACGGTTTGAGCAGGGTTCGTTCATGAATGCTCAAGCTAAGAGGTGACAGGGATTGGGAGCAGCGGCAGTAAATAAAATCTAAATGTAAATTCTGATGTAGCTTATCTTCAATTATTCCTATTTTAATGGCTTTTGCTGAATGTGTCCCATGCCAAGTGCCAAGATATTGGATCAGGCTCACCCTCGAAAATGAGTTTGACACCCTGAGGTAGACAATGTCAACCGGATTCCCCCATCCACCAAACTAACAACTTCTTTACAAACTCAAGCTAGTTTGTAAGACGTGACCATGTTTACCGGAATCCATGTTCAGTATCTCTAATGGCCCCTTCACTTTCCACATGATGGAAAACAGCATCTCTCTGGATCCCTTCAAGCACCTTCCCAGTGATCGAGGTCACGTTGATGGGCCTTCAGTTCCCGAGCTCTGACTTCTGCACAATTGAAAAATGGGAACTACATGTGCTACCTTCCAATCTCAGGGAACAACCCATGAATCTACTGAGCTGTTGGCGATATGGGCAAGAGGCTGGCAGAGCACCCGTCCCAGCTCTTTTAACCCCCTTGTGTGGATATCATCCACACCTTACACTGTCAAGATTTACCCGCACGGGTTGCTGTCAGTGAAGAGAGATGAGAAAGAACAAAGTGCATTTGCCGCTCTCAGTATGACCCTGAAGGACTGTGTCCATGCTGAAGTTCTTCACCCATATGATCCTCCCCCCAGATTGTCCACTCTGAGCTCCAGCCAGGTGATGCTAAACACTCGGGTGGGAAAGAGAAAAGCCTGCAGCAATGTGTTGAAAGCAACACGAATTTATTTGTCTATATCTCGAATATTAAACTCCTGTCCAGTTAAAGGAGTTTTCATCAGCGGAAACAAACCCCAATTGTCAGAATGAACATGGTTCAGTCGGGTTGTGATTAACAGCAGCAATAACAGCATAATCCAACCTCTACAAACATTTGTGAACTCGCTGGTGCCTCAACAGGTGGGATGACTGAGTGAATCCCTTCCCACATTCAGAGCAAGTGAATGGCCTCTCCCCAGTGTGAATTCGCTGGTGCCTAAACAGATGGGATGACCGAGTGAATCCCTTCCCACACTCAGAGCAGGTGAATGGCCTCTCCCCAGTGTGAACTCGCTCGTGCCTCAACAGGTGCGATGACTGAATGAATCCCTTCCCACACTCAGAGCAGGTGAACGGCCTCTCCCCGGTGTGAATTCGGTGGTGCGCCAGCAGGTTGGATGACTCATTGAATCCCTTCCCACACTCAGAACAGCTGAACGGCCTCTCCCCAGTGTGAATTCGCTGGTGTGTCAGCAGGGCGGATGACTGAGTGAATCCCTTCCCACACACGGAACAGGTGAACGGCCTCTCCCCAGTGTGAATTCGCTGATGTATCAGCAGGTTGGATGACTGAGTGAATCCCTCCTGACACTCAGAGCAGGTGAATGGCCTCTCCCCAGTGTGAACTCGCTGGTGTGTTTCCAGCTGGGACGGGTAGTTGAAACGTTTCCCACAGTCCCCACATTTACACAGTTTCTCCCCAGTGTGACTGCGGTTGTGTCTCTCCAGGTTGGATGATCGGCTGAAGCCTTGTCCACACACAGAGCATGTGTACACTTTCTCCCCACAATGAACAGTGCTTTTTGTATCCATAGTTGCTGGATGATATTCCATTCCCGATGAATCGAGTGACTTCGTCAGATGTTAATGTGATGTTTGAGCCTCCGGTCGATAAATCCTTCCCTTTTAATACCCTGTAAAGTGAATTTCAGTCAAGAAAAAGGGTGGATGAGAGAGATCCCACAAAAACACAAAGGCACTTTGAGAAATTGAGCTTAATCAACTTGGTAATTTCTGGCACCAGCACTAGAAATAGTAACCATGAAAGCTGCAGTTTGTGGTAAAACCTAACTGGTTCATTAATGTCCTTCAGGAAAGGGAACCCGCCTCCATTGAGAGCCCCACATGGGGAATTGTTGGTCCCACTGGGCACAGAAATATTGGGGGTGAAACCCAGCAGCTTCTCCTCCATCTCCACTCCAGCTCAAACAGATGCAACAAACAGACCCACAAAGGAGACCAGGTATCCAAAGCGTCTTTCTAATATTTTCAGCATAGTTCAGAGTCGATTTATTCTAAATTGCCCTCGATTTGTAGACTTGAAATTCTAGATTTGGCTTTGTACCGGAATCCAGGTCAGCGATTGGAGCATGGACAGGATCATCAGAATGGCCCAGGTAAAGCAGGTGGTGCGGCAAGCAGCAGAGGAGTGGTGAGGTCGGGGTGGAGTAGCACCGGGAGATCGGGGCTGAGAGATTCGGGCCAAGGAGAGGGAAGAGTTCGGAATGGAGAGATTGGGGCCAAGGAGAGGTGAGTGTTCGAAATGGAGGGATTGGGGCCAAGGAGAGGTGAGTGTTCGGGGAGGAGAGATTGGGGCCAAGGAGAGATGAGAGTTCAGGGCGGAGAGATTGGGGCCCAGGAGAGGTGAGGGATCGGAGCGGTGAGATTGGGGCCCACAAGCGGCGAGCGTTCTGGGCGGTGAGATTGGGCCCCACGAGAGGCGAGAGTTCAAGGGGGGAAGAGATTGGGGCCCACGAAAGGCGAGAGTTTGGGGCGGAGAGATTGGGCCCCACAAGAGACAAGAGTTTGGGGCGGAGAGATTGGGGCAACAAGAGGCGCGAGTTCGGGGCCTGGGATAGGCAAGGGCCCAGGGACAGCATGGGCCAGACCACACTGCGATCTATGGGCAGTAGGAGTATGTGCACCAGGTCTGCGCAGCGGAACTTGGACTCCAGTCGTCTTGGTTAACCTTTGCCACTGGACCAAGACCTCACTCTGTCCAGCCCGTGTGGTGGCTGGTATGCAACGGACACACGTGTTAAAAGAATCCATGCACAGGCATCTCCCACCCTTCAATATGTAGTTCGGGACCTGGAATATCAAGTCTCATATTGAAACATCTGTGAACTCATCCCTTTTTGGTGTGGAAGTGGGTCATCCTCGATTCAAGGGATGCCGAATACTATACTGTTCAGGAGACCAGGGAGTGACTTCGGCATCCAGCACCCACCCTGATACGGAGCGGCTTGGAATTGCTGGGCATGCTGTATTTCATGGTGTGGGGGAGGCACTGCCCCTGGGGTTTGCTGGTGCCGGGCCCGGAGGCTTTGACACGCAGGCTGAGAGCCGCAATCGGTGTTGCCCGGGGCCTGAGAGCCACTCTCGGTGTTGACCGGGGCCTGAGAGCCGCACTCTATGATGCATGGGGCCTGTTGCATGAGGCCTGGGAGCCACAATCGGTGCTGCCCGGGACTGAGAGTCACACTCGGTGTTGCCTGGCGCCTGAGAGCCACACTTGATGATGCTGATGCCATGCTCGCTCCAATCAGTCCCCGGCTCTCCAGGGACCAGGACTACCCACGTTGCCCCCCTGCTGATGGAGATAGGGTGTATTCTGCCAGGCGGAGCACTCTGGGTAAGATCATCTGCCATTGTCACAGAGAGTACGGCACAGGAGGCCATGCAGCCCAACCTGTCTGTGCCGGCTCTTTGGTGGAGCTGTTCAATGAGTCTCACTCCTCTGCTCTTTACCCATTACTAGATATATTTTTCCCAGCAAGTATTTATCCAATTCCCTTTTAAAAGTTATAATTCAATCTGCTTCCACCACCCTTTCAGACCGTTCAATCTGGATTGGAACAATTTGCTGAGTAACAAATGATCCCACATCTCACCTCTCGTTATTTTGCCAATCATCGGAAGTTTGGCTCCTCTGGTTACTTTCCCTCATGCCACTGGAAACACTTTCTCCATATTTACTCTATCTAAATCGTTCATATTTTTGTACATCTCCATCAAATCTCCTTTTACCCTTTCCTGCTCTCTGGAGAAAACTTCACCAGGCTCTCCACATCACGGAAGTCCCATCTCCCTGGCACCATTCCTTCTGCACCTTCTCTAAAAGCTTGCCATCATTATGAAAGTTTGGAGCCCAAACTTGAACACAATTCTCCAGCTGAGGCCTAACCAGTGTTTTATAAAGGTTTAGCAAATTAAACATCAAATGCTGATATTTCTCTGATGTGCTTTAAAGGGCGAGGTCCATCTAGTCAGTTGGATGTGTCAATGAGACTGTGAACCTAAAGAAGTGCATTTACAGTGGAGAGCCAGGGACATGCCGTGTAACCGGGCGCAAACAGTCCTGCACAGCCCACACTTCACTTGTTTCCCATTTGGCATGAAAGTAATGTGTTAATTGCAACAATTCATTTGATTTGATTTCAAATAGTTTAGGATAGAAATTTAATCATGTTTCTATGATTTTTCCCCAACTCAGATTCAAGGCCTCAATTTTTCTTTTCATCTGTGTAGTCACAGGATTCCAAACCCGAGACTGTACATTGGGATTCCAATCCTGGGACTGCACATGGGGATTCGAACCCTGGGAGAGTACTTGGGCATTCTAACATTGGGAGAATACATGGGGATTCTAACCCTGGGGCCATACATGGGGGTTCTAGCCCAGGCACTGTAAATGGGGATTCTAACCCTGGGACTGTACATGGGGATTTTATCCCTGAGCGAGTATGTGGGCATTCTAACCCTAGGAGAGTACATGAGGAATCTAACTATGGGACTGTATATGGGGATTCTAACGCTGGCATTGTACATGGGGATTCTAAAACTGGGAATGTACATGGCGTCCAGGCATTCGGGCCCCCTTCAGAGATGACTGAGCCTCTACTTCCCCGCAGTGCTCCAGGTGTGGTCTAGCCAGGGCTTTGTGCAGCTGCAGAGGGATGGCAGCACCATGGAACACTATGAAGGCAGGTAGCTTACTACTGACTTTCATTTTAAACTTTTAATCAACTTGTGAAAATTTTTTAAACTTCAAGAGAAACTTTTAAACAACTTGGGGAAATTTTTGAAACCTCTGGAGAAAATTTTAAATAACTTGGAAAACCTTTTTTAAAACTCCGGGAGAAACTTTTAAAACTTCTGAAGAAACTTTTAAACAACGTGGAGGAACGTTTAAGAATAATTTTATTTTAAAAATGTTTTATTAAGCAATTGAATACTGTACCCCAATCTAAATAGAAAATAGTTTGTGTGTGTTTTATTAGCATCATTTTCAGCCATTTGAAACCAGGTTACTCACGACGACGCCCAGCAAGCAGGTGTGCCTCCGACCCGGCGACCGTGACATCACCCGGCCCCTCCTGCGGCGGGCCTACATCCCTCCAGCGGCGGGTTTTCATCCCTCCAGCAGCGGGCCTACATGTCTCTCCTCATCGATGGCTGGTGGCCTGGCTATGATTCTTTCACCCTCCTACTCCTTGTTGGCCTCCCACTTGGAACTCCAGCGGACAACTGACTTCCTAATGCCTGCCCCGAACCAAGCCTCGGACCACTTACCAACAAGGGTGCAACTCAGCACCGAGCTTGCAGCCAACATTTCACCTTCAGCAATTAGGCTCATACAGAAGTGCCTGGTCTCCAGTCGTCTTAGATCCCTTGCCACTGGACCAAGACCTTGCTCAGCTATGCCACCCCCACGTTGAATGAACTCACACACAGGCATCTTCCACTCCGTTAACATGAAGTTATGGACCTGAAACGTCAGGACTTCTATTGTACAACTCCAACAGCAACAGGCCAGAATGCCACACCACCATAATTGCCCGGGAACTTAGAAGCTTTGACAGCGACATCGCCACCCTAAGCGAGATCCGGCAGGCAGGGGAAGGCCAGCTCAAGGAACAAGATGGAGGTTACACATTTTTCTGGAAAAGAAAAGAGAGGAAGAACTCCACCTTCATAAAGTCGGCTTCACCATCAAAATGAGCTGGTCGACAGCCGCAAGGACACCCCCTGTGGGGTTAGCAAACGCCTCTTGACTCTTCAACTCACCCAAACTTCTTCACCCAGAGAGTGGTGAACCTGTGGAATTCTCTACCACAGAAAGTAGTTGAGGCCAATTCACTAAATATATTCAAAAGGGAGTTAGATGAAGTCCTTACTACTCGGGGGATCAAGGGTTATGGCGAGAAAGCAGGAAGGGGGTACTGAAGTTTCATGTTCAGCCATGAACTCATTGAATGGCGGTGCAGGCTAGAAGGGCTGAATGGCCTGCTCCTGCACCTATTTTCTATTCCGGAACCAATGCGCAACAGTCATCGGTGCGTATGCCCCAACAGTCGATTCAATAGAGGAGACCAAAGAGGGTTTTTATTCCAACCTCGAAACATCCCTGTCCTGCGTCCCTGCAGGTGACAAACTGATCCTCTTAGGTGACTTCAACGCCAGGGTCGACAAAGACACAGTCCTCTGGGGAGGCATGATTGGCAGTGAGGGGGTAGGGAAGGCCAACTCCAGTAGTACCCTAATCCTGACAAAATATCAGGAACATGAACTTCTCATCACCAACACCTTGTTCCACCAGAGGGACAAATACAAGGCATCGTGGCAACACCTTCGCTCCAAACACTGGCACCTGCTCGACTATGTCATCGTCCGAGCCAGGGATCGTGAGGGTGTGCGCATCACCCGCGCCATGACAGGAGCTGACGACTGCTGGACGGACGACCGCCTGACTCATCATCGACTTTAACATAGCCCCAAAGCGGAGGGGACAGCAGAAGCAGTGCCACAAGAAAGTCAATGCCGAGGCACTTAAAGACCCAGCTAAGAGAGCCCTATACAGCCAACGCTTCAGAGCTAACCTGTCGTGTCTTGATGACGCTGAGATGCTGAATGCCCACAGCGCTTGGTCTGCCCTCCAGACCTCCATAACCAGTGCCTGTGAAGAGACACTTGGTCATTCAACCAGAACACACAGGACTGGTTTGATAAGAATTATCAGGTGATCCAAGAATTAATATTTCTGAGCCTCAAGCAACAACCCAAATCAGGAGCAGCAAAGCAACATTACAGGCGGCTCAAAGCTGAGATCCAACAAAAAACCTGAGACCTAAAGAACAGATGGTGGATGGAGAAAGCACAGGAGATACAATAACTGGCCAACAGCCATGATGTGCGAGGATTCTTCATATCAGTCAAGGCCACCTATGGTTCAAACTCCCAAGGCCCCACCCCACTGCTGGCCAAGAATGGGGAAACACTCATCAAGTACACCGAAGTTGTCGAGGCCCGCTGGAAGGGGCACTTCGAAGATCTCCTCAATCGAGATTCTGACTTTGACTCGAGTGTTCTCGACTCCATCCCACAGCATGCGATCCGCCACCACCTCAGTGAAACACCAACGTTGCACGAGGTAGGAAAAGCCATAAGGCAGCTCAAGAACAACAAGGCTAAGGGAGCGGATGGAATCCCTACTGAGGCGCTAATGCATGGCGGAGATTCGCTGTTGGCATGGATACATGACCTCATCTCGCTCATCTGGAGGGAGGAGAGCATGACGGGAGATCACAGAGATGCAGTGATCGTGACCATCTTTAAAAAAGGGGGGCATGTCCAACTGCAGCAACTACAGAGGAATCTCCCTGCTAATCAGCCACTGGGAAAGTTTTTGCCAGGGTCCTCTTCAACCGTCTTCTCCCTGTGGCTGAGGAGCTCCTCCTGGAGTCACAGTGCCCCACGGGGCACATCGGACATGATCTTTGCAGCGCGACAGCTGCAGGAAAAATGCAGGGACCAGCGCCAACTGTGATACATGGGCTTTTTCAACCTTCCAAAGGGATTTGTCACTGTGAACCATGAGGCTCTATGGAGCATCCTCCTCCATTTTGGATGCCCTCAAAAATTTGTCAACATCCTTCACCTGCTCCACGACGACATGCAGGCCATAATCCTTACCAACTGATCCATTACAGACCCAATCCACGTCCGGACCGGGGTCAAACAGGGCTGTGTCATCGCTCCCATCCTCTTCTCAATCTTCCTCACTGCCATGCTCTAACTCACAGTCAACAAGTGGAACAAAACTACAGAACCAGCAGGAAGATGTTTAATCTTTGCCGCCTCTGGTACAAAGTCCAAGATAACCCCAACCTCTGTTGTTGAGCTACAGTATGTGGACAACGCTTGCGTCTGTGCACATTCTGAGGCTTAACTCCAGGATATAGTTGATGTATTTACTGAGGAACACGAAAGCATGGGCCTTACGCTAAATATCCATAAGACAAAGATCATCCACCAGCCTGTACTCGATGCACAACACTGCCACCCAGTCATCAAGATCCAGGGCATGGCCCTCGACAACATGGAGCATTTCCCATACCTCGCGAGCGTCTTATCAACAAAAGCCGACATTGATGAGGAGATTCAACACCACCTCCAGTGCGGCAGTGCATCCTTTAGCCAGCGGAGGAAAAGAGTGCTCAAAGACCAGGCCTTCAATGCTACCACCAAGCTCATGGTCTACAGGGCTGTAGTAATACCCACCATCCTGAATGGCTCAAGACATGGACTATGTACAGTAGACACCTCAAGTCGCTGGAGATATATCACCAACGATGTCTCTGCAAGATCCTACAAATCCCCTGGGACGACAGACACATCAACATCAGCGTGCTCGTCTAGGATAACATCCCCAACATTGAAGCACTGACCACACTCGATCAGCTCCGCTGGGCAGGCAAATTAGTTTGCATGCCAGACATGAGACTCCCGAAACAAGTGCTCTATGCGGAGGTCTTTCATGGTAAACGAGCCAAAGGTGGGCAGCGGAAACGTTGCAAGGACACCCTCAAAGCCTCCCTGATAAAGTGCAACATCCCCACTGACACCGAGGAGTCCCTGGCCAAAGACCGCCCTAAGTGGAGGAAGTGCTTCCGGGAGGGCGCTGAGCACCTCGAGTCTCAATGCAGAGAGCATGCAGAAATCAAGCGCAGGCAGCGGAAAGAGCGTGCGGCAAACCAGTCCCTCCCACCCCTTCCCTCAACGACTATCTGTCCCACCTGTGACAGAATCTGTGGCTCTCGTATTCGACTGTGCAGCCGCCAATAAACTCAGTTCAGGAGTGGAAGCAAGTCTTCCTCGATTCCGAGGGACTGCCTCTGATAATGATGAGATGGGGATTCTAACCCTGGGACTGAACATGGGGATTCGAACGAAAGGAGTGAATATTTCTGGGCCTTCTCTGTTACAATTATGTAGGACTTAAACCATATAGTCGGTACTAAGCATCGCCTTTAGGGGAGATGGTGAGAAATTCGAGGTGTGGAGAGTGAGAATAAAATATCTGAAATATCCTTTACCCACAGGGACCCGGTTGGAAACAGACACTGACATCGCTCACTTTGTTCCTGAACCAAGATGGCCGCGCATGCGCGGTGCGACTCACCAAATAAAGAAGGCGGAGCGCTGAACCCGCCTTCCTGCACGAAGATGGCCGCCGTTAGACTGGGCCTGTGACCGGAAAAAAAGACCCGAAGCTGCAACCACCGATATTCCGGTTTTTATTCCGGGCTGGCGGCGGGCATCGCTGGTTTATGAAGCCTCCCGCGCCACCCGCTGGTCCATTGCTCCCCTCCACCCGCTCAAATTGAGCGCTTCTGCGGAGGGCATGTTCCCCATTTCTCCTTCGCCACTACATTCGCCGCGCATGCTCCAAACCCAGCCAGGACACGCGCCTGCGCACTGAACTCCTGAAGTCTGGGTTCGGCATTTTTTTGCCCGTGCTGCATATTGGGTAAATACGCCGCCATTGCTGCACTGCGTTGGTGAATAGAACAGGATTTACTGGGATTGCATTGGGCACTGAACCATATTCATTCTGGCAGTTATTGTTTGTTTCTGCTGATCTTAATAACCCCTATATCTGCGCTGGAGATTAATGTTCTATATTAATGTCCTGTGATAGTTTGAACTGGTGCTCTCCTCTCTCTATCCTGCGACAGTTGGAGCTGGTGCTTTCCACTCTCTCGTCCTGTGATACTTGGAGCTGGTGCTCTCCACTCTCTCTCCTGCGACAGTTGGAGCTGGTGCTCTCGACTCTCCCATTGGTGTAGGAGGGAGGGCTTTAGTTTCCTGAACAATTGGGACCGCTTCTGGGGAAGGTGGAACCTGTACAAGTCGGCCAGGATACACCTCTAGAGCGACGGGACCAATGTTCTCACGGGTGGTTTTGACAGTACAGTTGGGAGAGCTTTAAACTCGCTTGGCAGGGAGATGGGAACCCAGGAGAGGTCTCTGAGCTAGTTAGAGTGGGTGAGAGCTCAGATGAACAGAACCCCAAGAAAGAATGCAAAAGCCAGGAGGCAACAAAGCAGATTAGCACTGGTGGAAGTGTAAACCACAAGGAGATGAGAAGGAAAATATGTATGAATATAAAGGGGCTGCAGGAGGCGTCAAAACTAAATATCATGGTTTAAAAACTAGTATTAAAAATCTCTACCAAAACGCACAAAGTATTCGAAATAATGTAAATGAGTTGACGGCACAAAGCCTTACAAATGGGTATGATTTGGTGGCCATTACAGAAACGTCGTTACAGGGTGGCCAAGACTGGGAATTAAACATGCAGGGGTATCTGACAATTCGGAAATATAGACAAGAAAGGAAAGGAGGTGTGTTAGCTCTGTTCATAAAGGATGATATCAGGGCAGTTGATGGAGATGATATTGGCTCTAATGAACAAAATGTTGAATCATTTTGAGTGGAGATTAGAGATAGTAAGGGGAAAAAGTCACTGATGGGCGTAGTTTATAGGCCTCCAAATATTAACTTCACGGTGAGGCGGACAATAATCAAGGGAATAATGGAGGCATGTGAAAAAGGAACAGCAGTAATCATAGGGGATTTTAACCTACATATCGATTGGTCAAATCAAATCACACGGGGTAGCCTTGAGGAGGAATTCATAGAACGCATACTGGATTGTTTCTTAGAACAGTATGTTACAGAACCTACAAGGGAGCAAGCTATCTTAGATCTGGTCCTGTGTAATGAGACAGGAATAATAAAAGATCTCCTAGTAAAAGATCCTCTCGGAATGAGTGATCACAGTATGGTTGATTTTGTAATACAGATTGAGGGTGAGGAAGTCGTGTCTCAAACGAGCGTACTATGCTTAAACAAAGGGAACTACATTGGGATGAGGGCAGAGTTGGCTAAAGTAGACTGGGAACACAGACTAAACGGTGGCACAATTGAGGAACAGTGGAGGACTTTTAAGGAGATCTTTCATAGTGCTCAACAAAAATATATTCCAGTGAAAAAGAAGGGTGGTAAGGGAAGGGATAACCAGCCGGGGATAACCAAGGAAATAAAGGAGAGTATCAAATTAAAAACCAATGCGTATAAGGTGGCCAAGGTTAGTGGGAAACTAGAAGATTGGGAAAATTTTAAACGACAGCAAAGAATGACTAAGAAAGCAATAAAGAAGGGGAAGATAGATTACGAATGTAAACTTGTGCAAAACATAAAAACAGATAGTAAAAGCTTTTACAGATATATAAAATGGAAAAGAGTCACTAAAGTAAATGTTGGTCCCTCAGAAGATGAGAAAGGGGATTTAATAATGAGAAATGTTGAAATGGCTGAGACCTTAAACAATTAATTTGCTTCGGTCTTCACAGTGGAAGACACAAAAACCATGCCAAAAATTGCTGGTCACGGGAATGTGGGAAGGGAGGACCTTGAGATAATCACTTTCACTAGTGGGGTAGTTCTGGGCAGGCTAATGGGACTCACGGTAGATAAGTCCCCTGGTCCTGATGAAATGCATCCCAGGGTATTAAAAGAGATGGCGGAAGTTATAGCAAATGCTTTCGTTATAATCTACCAAAATTCTCTGGATTCTGGGGAGGTGCCATCGGATTGGAAATCAGCTACTGTAACGCCTCTGTTTAAAAAAGGGGGCTGACAAAAAGCAGGTAACTATAGGCCGGTTCGTTTAACATCTGTAGTGGGGAAAATGCTTGAAGCTATCATTAAGGAAGAAATAGCGGGACATTTATATAGGGATAGTGCAATTAAGCAGACACAAGATGGATTCATGAAGGGGAAATGATGTGTAACTAATTTATTGGAATTCTTTGAGGATATAAAGAGCATGATGGATAGAGTTGTACCGATGGATGTGGTGTATTTAGATTTCCAAAAGGCATGCAATAAGGTGCCATACAAAAGGTTACTGCAGAAGATAAATGTACGCGGAGTCAGAGGAAATGTATTAGCATGGATCGAGAATTGGCTGGCTAACAGAAAGCAGAGAGTCGGGTTAAATGGGTCCTTTTCGGGTTGGAAATCGGTGGTTAGTGGTGTGCCACAGGGATCAGTGCTGGGACCACAACTGTTTACAATATACATAGATGACTTGGAAGAAGGGACAGAGTGTAGTGTAACAAAATTTGCAGATGACACAAAGATTAGTAGGAAAGCGGGTTGTGTGAGGACACAGAGAGGCTGCAAAGAGATTTAGATAGGTTAAGCGAATGGGCTAAGGTTTGGCAGATGAAATACAATGTCGGAAAATGTGAGTTCTTCCACCTTGGGACAAAAAACAGTAAAAGTGAATTTAATTTGAATGGGGAGAAATTACAACATGCTGCAGTGCAGAGGGACCTGGGGGTCCTCGTGCATGAAACTCTTTTTGGATAAAGAACATGACAGTTCACGCAGCGAATTAACTGACCACGGTAGGACTCGAACCTGCGATCATCTGATAATATCGCAGATACAATCGCAGTTAGACGCCTTTCCATTAGGCCACGCGGCCTCGTCCTCGTGCATGAATCCCCAAAAGTTGGTTTGCAGGTGCAGCAGGTAATCAGGAAGGCGAATGGAATGTTGGCCCTCATTGCGAGAGGGATGGAGTACAAAAGCAGGGAGGTCCTGCTGCAACTGTACAGGGTATTGGTGAGGCCGCACCTGGAGTACTGAGTGCAGTTTTGGTCACCTTTCTTAAGGAGTACTTTGGAAGGGGTACAGAGACGATTCACGATGCTGATTCCGGAGAAGAGGGGGTTACCTTATGATGATAGATTGAGTAGACTGGGTCTTTACTCGTTGGAGTTCAGAAGGATGAGTGGTGATCTTATAGAAACATTTAAAATAATGAAGGGGATATACAGGATAGAGGCAGAGAGGTTGTTTCCACTGGTCGGGGAGACTAGAACTAGGGGGCACAGCCTCAAAATACGGGGGAGCCAATTTTAAACCGAGTTGAAAAGGAATTTGTTCTCCCAGAGAGTTGTGAATCTGTGAAATTCTCTGCCCAAGGAAGCAGTTGAGGCTAGCTCATTGAATATATTCAAATCACAGATCGATAGATTTTTAACCAGTCAGGGAATTAAGGGTTATGGGGAGCGGGCGCGTAAGTGGAGCTGAGTCCACGGCCAGATCAGCCGTGATCTTGTTGGGTGGCAGAGCAGGCTCGAGGGGCTAGATGGCCCACTCCTGTTCCTAATTCTTATGTTCTTTTGTTATTATGTTCTTATTAATGTTGGGGAAGTCCAGAACCAGGGGTCACAGTTTGAGGATAAGGGTAAGCCATTTAGGACCGAGATGAGGATAAACCTCTTCACCCAGAGAGTGGTGAACCTGTGGAATTCTCTACTACAGAAAGTTGTTGAGGCCAATTCACTAAATATATTCAAAGAGGAATTAGATGTAGTCCTTACTACTAGGGGGATCAAGGGGTATGGTGAGAAAGCAGGAAGCGGGTACTGAAGTTGTATGTTCAGCCATGTACTCATTGCAGGCTCGTAGGTCCGAATGGCCTACTCCTGCACCTATTTTCAATGTTTCTATGTTGCTATAAATATTGAATAAATCAGCTTGGTTCAAACACAGTGTGTCGAATGTTTGATTTCTTCATAATAATAACTAATTAATGTTCTGTTACCGACTGTTCCATTTTGAAGTCTTTTCTTAATGTAGATTATTTCACTTCTCCCCCAGTTGATCTTTTATGATATCAAATCCCAAGGTTGTACTCTTTGAGTATACGGCTTGTGGGTGTCAGAAACTGTACCGGAATGTTTCACATTACACTCATATGACATTCCTTTCAAGCAACCATTGAAAGAACTATGTTGCTTAAGACTGGAAATCTATTATTTTGTACATTGTTTAACGCTTTTTGAATGTGGTTACTATATGTAATCGTCTTTGAAATGTGTGATCTTTTTAACTGTCTTTCCTGATTTAATAGTTTTGTTGATATAATTTCTTGTTACTAACATAGCTTGCAGAATTTCTTGCATCAAGATAATTGTTTAAGTACTTCCATTATCGGGTCTTTAGCTCCTCCACTGATCCCTGTGAACAACCTTTGATTCGGGACTGGGTTTGGGCGCGGGTTTAGGGTTTAGTGGTTGTGGTTATTTGTTAGGATTGGGGTTAGTGGTTGGGATCGTCAGTAGGATATTAGGCACCTTGGAATCCCTGGCCAAAGTCCACCATAAGCGAAGGAAGAGCATCCAGGAGAGCGCTGAACACCTCGAGTCTCATCGCCGAGAGCATGCAGAAAACAAGCGAAGGTAGCGGAAGGAGCATCTGGCAAAGCAGACTCCTCACCCAGACTTTCCATCAACGACTGTCTGTCCCACCAGTGACAGTGACTATAATTCCCATATTGCACTGTACAATCACCTGAGAACTCACTTTTAGAGTGGAAGCATTTCTTCCTCAATTTCGAGGGATTGTCTATGATGATGATGATGAGGCTTAGGAGATAGTAATTCTCTGAACACCTCGAGTCTCAACGCCGAGAGCATGCAGATATCAAGTGCAGGCAGCAGAAAGAGCGTGCACAAACCAGTCCCACCTACCCGTTCCCTCAACAACTATCTGTCCCATCTGTGACAAGTCAGTGGCTCTCATATTGGACTGTTCAGCCACCACAGCTGGGGGAGGCATATACTGGGATTGGGGTAGGGCACTTTGGCTGAGGAGGCATGCACTGGGACTGGGGTAAGGCACTTCAACTGGGGGAGGCATATACTGGGACTGGGGTAAGGCACTTCAACTGGGGGAGGGATAAACTTGCACTGCGGTAAGGCACTTCAACTGGGGGAGGGATAAACTTGCACTGCGGTAAGGCACTTCAACTGGGGGAGGGATAAACTGGCACTGGAGTAAGAAACTTCAGCTGGGGAGCGATACACTGTGACAGGAGGAAAGGCACTTCAACTGTGGGAGGGATACACTGGGTCTGGAATAAGGCACTTCAACTGCGGGAGACTTACACCGGGACTGGGCTAAGGCACTTCAGCTGGGGAGGGATACCCTGGGACTGGGGTAAGGTACTACGGCTGGGGGACGCATATAATGGGACTGGGGTAAGGCACTTCAACTGGGGGAGGGATAGATTGGGACAGGAACAAGTACTTCAACTGGGGGAGGCAGACACTGGGACTGGGGTAAGGCACTTCAACAGAGGGAGGGGTACACTGGGACTGAGGTAAGGTACTTCAACTGAGGGAGAGATACACTGGCAGTGGGGTAAGGCACTTCAACTGAGGGAGGGATACACTGGCACTGGGGTAAGGCACTTCAACTGGGGGATGCTAACACTGGGACTGGAGTAAGACACTTCAACTGGTGGAGGGATACACTGGGACTGGGGTAAGGCACTTCAACTGGGGGTTGGATTCCCTGGGACTGGAGGAAAGGCACTTCAACTGTGGGAGGGCTACACTGGGTCTGGAATAAGACACCTCAAATGGGGGAGGCATAAACTGGGACTGGGCTAAGGCACTTCAACTGGGGGAGGGATACACTGGGATTGGGGTAAGGCACTACGGTTGGGGGAGGCATGCACTGGGACTAGGGTAAGGCACTTTGGCTGGTGGAGAATATACTGGGAATGGGGTAGGGTACTTCGGCTGGGGGAGGCATGCACTGGGATGGGGTAAGGCATTTTGGCTTGGGGAGGCATTCACTGGGACTGGGGGTAAAATACTTTGACTGGGGGTGGCATGCACTCACACTGTGGCAAGGCACTTCGGCTGGGGGAGGCATGCACTGGGACTGGGGTAAGGAACTTTGGCTGGGATAGGCATAAACTGCGACTGCTTTTAGGCACTTTGGTTGCTGGAGGCACATACTGGGAGTGGGACAAGGCATTTTGGCTGGGAGAGGCATGTAATGGACTTCGGCTGGCAGAGGTGTGCACTCGGACTGGAGTAAGGCACTTCAACTGGTGGAGGCATACACTGGGACTGCGGTTAGGCATTTCAACTGGGAGAGGCATGCACTGGGACTGCAGTAAGGCACTTCATCTGGTGGATGGATACATTGGGACTGGGGTAAGGCACTTTGGCTGGGGGAGGCATGCAATGGGACTGGGGTCAGGCACTTCGGCTGGGGGAGGCACATACTGTGACTGGGGTAAGGCACCACAGCTGGGGAAGGCATGCACTTGAACTTTGATGAGGCGCTTCGGCTGGGGGACGCATGTACTGCGACTGGGTTAAGGCACTTCGGCTGGGGGAGGCATATACTGAGACTGGGGTAAGGCACTTCAACTGGGGCAGGGATACACTGGACCGGGGTAAGGCGCTTCAACTGGGGGAGGGATACACTGGGACTGGGATAAGGCACTTCAACTGGGGGAGGGATACACTGGGACTGGGATAAGGCACTACGGTTGGGGGAGGCATGCACCGGGACTAGGGTAAGGCACTTTGGCTGGGCAAGGCATGCACAGCGACTGGGGTAAAATACTTTGGCTGTTGGAGGCATGCACTCACTGTGACAAGGCACTTCGGCTGGGGGAGATGTGCACTGGGACTGTGGTAAAGCACTTCGGCTGGGATAGGCATAAACTGCGCCTGGTTTAAGGCACTTCGGTTGTTGGAGGCATATACTGGGACTGGGACAAGGTACTTTGGCTGGGAGAGGATTGCACTGGCACGGGTGTAAGGGACTTCGGCTGGCAGAGGTGTGCACTCGAACTGGATTAAGGCACTTCAACTGGTGGAGGCATACACTGGGACTGCGGTTAGGCATTTCAAATGGGGGAGGCATGCACTTTGACTGGGATAAGGCACGTCATCTGGGGAGGGATACAGAGGGACTGGGGTAAGGCAATTCGGCTGGGGGAGGCATTCACTGGGACTGGTGTAAGGCACTTCAGCTGGGGGAGGCATGCAGTCTGACTGGGGTAAGGCACTTCGGCTGGGGGAGCATATATTGGGACTTGGGTAAGGCACTTCGGCTGGGGGAGGCATGTAATCAGACTGGGTTAAGGCACTTCAGCTGGGGGAGGCATATACTGGGACTGGGGAGTATGTGTCTTCAGTTGGGAGAGGCTTGCACTGGGACCGAGGTAAGGCACTTTGGCTGGGGAACGCTTATACTGGTACTGAGGTAAGGCACTTCGGCAGTGGGCGGCATATATTGGGACGGTGGTCAGACAATTCGGATGAGGGAGAAATGCAATGGGACTGGATTAAGCCACTTCGGCAGGGGGAGGCATGCACTCTGACTGGGGAAAGGCACTTCGGCTGGGGGAGGCATGCACTGGGACTGGGGTAAGGCACTTTGAGTGGGTGAGGTCTGCACTGGGACTGGGAAAAGGAACTTCGGCTGTGGGAGGCATGCACTGGGACTGGTGTAAGGCACTTCGGCTGGGGTAAGGCACTTCGGCTGGGGGAGGCATGCACTTGAACTTTGGTAAGGCACTTTGGCTGGGGGAGGCATATATTCGGACGGTGGTAAGACACTCACTTCGGATGAGGTAGAAATGCAATGGGACTAGGGTAAGGCACTTTGGCTGGGGGAGGCCTGCACTCTGACTGGGGTAAGGCACTTCGGCTGGGGGAGGCATGCACTCTGACTGGGGTAAGGCACTTCGGCTGGGGGAGGCATGCACTCTGACTGGGCTATGGCACTTTGCCTGGGGGAGGCATTTACTAGGACTGGGGTAAGGCACTTCAGCTGGGGGAGGCTTATACTGGTACTGGGGTAAGGCCCTTTGGCTGTGGGAGGCATATACTTGGACGGTGGTAAGACACTTCGGCGGGAGGAGCAATGCAATGGGACTAGTGTCGGGCACTTCTGCTGGGGGAGGCATGCACTGGGACTGGTGTAAGGCATTCAGCTGGGGGAGTCATATCTTGGGACTGGGGTAAAGCACTTCGGCTGGGGGAGGCACGTATTGGGACTGGGGTAAAGCACTTCGGCTGGGGGAGGCATGTATTGGGACTGGGGTAAAGCCGTTCTGCTGGGGGAGGCATGTACTGGAACTGGGGTAATGCACTTCGGCTGGTGGAGGCATGTACTGGAACTAGGGTAATGCACTTTGACTGGGGGAGGCATGCACTGGGGTAAAGCACTTCGGCTGGTGGAGGCATGTACTGGAACTAGGGTAATGCACTTTGACTGGGGGAGGCATGCACTGGGGTAATGCACTTCGGCTGGGGGAGGCATGCACTGGGATGGGGGCAAGGTACTTTGGCTGGCCCTTGCTATCTTATGGGGTGCTCTGTCCTCTGTCGCTTCAGGAATTCAAAGTGGATTGAGTTACAATTTGCAAAGTCAGTGAGACCTTGGGATGGGTGGTTCCAGTTACACATTCCAGTGAAATCTCAGGGTGTGGCTTATCCTCCAAGGGACCAATCATAGACAAATGGTGCGGCGTGGCGGCCATTTTGGCAGTACAAATAAGCGTGTTCTTTATTAACCCGCTCCCTCCCTCCGCCTGTCTCTCACCTGCTGACTCACCCACTGTGCATGCTCAGCTCACACTGCCCGGCTGATTGACGGCAGCTCCCGACCAATAGGGAGAGTGGGGGCAGGGCTGGAGAACCAGGCAGGCGGTGGATCCTCCAACCAATCACAGTGTACGAGAGGTGGAGCTTGCAGCCCCCAGTGGGCTGGGCTGGGTCTGGATCTCGCTCATTGGTTGAAACTCTGTCCCATTGTTAAAGCTGATGTCCCTCAAACTCCAGGAGGAAATGGGACATTTCTGTCGTGGCTTTAAACAGATGGAACTCTGTGGGGTGGAGGAAACATTGCAGCATTTGGTAGTGACATGGATTCATTCAGGCCAGACAGCGGGGATTATTTCAGGAAATAACACAGTGTAGTTGTTTCTGTTGAAACAGATGAAACCCTGTTGTTGTGGAGCAACCACACTTCTCGTGTCCTGGTCAATCACGTGTGCAACAAGTGTCGTCATGGAAGTAAAGGATGGTATCAAATTGGAAAAAATGGCAGATAATGTTGTGAAGGACAGTGGAAGGCCAGAGGATTGGGATATTTTTAGAAACCTGCAAAGGACGACTAAAAAATGAAAAAGACAGAGAAGATAGCAGATGAGAGCAAACTCGCAAGAAATATAAAAACAGACAGTAAGCTTCTACAGGGATATAAAAAGGAAACGACTATCTAAAGTAAACATTGCTCGCTTAGAGGATGACATTGGAGAATTACTAATGGGAAACACGGAAACGGCAGAGATTTTGAACGAATATTTTGTATTAGGCTTCACGGTAGAGGACACTAAAAACATCCCAACAGTTGCTAACCAAGGAGCTATTGCGGAGGGGGAGTTGGGGGGGATGACTTAAAACAATCACTATCACTACAGATAAAGTGCTAATCAAACTAATGTGACTAAAGGTGGACAAGTCCTCTGGACCTGATGGCATGCATCCTCAAGTCTTAAAATAATTAGTTGCAGAGATAGTGCATGCATTGGTTGTAATCCACCAAAATTCACTGAATTCTGGAGAGGTCCCAGTGGACTGGAAAACTGCAAATGTAACACACCCATTCAAGTAAGGAGGGAGACAGAGAGCGGGAAACTATACATCAGTTAGCTTACCATCTGTCAGTTGGAAAATACTCGAGTTCATCATTAAGGAAGTACTAGCAGGACATTTAGAAAACCATACTGCAGTTCGGCAGAGTTAGCATGGTTTTATGAAAGGGAAATCATGTTTGACAAATTTGCTGTAGTTGTTTGAGGATGTAACGAGCAGAGTGGATAAGGGAGAATCACTTGATGTTGTATATTTTGATTTCCAGAAAGCATTCAATAAGGTGCCACACAAAATATTACTGCACATGCTAAGAGCTCACGGGGTTGGGTGTAATATATCAGCATGGATAGAGGATTGTTGAACTAACAGAAAACAGGGAGTCCGGATAAATGGGTCATTTTCAGGTTGGCAAACAGTAACTAGTGGGATGCCGCAGTGATAAGTACTGGGGCCTCAACTAATTACAATTTATATTAATGACTTGGATGAAGGGACCGAGTGTAACCTAGCCAAATTTGCCGATGGTACAAAGATAGGTGAGAAAGCAAGTTGTGAGGAGGACGCAAAGAATCTACAAAGGGGTATAGATAGGCTCAGTGAGTGGGCAAAAATCTGGCAGATGGACTATAATGTGGTAAAATATCAGGTGATTTCATTTGGTAGGAAAAAAAAAGCAAATTATTATTTAGATGTGGACGATTATAAAATGCTGTTATACAGAGAGATCTGGGGATTCTTGTACATGAAACTCAAAATGTTTGCATGCAGGTACAGCTGGCCTTTATTGCAAAGGGGATGGAGTCTAAAAGTAAGGAAGTCCTCTAAAACTGTAAGACCACACCTGGGCTACTGCGCACAGTTTTGGTCTGGACTTGTCTCCATTCTCGTGCCGAGAGGATTGACACACCCAGATGGCAAGGACAACATTTGGGTACACTGATTCCCCAGCAATTCCCATTCCCCTTCTTTCTGGTGGATATGGAGGGGCCACTGTGTGTAATGAGCAAGGCATTAAGAATTGTCAGCAAGCTCATTCCAATTGGAGATTTTATTCAGTGGAAACTTTCACACACTATTCTAGATTTTGTACCAAAGATCAATTTAGGATTAAAGTAAAAGTTCATAATTTTATTGCAAACTAAATTTCTGTTGAGAATTGCTGAATTAAGGGGAAAGATAACCAACAGTGTTTCTTAAATGGACACTGCAGCCCCGAGAACACAATCAGCAATATATCCAGAATATTAAAGTCCAGCCCAGTTACAGGGTTATTAACATCAACAGAGACAAACCACAACTGTCAGAATGAACATGGTTCAGTCAGGATGTGATTAACAGCCTCAATAACAGCAGAATCCAACTCCTGCAGTCACTTGTGAACTCGCTGGTGTTTCAGCAGGGTGGATGACTGAGTGAATCCCTTCCCGCACTCCAAGCAGGTGAACGGCCTCTCCCCAGTGTGTACTCGCTGGTGTGTCAGCAGGTGGGATGCCTGAGCGAATCCCTTCCCACACTCCGAGCAGGTGAACGGCCTCTCTCCAGTGTGTACTCGCTGGTGTGTCAGCATGTTGGATGACTGTGTGAATCCCTTCCCACATTCAGAGCATGTGAATGGCCTCTCCCCAGTGTGAACTCCCTGGTGTGTCAGCAGGTGGGATGAACAAGTGAATCCCTTCCCACACTCATAGCAGGTGAACGGCCTCTCCCCAGTGTGAACTCGCTGGTGTGCCAGCAGGTTGGATGAACAAGTGAATCCCTTCCCACACTCCGAGCAGGTGAACGGCCTCTCCTCAGTGTGCACTCGCTGGTGTGACTGCAGGTGGGATGACTGAGTGAATCCCTTCCCACACTCAGAGCAAGTGAACGGCCTCTTCCCAGTGTGAATTCGCTGGTGTGTCAGCAGGATGGATGGCTGAGTGAATCCCTTCCCACACTCCGAGCAGGTGAACGGCCTCACCCCAGTGTGAACTCGCTGGTGTGTCAGCAGGTTGGATGAACAAGTGAATCCCTTCCCACACTCTGAGCAGGTGAACGGCCTCTCCCCAGTGTGAACTCGCTGGTGTTTCAGCAGGTTGGATGAACAAGTGAATCCCTTCCCACACTCTGAGCAGGTGAACGGCCTCTCCCCAGTGTGAACTCGCTGGTGTTTCAGCAGGTCAGATGATGCAGTGAATCCCTTCCCACACTCCGAGCAGGTGAATGGCCTCTCCCCAGTGTGAACTCGCTGGTGTTTCAGCAGGTCGGATGACTGAGTGAATCGCTTCCCACACTCAGGGCAGGTGAATGGCCTCTCCCCAGTGTGACTGTGTTGATGAATTTCCAGGACAGATGGTGATCTGAATCCCTTCCCACAGTCCACACATTTCCACGGTTTCTCCATGGTGCGGGTATCCTTGTGACTCTCCAGGTTGGACGATCAGTTGAAGCCTCGCCCACACACACAACACGTTTACAGTTTCTCCCCGCTGTGAATGGTGCAATGTTTCTTCAGGCTGTGTAACTGGTTAAAGCTCTTTCCACAGGCAGTGCACTGGAACACGGTGCTTTTCCAGTCACACAGATATTTGAAATCTTTTCGCACAGTCAGAACAGACAAACATTTCTCCTTCCACTTTCAAAGGCCAATGATATTCGTGTCCTGATGAATCGATTGACTCCATCAGATCTTGACACGATGTTTGGTTTGTGTTTCCTGTCTGAAAATCTCCACTTCCAATACGCTGTAAAAGGAGATAACAAAACTCATCACTGTCAGTACAAGACACAAATTCAGGATAGACACATCTAGTTTCCATTGAACATTCTTTCCTCTCTTGTTCTTCCAAAGCTGTAAATCCCTGTCCCACACATTGTCCCTCCTGCAGCGCTGAAATCCAAATAAACACACATTTCTAGCCTGTTTCTCCTCCACTCCCAGTTTTCACCACCAATTCTGGTTGGGTTCAGTTCTGTAGTCACTGGTTCCCATCCCGCTCCTCCCCTGAATGTTCTGACTGTGGCTGGGTTCAGGTCGACACTCACTGGTTCCCCACTTCCCCTGAAGATGCTGAGTCTGGCTGTGCTCAGTTCCGCACTCACTGGTTCCCCTACATCTGCTCCCCTGATGGTGCGGTCTCTGGTTAGGGTCATTTCTATAATCACTGGGTCCTTTCCGTCCCTCCACCACTGAAGATGCTGACTCTGGCTGGGTTTAGTTCTACTGTCACTGGTTCCTCTCCCTTGAAGGTACTGACTGACTGGGTTCAGTTCTACACTCACTCGTTCCCCTCCCCTGAAGGTACTGACTCTGGCTGAGTTCAGTTCCAGACACTGACATCATTAACTTTGTTCCTGCACCAAGATGGCCACACATGCGCTGTACTGCTCAGTAAATTAAATTGGCGGCGTGAACATGCCTTCCTGCACCAAGATGGCCGCCGTTAACCTGGGCCTGTGACCGGGAGAAAGCCCCAAAGCTGCAACGGCCGATATTCCGGTTATTATTCCGGGCTTGCGGCGAGCACCGATTGTTTATGAAGCCTCCCCGGCTCCCTGCTGGTCCATTACTCTGCTCCGTCCCGCTGAAAAGGACACTTCTTCGGAGCCTGTACAAAACGTGTCTCCTCCGCCATTACACGCACCGTGCATGCTCCAAACACAGCCAGGGCCCGCGCCTGCGCACTGAGCTCCTGTAGTCTGGGTGCGGCACATTCTCCCCCCGGGGCATGCTGGGTACATATGACCATGAGAAATAGGAGCAGGAGTGGGCCCCCCAGACCCCCGGGCCTGCTCCCCATTCAATAAGGTCTGGCTGGTCTGATCATAGGCTCAGCTCCATTCCCTGCCCACTCCCCAGAACCCTTTACTCCCTTATCGCTCAAAAATCTGGCTATCTCCACCTTAAATATATTCAATGACCCAGCCTCCACTGCTCTCTGGTGCAGAGAATTCCAGAGATTTACAACCCTCTGAGAGAAGAAATTCCTCCTCATCTCAGTTTTAAATAGGTTGAGGAGAAAGATTGCATTTGTGACTAGAACACGATGTACTGTGATTGCATTGGGCACTGAACCATGTTCATTCTGGCAGCTCTTGTTTGTTTCTGGTTATCTTAATAACCTCTATACCTGAACATAAGAACATAAGAAATAGCAACAGGAATCGGCCATACGGCCCCTCGAGCCTGCTCCGCCATTCAATAAGATCATGGCTGATCTGATCATGGACTCAGCTCCACTTCCCCGCCCGCTCCCCATGCCCCCATATTCCCATATCGTTTAAGAAACTGTCTATTTCTGTCTTAAATTTATTCAATGGCCCAACTTCCACAGCTCTCTGAGGCAGTGAAGTCCATAGATTTACAACCCTCAGAGAAGAAATTGATCCTCATCTCTCTTTTAAATGGGCAGCCCCTTATTCTAAGATCATGCACTCTAATTCTAGACTCCCCATTATCAGTGGAAACATCCTCTCTGCATCCACCTTATCAAGCCCCCTCATAATCTTATACGTTTTGATAAGATCACCTTTCATTCTTCTGAATTCCAGTCAGTAGAGGCCGAACCTACTTAATCGTTCCTCATAAGTCAAACCCCTCATGCCCAGAATCAACCGAGTGAACCTTCTCTGAGCTGCCTCCAAAGCAAGTATACCCTTTCATAAATATGGAAACCAAAACTACACGCAGTATTCCAGGTGTGGCCTCACATATAGCTGTAGCAAGATTTTCCTGCTTTTATACCCTATTCCTTTTGCAATAAAGGCCAAGATACCATTGGCCTTCCTGATCACTTGCTGTACTTGCATACTATCCTGTTGCATTTCATGCACAGGTATCCCCAGGTCCTGCTGTACTGCAGTACTTTGCAATCTTTCGCCATTTTTTTCTGCCAAAGTGCATGACCTCACACTTTCCCACATTAGAGTCCATCTGCCAAATTTTTGCTCACTCACTTAGCCTGTCTATGTCCTTTTGCAGATTTGTTCAGTCCTCCTCACACATTGCTTTTCCTTTGATCTTTGTATCATCAGCAAACTTGGCTATGTCACACTCAGTCCCTTTTTCCAAGTCGTTAATATAGATTGTAAAGCTGAAGATTAATACCCTCTATAAATGTTGAATAAATTATCTTTGTTTCAAATACAGTTTGTTGAATATTTGATTCCTCCATGATCAGAGGAGATTAATTGATGTTCTGTTATGGACTGTTCCCTTTTAGGGCTTTTTCTTAATCTAACTTATATCACTTCTCACCTAGTTCGCTTTCTAGCATATCAAACCCCAAAACTTGTTCCATTTGCATACATGAGTTGTGGTTGTAGTAGACTTAACTGCAGTGTCTCACTTTAAACTCAGCTGAAATCTTTTGAACCACCCCTTTATTGAACTGTCTTGCATAAGATTTGAAGTCCGTTAATTTCTAGATCAGTTAACCTGTTTTTGAAACCAATTGAATATTAAAAACTCATCCACACATTTTGCACGTGATAGCCTGTGAAATATTCTGATATTTGTAATCATCATTACCACAAGCTCCGTTCCCGAGTGACCGACTCCATCCCTCTCCCCAACTTCTGTCTGAGCCTGAACCAGACTGTTCGCAACCTTGGTGACATACTTAACCCTGAAATAAGTTTTTGACCACATATCCACAAAATAATTAACAATGCCTATTTCCACCTCTGCAAAATCGCCCATCACCGCTCATGCCTCAGCTCATCCACTGCTGAAGCCCTCATCCATGCCTTTTTTTACTTCTGGACTTGACTATTCCAATGCACTCCTCCCACATTCTGACCTACATAAACTAGTGTTGATCCAAAACTCGGCTGCCCATGTCCTAACTCGCACCAAGTCCAGCTCACCCATCACCCCCGTGCTCGCTGACCTACATTGGCTTCCAGTGAAGCAACGCCTTGATTTCAAAATTCCCACTCACACTGCCCCCACAACATCCCCACCTCCCCGCCGCTCCCGCCCATGAGATATCAGTCTTTCTGAGTATCCCTGATTATAATTGTTCAATCATTGGTGGTTTTTGTGGCTGTGCCTTCTGTTGCCCAGGCCTCAATTCTGGAACATCCAGCCTAAACATTTCTGTCTAACCCCTGCTGTACCTGCCCTGGCAGTTTTTGATGGGATAGTGTAGAGCACATTTTTCTCTGTATCTACTCTGTGCTGTATCTTCGCTCAGAGTGTTTGACGGGACAGTGTAGAGTGATTTTTACTCAACATGTAACCCGTGTTGTTCCTGCCCTGGGTGTGTTTGATGGGAAAGTGTAGAGGGAGATTTACTCTGTATCTAACCTGTGCTTTATCTACCCTGGGAATGGTTAATGGGACAATGTACAGGGATATTTACTTTGCATTATAACCCTTTCTGTACCTGCCGTGGAGTGGCTGATAGGACAGTGTAGAGGGAATTTACTCTGTATCTATCATTTGTGTACTTGCCCTGGGAATGTTTTCTGGGACAGTGTAGAGGGAATGTTACTCTGTTTGTACCCAGTGCTGTACGTGCCCAAGGAGTGTTTGATGGACAGTGTAGAGGGAGTTTTACTCTGTATCTAACCCATGCTGTACCTGTGATGGGAGTGTTTGATAGATCAGTGTAGAGGGAACTTTCCTCTGTATCTAACCTGTGTTGTACCTGCACTGGGAATGTCTGGTTGAACATTATAGAGGGAGATCTCCTCAATATCTAATAAATGCTGTATCTGCCCTGGAATGCCTGGGACGTTAGAGGGAGATGTACTCTGTGTCTAACCTGTACTGTACTTGCCCTGGGAGCTGTATAGCGGAAGCTTTGGTCTGTATTTAATCCATGTTGTACCTGCCCTGAGAGAGTTTGATGGGACAGTGTATTGGGATCCTTACTGTGTACCTACTCATATCCGTTATACCCCTTGGAGGAGGAAATGTGCACTGTGACTCCGGGAGGAGCTCCTCAGCCGGAGTGACTGGAGTGCATCATCACCCCCAGCAACCAAATTTTAATTTGATTTAAGTTTACTGTCCAAAGTTTAATTGGTTTATTTTGTTGGTTATAGTACCCCCCCACCCTCCCGCCCCAGCTTTAATCAGGGAGCACTTGATTTACAGATCAACAACAAAATAGTTGTGCTCTCCCTGCCCTGGGATTTTTTTATTGGAACAGTGTAGAGGGAGAAATTACTCTGTAAGTATCCCGTGCTGTTCCTGCCCTGGAGTGTTTGTGGGACATGTACTCCATATGTGCTGTACCAGCCCTCGTCTGCTTGTTGCGACAATGTTGAGGGAGCTTTATTCTGGATATAACCCATGCTGTACCTGCCCTGGGACTGTTTAATGGGACTGTGTAGAGAGATTTACTCTCTGTTTAAACCGTGCTGTACTTCACCTGAGAGTATTTAATGTGGCAGAGTAGAGTAGCGGGAGCTCTACACTGTATCTAACCCATGTATCACATCATGGGCCACCCCAACCTGCGAGAGAACATCTCCACAGGTTGGGGCTATAAAAAGAGCAGGAGCGAGCCACTGCAGCTTCAGTGTGAGCTGACACAAATGTGTGACGGCTTCGAGGTAGACGACTGGGTGACATCATCAGGGCCCAGATTGCCATTTGGAGCGTGAGCAGGAGCATCGGCAGGGCACTGGTACAGCAGAGGAACATGGAAGGATGCGCTGGACTTGTGACGAGTGATCGGGGCAGAGGAGTGATGAGGGAGCATGCCTGAGATTTGGTGGGTGATCGTGATGGAGGTTCAGTGAATGTTTGGTGAAGAGATGTGGCAGGAAATCGTGGTGGAGGTGCGGCGAGTGTTTTTTTGGAGGGGGAGCGGAGAGGGATCGTGGCGGAGGTGCAGTGAATGTTTATGGTGGAGGAGTGGCGAGAGATCGTGGCGGGAGATCGTGGCGGAGGTGCAGCGAATGAGGGTACTGGGTGCAAAAGAGGCGAGAGCCCAGGGGCAGCACGGACCAGCCCACACTGTTATATTTGTGCACACTAGCTCCGAACAGCAAAACAGGTCTCCAGTAATCCTGATTAACCCTTGCCACTGGACCAATCCTAGCTCTGTCATGCCCGTGTCGTGGCTGGTGTGCAACGGTCACCACACGTTTAAAAACAATCCACCCATAGGCATCTTCCACCTCCTCAATTGGAGGTCAGGACTGGAACATTGGGTCCCTCATTGAAACATCTGTGAACTCATGTGGAAGCAAATCATCCTCGTTCGAGGGACCGGCTATGATCATCTAACCCGTGCTTTACCTGCCCTGGGATTGTTCAGAACAGTGTAGAAGGAGCTTTATTCTGTATCTATCCCATGCTGTAATTTCCTCTGGCACTGACTCTCACTGGGTTCCAGTTCCTTTGGCACAGATTTACTGTATATTTAATTTGTGCTGTACCTATCCTGGGAGTGTTTGATAGGATAGTGTAGAGTGAGTTTTATTCATTATCTAACCAATGCAGTATCCACTCTGGAATGTATGGGACAGGTTGAGGGAGATATACTCCATATCTCACCTTGGAATGTCGAGTGGGATAGTGTTGAGGAAGCTTTACTCCGTATCTAAGCAAGGCAAGCCTATCCTTCCTGAGAGAAGGAGACCAAAACAGTGCACAGGACTCCAGGTGTGGTAAGGGAGTGAAGGGTTCTGGGGAGCGGGCAGGGAAGTGGAGCTGAGCCGATGATCAGACCAGCCATGACCTTATTGAATGGGGAGCGTGCTCGAGGGTCGGGGTGGCCCACTCCTGCTCCTGTTTCTCATGGTCGTATGTACCCAGCATGCCCCGCAGGGGAGAATGTGCCGCACCCAGACTACAGGAGCTCAGTGCGCAGGCGCGGGCCCAGGCTGTGTTTGGAGCATGCGCGGTGCGTGTAATGGTGGCGGCAACACGTTTTGTACAGCCTCCTCAGAAGTGTCCTTTTCAGTGGGAAAGAGCGGAGTAATGGACCAGCGGGGAGCCAGGGAGGCTTCATAAACAACCGATGCCCGCTGCAAGCCTGGAATAATATCCGGAATATCGGTGGTTGCAGCTTCGAGGCTTTCTCCCGGTCACAGGCCCAGGCTAACGGCGGCCATCTTCGTGCAGGAAGGCAGGTTCAGCGCTCCGCTATTTTGATTCAGTGATTAGCAGAGCGCATGTGTAGCCATCTTGGTGCAGGAACAAAGTGAATGATGTCAATGTCTGGAACTCAACCCAACCAGATTCAGTACCTTCAGGGAAGGGGAACCAGTGAGTGTAGAACTGAACCCAGCCAGAGTCAGTACCTTCAGGGGAGGGGAACCAGTGAGTGTAGAACTGAACCCAGCCAGAGTCAGTACCTTCAGGGGAGGGGAACCAGTGAGTGTAGAACTGAACCCAGCCAGAGTCAGTACCTTCAGGGGAGGGGAACCAGTGAGTGTAGAACTGAACCCAGCCAGAGTCAGTACCATCAGCGGGGACAGGACAGGGAGGGGATAATAGTTCATGGGGTTGGGGGTAATATATTAGCATGGATGGAGGATTGGCTGACTAACAGAAAACAGAGAGTCAGGATAAATGGTTGCTTCTCGGGTTGACAATCAGTAACTAGTGTAACGAAGCCAAGTTTGCTGATGATACAATGATGGAAGGAAAAGCAATGTGTGAGGCGGGGACACAAATTCTGCAAAAGGACATAGGCAGGCTGAGTGAGTGAGCATAAATTTGGCAGATGGAGTATAATGTTGGAAAGTGTGAGGTCATGCACTTCGGCAGAACAAAAATTAAACAGCAAGTTATTATTTAAATGTTGAAAGGTTGCAAAGTGCTGCAGTACAGCGAGACCTGGAGGTACTTGTGCATGAAACATAAAAGGATAGTATGCAGGTACAGCAAGTGATCAGGATGGCCAATGGAATCGTGGCCTTTATTGCAAAGGGGATGGAGTATAAAAGCAGGGAAGTCTTGCTACAGTTGTACAGGGTATTGGTGAGACCACACCTGGGATATTGCGTGCAGTTTTGGTTTCCATATTTCCAAAAGGATATACTTGTTTTGGAGGCAGTTCAGAGAAATTTCACAAGGTTGATTCCAGGGATGAGGGGGTTGACTTATGAGAAAAGGTTGAGGTTGGGCCTCTACTCATTGGAATTCAGAAGAATGAGCGGTGGTCTTAACGAAATGTGTAAGATTATGAGGAGGGTTTTGACAAGGTGGATGAAGAGAGGAATTTCAACTGATAATGGGGAGACTAGAACTACGGGGCATAATCTTAGAATAAGTGGCCGCCCACTTAGAAGAAGAAATTTCTTCTCGCAGAGGGTTGTAGATCTGTGGAATTCACTGCCTCAGAGAGCTGTGCAAGCCGGGACATTGAATAAATTTAAGACAGAAACAGAGATTCATAAACGCGAAGGGAATAAGTGGTTATGGGGAGCGGACAGGGGAGTGGACTCTAGTCCATGATCGGATCAGCCATGATCGTATTAAATAGAGGAGCAGGCTCGAGGAGCCGTATGGGCTATGCCTGCTCCTATTTCTTATGTTCTTACGTTAACTCGTGAGTGCAGAACTGAAACCAGACAGATTCAGCATCTGCATTGGATGAGAGGGGAGCCAGTGAGTTTGGAACAGATTCCAGCCAAAGTCAGCACCTTCAGCGGAGGGGACCAGTGATTGTAGAACTTGTTCCAGCCAGAGCTGACACCTTTAGGGGGGGAGAGGGAGGGGAACCAGTAAGTGTGGAACTAAACCCAGCCAGAGTCAGTACCTTCAGGGGAGGAGAGGGAGGGGGAGGAGATTGTAGAACTGAACGCAGCCAGAGTCAGCACCTTCAGGGGAGGGGAACCAGTGAGTGTAGAACTGAACCCAGCCAGACTCAGTACCTTCAGGGGAGGGGAACCAGTGAGTGTAGAACTGAACCCAGCCAGAGTCAGTACCTTCAGGGGAGGGGAACCAGTGAGTGTAGAACTGAACCCAGCCAGAGTCAGTACCTTCAGGTGAGGAGAGGGATGGGAACCAGTGAGTTTCGAACTGAAGCCAGACAGAGTCAGCATCTTCAGTGGAGGAGTGAGGAGGCAGTTCAGAGAAGGTTCACAAGGTTCATTCCGTAAATGAGGGGGTTGACTTATGAGGAAATGTTGAGGAGGTTGGGGGCAATATATTAGCAGGTACAAAGGATTGGCTAACTAACAGAAAACAGAGTATTGGGATAAATGGTTAATTCTCAGGTTGGCAACCAGTAACTAGTGGGGTGCTGCAGGGATCAGTGCTGGGACCCCAACTATTTACAATCTATATTAACAACTTGGAAGAAGGGGCCGAGTGTAACGTTGCCAAGTTTGCTGATGATACAAAGATTGGAGGAAAAGCAATGTGTGAGGAGGACACAAAAAATCTGCAAAAGGGCATAGACTGGATAAGTGAGTGGGCAAAAATTTGGCAGATGGTATATAATGTTGGAAAGTGTGAGGTCATGCACTTTGGCAGAAAAAATGAAAGAGCAAGTTATTATTTAATGGAAAAAAAATTGCAAACTGCTGCAGTACACGGGACCTGGGGGAACTTGTGCCTGACACGCTAAATGTTAGGTATAGCAAGTGATCAGGAAGGCCAATGGACTCTTGGCCTTTATTACAAAGGGGATGGAGTATAAAAGCAGGAAAGTCTTGCTACAGTTATACAGGGTATTGGTGAGGCCAAACCTGGAATACTGTGTGCAGTTTTGGGTTCCATATTTACGAAAGGATATACTTGCTTTGGAGGCAGTTGAGAGAAGTTTCAGTAGGTTGATCTGGAGATGAGGGGGTTGGCTTATGAGGAAAGGTTGAGGAGGTTGGGGTTCAGAAGAATGAGAGGTGATCACATCGAAACGTTAAAGCACATGGGATTGGGGGTAGTGTGCTGACATGGATTGAGAACTGGTTGTCAGACAGGAAGCAAAGAGTAGGAGTAAATGGGGACTTTTCAGAATGGCAGGCAGTGACTAGTGGGGTACCGCAAGGTTCTGTGCTGGGGCCCCAGCTGTTTGCACTGTACATTAATGATTTAGACGAGGGGATAAATGTAGTATCTCCAAATTTGCGGATGACACTAAGTTGGGTGGCAGTGTGAGCTGCAAGGAGGATTCTATGAGGCTGCAGAGCGACTTGGATAGGTTAGGCGAGTGGGCAAATGCATGGCAGATGAAGTATAATGTGGATAAATGTGAGGTTATCCACTTTGGTGGTAAAACCAGAGAGACAGACTATTATCTGAATGGTGACAGATTAAGAAAAGGGGAGGTGCAAAGAGACCTGGGTGTCATGGTACATCAGTCATTGAAGGTTGGCATGCAGGTACAGCAGGCGGTTAAGAAAGCAAATGGCATGTTGGCCTTCATAGTGAGAGGATTTGAGTACAAGGGCAGGGAGGTGTTGCTACAATTGTACAGGGCCTTGGTGAGGCCACACCTGGAGTATTGTGTACAGTTTTGGTCTCCTAACCTGAGGAAGGATATTCTTGCTATTGAGGGAGTGCAGCGAAGGTTCACCAGACTGATTCCCGGGATGCATTAAGACGGATTGCAAAAGTTTCTATAGATATGTAAAGAGAAAAAGGTTAGTAAAGACAAATGTAGGTCCTCTGCAGTCAGAATCAGGGGAAGTCATAACAGGGAACAAAGAAATGGCGGACCAATTGAACAAGTACTTTGATTCGGTATTCACGAAGGAGGACACAAACAACCTTCCGGTTATAAAAGGGGTCGGGGGGTCTAGTAAGGAGGAGGAACTGAGGGAAATCCTTATTAGCCGGGAAATTGTGTTGGGGAAATTGATGGGATTGAAGGCCGATAAATCCCCAGGGCCTGATGGACTGCATCCCAGAGTACTTAAGGAGGTGGCCTTGGAAATAGCGGATGCATTGACAGTCATTTTCCAACATTCCATTGACTCTGGATCAGTTCCTATGGAGTGGAGGGTAGCCAATGTAACCCCACTTTTTAAAAAAGGAGGGAGAGAGAAAACAGGGAATTATAGACCGGTCAGCCTGACATCGGAAGTGGGTAAAATGATGGAATCAATTATTAAGGATGTCATAGCAGTGCATTTGGAAAGAGGTGACATGATAGGTCCAAGTCAGCATGGATTTGTGAAAGGGAAATCATGCTTGACAAATCTTCTGGAATTTTTTGAGGATGTTTCCAGTAAAGTGGACAAGGGAGAACCAGTTGATGTGGTATATTTGGACTTTCAGAAGGCGTTCGACAAGGTCCCACACAAGAGATTGATGTGCAAAGTTAGAGCACATGGGATTGGGGGTAGTGTACTGACATGGATTGAGAACTGGTTGCCAGACAGGAAGCAAAGAGTAGGAGTAAATGGGTACTTTTCAGAATGGCAGGCAGTGACTAGTGGGGTACCGCAAGGTTCTGTGCTGGGGCCCCAGCTGTTTATACTGTACATTAATAATTTAGATGAGGGGATTAAATGTAGTATCTCCAAATTTGCGGATGACACTAAGTTGGGTGGCAGTGTGAGCTGCGAGGAGGATGCTGTGAGGCTGCAGAGCGACTTGGATAGGTTAGGTGAGTGGGCAAATGCATGGCAGATGAAGTAAAATGTGGATAAATGTGAGGTTATCCACTTTGGTGGTAAAAACAGAGAGACAGACTATTATCTGAATGGTGACAGATTAGGAAAAGGGGAGGTGCAAAGAGACCTGGGTGTCATGGTGCATCATGCAGGTACAGCAGGCGGTTAAGAAAGCAAATGGCATGTTGGCCTTCATAGTGAGGGGATTTGAGTACAGGGGCAGGGAGGTGTTGCTACAATTGTACAGGGCCTTGGTGAGGCCACACCTGGAGTATTGTGTACAGTTTTGGTCTCCTAACCTGAGGAAGGACATTCTTGCTATTGAGGGAGTGCAGCGAAGGTTCACCAGACTGATTCCCGGGATGGCGGGACTGACCTATCAAGAAAGACTGGATCAACTGGGCTTGTATTCACTGGAGTTCAGAAGAATGAGGGGACCTCATAGAAACGTTTAAAATTCTGACGGGGTTAGACAGGTTAGATGGAGGAAGAATGTTCCCAATGTTGGGGAAGTCCAGAACCAGGGGACACAGTCTAAGGATAAGGGGGAAGCCGTTTAGGACCGAGATGAGGAGTAATTTCTTCACCCAGAGAGTGGTGAACCTGTGGAATTCTCTACCACAGAAAGTTGTTGAGGCCAATTCACTAAATATATTCAAAAATGAGTTAGATGAAGTCCTTACTACTAGGGGAATCAAGGGGTATGGTGAGAAAGCAGGAATGGGGTACTGAAGTTGCATGTTCAGCCATGAACTCATTGAATGGCGGTGCAGGCTAGAAGGGCCGAATGGCCTACTCCTGCACCTATTTTCTATGTTTCTATAAGATTATGAGGGGGCTTGATGCAGAGAGAATGTTTCCACTGATGGGGGAGACTAGAACGAGAGGGAATAATCTTAGAATAAAGGGCCGCCCATATAAAACTGAGATGAGGAGGAATTTCTTCTCAGTTGTAAATCTGTGGAATTCACTGCCTCAGAGAGCTGTGGAAGCTGGGTCATTGAATAAATTTAAGACAGAAATAGACAGTTTATCAACCGATAAGGGAATAAGGTGTTATGGAGAGCGGGCAGGAAAGTGGACCCGAGTCCATGATCAGATCAGCCATGATCGTATTAAATGGCGCAGTAGGCTCGAGGGACCGTATGGCCTACTCCTACTCCTATTTATGTTCTTATGAGTTTGGAACTGAACCCAGCCAGAGTCAGCACCTTCAGGGGAGGGGAACCAGTGAGTGTCGAAATGAACCCAGCCAGAGTCAGCACCTTCAGGGGAGGGGAACCAGTGAGTGTAGAAATGAACCCAGCCAGAGTCAGTACCTTCAGGGGAGGGGAACCAGTGAGTGTAGAACTGAACCCAGCCAGAGTCAGTACCTTCAGGGGAGGGGAACCAGTGAGTGTAGAACTGAACCCAGCCAGAGTCAGGACCTTCAGGGGAGGGGAACCAGTGAGTGTAGAACTGAACCCAGCCAGAGTCAGTACCTCCAGGGGAGGGGAACCAGTGAGTGTAGAAATGAACCCAGCCAGAGTCAGCACCTTCAGGGGAGGGGAACCAGTGAGTGTAGAACTGAACCCAGCCAGAGTCAGCACCTTCAGGGGAGGGGACAGAGGGCAACCAGTGATTGTCGATGAAATTGGATTTTAGAATCTCACTGTCGAAAGACCCTGGCAATAGTCCAAGTAGGACAGCAGCAAACCCGATTGCCTGAGCAACGGGAGGATGGAGCTGTAATAATAAAGTACATCACAGACAATGTTCCAAGAAATCGCATGGGACAGGATGTTCGGCTTCGAGAATGTAAACCAGTCAGCTGAGACCGCGAGGTGTGCACGTCTCTGTAAATGTCACAGACATTGTGGTTGAGATGTACAAACCACACAATTCGAGCAAAGTTGTATTAATGCACTATCAACACCATGTTTTAGAAGCAATGTTAAATGTCATGAAAGCTTGCGTCAGGCCGAGCAGGTGTGTCTCTGACCAAAATAGGTCAATGTCGCTGTAAAACTGAACCCAGCCAGAGTCAGCACCTTCAGGGGAGGGAGAGAGATGGGAGGGAGGGAGAGAGATGGGAGGGAGGGAGAGAGATGGGAGGGAGGGAGAGAGATGGGAGGGAGGGAGAGAGATGGGAGGGAGGGAGAGAGATGGGAGGGAGGGAGAGAGATGGGAGGGAGGGAGAGAGATGGGAGGGAGGGAGAGAGATGGGAGGGAGGGAGAGAGATGGGAGGGAGGGAGAGAGATGGGAGGGAGGGAGAGAGATGGGAGGGAGGGAGAGAGATGGGAGGGAGGGAGAGAGATGGGAGGGAGGGAGAGAGATGGGAGGGAGGGAGAGAGATGGGAGGGAGGGAGAGAGATGGGAGGGAGGGAGAGAGATGGGAGGGAGGGAGAGAGATGGGAGGGAGGGAGAGAGATGGGAGGGAGGGAGAGAGATGGGAGGGAGGGAGAGAGATGGGAGGGAGGGAGAGAGATGGGAGGGAGGGAGAGAGATGGGAGGGAGGGAGAGAGATGGGAGGGAGGGAGAGAGATGGGAGGGAGGGAGAGAGATGGGAGGGAGGGAGAGAGATGGGAGGGAGGGAGAGAGATGGGAGGGAGGGGGAGAGATGGGAGGGAGGGGGAGAGATGGGAGGGAGGGGGAGAGATGGGAGGGAGGGAGAGAGATGGGAAGGAGGGAGAGAGATGGGAGGGAGGGGGAGAGATGGGAGCGAGGGGAAGCATGGAGTATAGAACTGAACCCAGCCACAGAAGGTACCTTCAGGTTCACTCCCTGGTTGCCCTCCCGTCTGGTGTAGCAATCCCCTCAGCACGGGAATGGAGACAAGTCCAGACCAAAACTGTACGCAGTATTCCAGGTGTGGTCTTACCAACGCCCTGTCCAGTTGTAGCAGGACTTCCCGACTTTTATGCTCCGTCCCCCTTGCAATAAAGGCCAGCATTCCATTTGCCTTCCTGATTACTTGCTGAACCTGCATACTAACTTTTTGAGTTCCATGAACAAGAAACCACAGATCCCTCTGTAAAACAGTATTTTGTAATCGTCCATTTAAATAATAATTTGCTTTTTTATTTTTCCTACCAAAGGAGATAACCTGACATTTACCACATTATAGTCCATCTGCCAGATTTTTCCCCACTCACTGAGCCTGTCTATATCCCTTTGTAGATTTGTTGCGTCCTCCTCACAACTTGCTTTCCCACCTACCTTTGTATCAGCAGCAAATTTGACTGCGTTACACTGGGTCCCTTCATCCAAGTCATTGATATAAATTATAAACAGTTGAGGGCCCAGCGGCACCCCACTAGTTACAGTTTGCCAACCTGAAAATGACCCATTTATCCCGACTCTGTGTTTTGTGTGTTACCCAATCCTCGATCCATGCTGAAATAGTATCGACAACCCCGTGAGCTCTTAGACTGTGCAGTAACCTTTTGTGTGGCACCTTATCGAATACTTTCTGGAAATCCAAATATACAACATCAACAGGTTGTCCTTTATCCACCCTGCTCGTTACATCTTCAAACAACTCCAGCAATTTGTCCAACATAATTTCCCTTTCATAAAACCATGCTGACTCTGCTTGACTGCAATATGATTTTCTAAATGTCCTGCTACTACTTCCTGAATGATGGACTCCAGTATTTTCCCATTGACAGATGGTAGGCTAACTGGTCTATAGTTTACTGCTTTCTGTCTCCCTCCTTTCTTCAACAAGGATGTTACATTTGCAGTTTCCAGTCCACTGGGATCACTCCAGAATTCAGGGAATTTTGGTAATTACAACCAGTGCATCCACTATCTCTGCAGACACTTCTCTTAAGACCCTGGGATGCATGCCATCAGGTCCAGGGGACTTGTCCACCTTTAATCCCATTAGTTTGCTGAGTACTTTATCTCCAGTGACAGTGATTCTTCTAAGGTCCCCGCCCCCAGCAATAACTCTTATCAACTATTGGGATGTTTTTAGTGTCCTCTATCGTGAAGACCGATGGAAAATATTTGTTCAAAGTCTCTGCCATTTCCGTGTTTCCCATTATTAATTCTCCAGTCCCATCCTCTAAAGGACCAACTTTTACTTCAGCTACTCTCTGCAGAAGCTCTTACTGCCTGTTTTTATATTTCTTGCTAGTTTGATCTCATATGCTATCATCTCTGTCTTTATCATTATTTTTAGTCGTCCTTCGCTGGTTTCTAAACATTTCCCAATCGTCTGGCTTTCCACTGTCCTTGGCAACATTGTATGCCTTTTTTTTTTCCAATTTGATACCATCCTTTACTTCCTTACTTCGCCAGGGATGGTTCATCCTTCTCTTAGTATCTTTATTTCTCTGCTGAGATTATGAAATATCTCCTTAAATGTTTGCCACTGCGTTTCTACAGTCTTACCCTGTAACATATTTTCCCAGTCCACTTGGTGTCAGTGACAAGGGTTGGTTTATATCACATGGGAGGAGATTGGTGTCAGTGACTGTGGATTTGGGTCAACCTTCTTTGACCTGACCAAGGCCTTTGACACTGTTAACCATGAGGGATTATGGGGTGTACTTTTCAAATTCGGCTGTCCTCAAATTTGTCACCATTCTCCACTTGCTTGGTGATAACATGCAAGCTGTGATCCTGAGCAATGGATCCACCACAGACCCAATTCATGTACGGACCGGGGTGAAGCAAGGCTGTGTCACTGCACACACGCTCTTCTCCATCTTCCTTGCTGCATTGCTACATCTCACCGTCAGTAAGCTTCCCGCTGGAGTGGAGATAATCTACAGAATAAATGGGAAACTGTTCAACCTCCATCACCTTCAGACCAGATCCAAGGTCGTGCCATCCTCTGTCATCGAATTACAATATGCAGATGATGCTTGTGTCTGCACTCGCTCAGAGGACGAGCTCAAACCATCGTCAACACATTCACTGTAGTGTCTGAGAGTATAGGCCTTACACTAAACATCTCTGTAAAAGAAAGGTGCTCTATCAACCTATCCCCACCACACAGCACTGCCCTTCACCCCCACCCCACCCCGGTGATCAAAATCCACGATGAGGCCTATGGCAAAATGGTCCATTTTTCATAACTCGGGAGCCTACTGTCAACAAGGGCACATATCAATGACTAGGTCCAACACCACCTTCTGTGTGTCAGCACAGCCTTCGGTCGCCTAAGGCATAGAGTGTTTGAAGACCAGAACCGTAAAACCGGCACAAAGCTCATGGTCTACCGAGCAGTAGTGATACCTGCCCTCAGACATGCTTCTCAGACATGGACTATGTACAGCAGACACATCAAAGCACTGGAGAAATATCAACACTGCCTCCGGAAGATCCTGCAAATCCATTGGCAGGAGAGATGCACCAACGTCTGTTCTCGCACAGACCAACATCCTCCGCATTGAAGCATTGACCTCGCTCGATCAGCTACGATGGATGGGACACACCGTCCACATGCCCGATACGGGACTCCCAAAGCAAGCACTCGACTTGGAGCTTCAACATGGCAAGTGAGCCCCGGGGGCAGAGGAAACGCTTCAAGGACACCCTCAAGGCATCCTTGAAGTTCAACATCCCCACCGACACCTGGGAATCCCTGGCACAAGATCGCTCAGAGTGGAAGAGAATAATCCGTGAGGGCGTCGAACACTTCGAGTCTCTCCACCTGGAGCAAGCGGAGACCAAGTGCTGACGGCGGGAGGAGCACACGACAACCCAAGCACTTCAACAAACCGGCACTTCAACCAACGTACTTTCAACCACCGTCTGTCCAACCTGCGACAGAGACTGTAGCTCCCGCATTGGACTTAACAGACATCTGAGACCTCATTTGTAATGTGGAACAAAGTCATCCTCGACTCCAAGGGACTGTCTATGATCATGGTTGGTTTATATCAGACAGGAGGGGATTGGTGTCAGTGACTGTGGGGTGGGTTTATATCAGACAGGAGGGGATTGGTATCAGTGACTGTGGGGTGGGTTTATATCAGACAGGAGGGGATTGGTGTCAGTGACTGTGGCGTGGGTTTATATCAGACAGGAGAGGATTGGTGTCAGTGACTGTGGAGTGGGTTTACATCAGACAGGAGGGGATTGGTGACATGGAATCATAGCAGTTTACAACACAGAAGGAAGCCATTTGGTCCACTGTGTCTGTGTGGCTGAAAAAGAGCTATCCAGCCAAATCCCACTTTCCAGCTCTTGGTTCAGAGCCCTGTCGGTTACGGCACTTCCAGTGCGTATCCAAGTACTTCGGTAAATGCGATGAGGGTTTCTGCCTCTACTGTTCTTTCAGGCAGCAAGTTCCAGACTCTGGAGGTTATGCTAGGACTGTGTAAAACACTAGTTAGACCACAGCTAGAGTATTCGCACAGTTCTGGTTACCACAGTGCAGGAAATATGTCTTTGCACTGGAGAGGGTACAGATGAGATTTACAAGGATGTTGCCTGGACTGAAGAATTTTAGCTGAAGAATTTTAGATGGGCTGGTGTTATTTTCTTTGGAATAGAGGAGGCTGAGGATAGAATTGCATACAAAATTATGGAGGGTCCCAGATGGAGTGGATAGGAAGGACATAAGGACAAATAAATAGGAGTAGGCCATCGGACCCCTCGAGCCCACTCCGCCATTCAATAAGATCATGGCATATCTGATCTGATCTTGGTCCCAACTCCACTTCCCTGCCCACTCGCATAAACCGTTGACTTCTTTGTCTATCAAAAATCTGTCTATCTCCACCTTAAATATGTTCAATGACCAGCCTCCACAGTTCTCTGGGGCAGAGAATTCCAAAGATTCACGACCCTCTGGAGAGAAATTCTTCCTCATTTCCATTTTAAATGGACAACCCCTTATTCTGAAACTATGCACCCGAGTTCTAGTTTCCCTCACGAGGGGAAACATCCTCTCTGCATCGACCCTGTCGAGCCCTCAGCATCTTATACATTTCAATATCACCTCAGTTTTCTAAAATCCAATGAGTACAGGCTCAACCTATCTTCATATGACAACCCCTTCACCTAGGAATCAACCTTGTGAACCTTCTCTGAACTGCCTTGTGAACCTTCTCTGAACTGACCTATTTCCCTTCGCAGACAGGTCAATAACCAGGGGGCACAGATTTAAAGTAATTGGTAGAAGGATTAGAGGGGAGTTGAGCAGAAACTTTTCACCCAGAGGGTGGTGGGGGTCTGGAACTCACTGCCTGAAAGGGTGGTAGAGGCAGAAACCCTCACCACATTTGAAACATACTTGGATATGCACTGGAAGTGTCATAACCCACAAGGCTGTGGAGCAAGAGCTGGAAAGTGGGATTAGGCTGGACAGCTCTTTATCGACCGGTACAGACACAGTGGGCGAATGGCCTCCTTCTGTGCTGTAAATGTCTATGATTCTGTGGTCGTTGAAATCCCCGACTATTGCTGCCCTATTGGTTTTGGACTTCTCAGAAACCTTCCTCCATATTTGCTTTTCTATCTCCCTCTGACTGTTTATAGTACACTCCCAACATTGTGATTGGCCCGCTTTTGTTCATCAGTTCAACACATATGGCCTCATTTGATGATCCTTCCAACATCTCATCCCTCCTCACTGCTGTAACAACACCTCAGCTTATCTGCCTTATCCCCTAGACTTCTTGCATTGAAGTATAAACCATTAAGCGCGGCCAAACTCCTTTGTCGTCGATTTTCTAGCCTTTGTTTCCTCTGCCTTCCAAACTCATTTACGAGTTTTCTGCTCCCATTTCCAAGCTTTGCTTCTCTCCCTCCTGAATCTACGCTCAGGTTCCCATCCCCCTGCCAAGCAAGTTTAAACCCTCCCCAACAGCATTAGCAAACCCCCGGGAGGATAATGGTAGGGGCCCTGTTGAGGTGTGACCTTATCCGGCTTGTACAGTCCCCAGCCCCTCAGGAATCTGTCTGTTCACCCTCGCCCCTCAGAATGTCCTGCAGCCTCTCAATGATATCCTTGACCCTGGCACCAGGAAGACAACCTACCATCCTGGAGTTATGTCGGTGACCGCAGAAAGGCCGGTCTGTTCCTGTAACTATTGAAAGCCCTTTCACTATTGCCTTCCTGACCTTCCCCTTCCCCCCGTTCCGTACAGTTGAGCCACCCATGATGCCTTGGACTTGGCTCTGGCTGTACTCCCTGAGGAACCACCAGTACAGAGAGTGAGATGCACTGAGAGGTGTCCTGCACTACCTGCCTGGTCCTCCATGTCTGTCTGGGCAGTCACCCATTCCCTCTCTGCCTGCACACTCTTATGCTGCGAGGTGACGACCCCCTGAAAGGTGCTATCCACGTAGCTCTCAGCCTCGCGGATGCAGTGACACTCGCTGCTGCTCAAGCTCTGAAACCCAGAGATCGAGCTCATCCAGATGACGACACTTATTGCACACGTACTTGACCAGGACACGAGAAGCGTGGTTGTTCCACAATGACAGGGTTTCATCTGTTTAAACAAAAAACAACTCCACTGTTATTCCCTGAAATAATCCCCGCTGCCCGGCCTGAATGAATCCATATCATTCCCAAACGCTGCAATGTTTGCTCCACCTCACAGGGTTCCATCTCTTTAAATGCATGCCTTACCCAGCCGAAGTGCCTTACGCCAGTCCCAGTGCATTCCTCCCCCAGCCGAAGTGCCTTACGCCAGTCCCAGTGCATTCCTCCCCCAGCCGAAGTGCCTTACGCCAGTCCCAGTGCATTCCTCCCCCAGCCAAAGTGCCTTACCCCAGTCCCAGTACATGCCTCCCCCAGTCCTGTTTCTCAGCACCACCTACATGGAATGATTCGGGGGGGTGGGGGAGGCTAGACAGTGGGCGGGGCTTGTCACCTGTCGGTCACAAAGTGCAGAACCAATAGTTCCCTTGGGTTAATAAACCCCGGGGCGGGGAGGGGGGGGGTCACACAGCCCGAGTGCGGGCCCAGGCCAGAGTGACAACACTCCGCACCATCCGCTTCACACACACCCGGGCTCAGGCCCAGGCCACGACTCACAGCCCGCAGGCCCCGTGTTCACCCCCCGGTTCCAGGCCCGGCACACACTATTGGGCCAGCCTGGACTCACCCTATTGGGCCAGCACAAAAGACCCAATATAAATAGAGACAGGGTCTAGTGTAATATAAACAGAGACAGGGTCTAGTGTAATATAAACAGAGACCGGGTCTAGTGTAATATAAACAGAGACAGGGTCTAGTGTAATATAAACAGAGACAGGGTCTCGTGTAATATAAACAGAGACAGGGTCTAGTGTAATATAAACAGAGACAGGGTCTAGTGTAATATAAACAGAGACAGGGTCTCGTGTAATATAAACAGAGACAGGGTCTAGTGTAATATAAACAGAGACAGGGTCTAGTGTAATATAAACAGGGACCGGGTCTAGTGTAATATAAACAGAGACAGGGTCTAGTGTAATATAAACAGGGACCGGGTCTAGTGTAATTTAAACAGAGACAGGGTCTAGTGTAATATAAACAGGGACCGGGTCTAGTGTAATATAAACAGGGACAGGGTCTAGTGTAATATAAACAGGAACCGGGTCTAGTGTAATTTAAACAGGGACAGGGTCTAGTGTAATATAAACAGGGACAGGGTCTAGTGTAATATAAACAGAGACAGGGTCTAGTGTAATATAAACAGAGACAGGGTGTAGTGTAATATAAACAGAGACAGGGTGTAGTGTAATATAAACAGAGACAGGGTCTAGTGTAATATAAACAGAGACCGGGTCTAGTGTAATATAAACAGAGACAGGGTGTAGTGTAATATAAACAGAGATAGGGCCCAGTGTAATATAAACAGTGTCACAGACCAGTGTAATATAAACAGAGACACGGTCCAGTGTAATATAAACAGAGACAGGGTCCAGTGTAATATAAACAGAGACAGGGTATGGTGCATTAATAACTGGCACAAAGCCTAGTTTTACACTATAAACAAGTCTTTAATATTGAAATAATTTTTTGGCAATAATAATTGAAAGAGGTGATAGTGTCACACTAACAGAAGCCTTTAACACTTTAACAATACCAGAAACATTCTCTATAGAATATAACAGAGACACAATCTACAGTTATAATAATAGAAGTGTGCACTAGAACTGGAACTGCAGGGGCAGGTTATTTTCAGGTCTAGTGTAACAATTCCAGAGACAGGGTCCGGAGTAATAACAGCAAATGCATGGCCCACAGAGTAACAAAGACAGTGTTTGATCCAATAATAACAGAGGCAGACTCTAGTGTAATACTGAACACAATGCTGGATCGAGTGTGATGGTCACACAGACAGTGTCTAGTGCAACAAAACAAAGATTGGGTCTCCTCTAATAGTGTGTGCAAGTCAGGGCCTATTGCTATAACCTCATTCACCCATCCCCCTGTGCTCACTGACCTACATTGGCTCCTGGTTAAGCAATACTTCGATTTTAAAATTCTAATCTTTGGTTTCAAAACTCTCCATGGCCTCGCCCCTCCCTATCTCTGTAAACTCTTACAGTCCCACCACCCTCCGAGTTTCTGTACTCCTCCAAATCTGTCCTTGCCCATCCCTGATTTTAATCGCCCCACCATTGGTGGCCGTGTCTTCAGCTGCCGAAGCTCTAAGCTCTGGAATTCCCCCTAAACCTCCACCTCCTCTTTCAAGGTTCTTTTTAAAAACTGCCTCTTCAATCAACCTTTTAGGAATCTGTCCTGATATCTTTCTCTGTGGCTCTGTGTCAAAAATGTTTTCTTATTGATATCGATCGTGTTAAGCACCGTGAGATGTTTCATTGCATTAAAGGCACTATATTAATGTAAGTTCTGGTTGTTTTCTTGTTGTAACAAATGCTTTGCCGAATGTGTGATAACAGAGTCAAGGCCCACTGCAGTATGAATGTGTGGGTCAGTGTAATAACACCGGCACGGTCTAGTGTAACGGGAACAGTGAACAGACCCTGTCAGCCTTGGCTCAGTGGTAGCACTCTCGGCCTAGTGAGGGTTCAATTCCCAATCCAGAGCCCGAGCACATCATCTAGGCCCAGACTCCAGGTGTCAGTACAGAGGGAGTGCTGCACTGTCAGAGGTGCCGTCTTTCAGGTGAGACACTAAACCGATGCCCTGTCTATATTTTAAGTTGGATGTAAAAGATCCCATGGCCACGATTCAGAGGAAGAACAGGCGGAGTTCACCCCAGTGTCCTGGGTAATGTGTATCCCTCAACTTACATCACTGAGAACGGATTGTCTTGTCATCATTACATGGCTGTATGTGGGATCCTGCTGTGCACAAATTGGCTGCGGCATTTCCTACATTACATCTCCTCCCCAAAACCCCAACCCCTCCTTCACCCCAACTCTCCAACCCCCCTCACCCCAACTCTCCAACCCCCCTCACCCCAGCCCCTTCTTCACCCCGACTCCCGGCCCCTTCGTGTCTTGAATTGCCTTCACTGTAATGGAAACTGACAATTGGAACCAGTCAGGATTTGAACGATATTTACAACAGATTCGAGATGTTCTGAGAGTCAGTATCTTTCTCTATTCTGCAAACTTGAGGAGTTAGATGACCAACTTTCTGCTGTGAATATAGAGCTGGAGTATTGAGTCGTGATGTATTCACTAGTTCATCCTGTTGACTCTAAATATTGAGTCTTGTGGTTTCAGACACCAGATAACCAAGCTCAGAACACCAGATTGACTATTACTGATGTTATTAACAGCACTGCAAACATACAGACAGTATAGTTACCGGATCCAGAGAACAGGGATAATGGAGTGGGTTCCCAGGGCTCCTCTCCCCAGGTGTGTCTAACAAGCTGCGGATACACTGGCGATATTTATACTGAACTGGTTTGCTACATTCCTGATCTGACCCTGCTCAAACCATAACCACAAGGATATCGGTGCATGGTTCTGCCTGTGACCACAGGGCTGTGTCACTGCCACACACAGATACCGTTTCCTTGTTTCACATCTCCATACAAACACCATCACTTCACACATCCCCTTTCTACACAATTACAGCCGACATGAGCAATGACATGAGCCACATTAAAATACACACACATTTCCTAATAGCAAAGGTTAAACTGGGATAAATGTTCAGTTATTTTCTGTTCAGGCAAAATGCAGAACAGTCTAGCAGCTCACCAGCACCTTTACAGCGTCTCATCGGCTGACAGGCTTTCATTAAGTACATTTGCTGAGTGCATTTAAATTTAAAACCAGGTTTGTAGGCGTGATGCTCCATTCACACATCGAAGGTGAGAGAGATGCTGTGGGGCACACACTAAGTCCAGTATCTGAAAGTGATTCACAGACTGGGTTTTGTGTTTAATGATCCCGGGTGTGTTACAGACACCTTCCCTTGATACCAAAGCTCGGAGACAGACTCTGGAAGGTATGGGGAACTGGCACTTGTCCCTGAGAGTAACCGAAGGTATGAGAACTGAAATAATCCAGAGTTAGAAAGGAGAAAAGGTCCCAAAATTGAACAGTCGGTAACAGGACATCAATTAGAAACAAATACTCAACTGTGCGTTTGAAACAAAGCTGACCTGTTTTTTTAATGGGACATGGGACATGGGATATGGGTGTCACTGCCAAGGCCAGCTCTGGGCCAATCGGAAGAGCGAGGGGCAGGGCTGGAGGACCGAGCGAGCAGTTGGTCCTCCAACCAATCGGAGTGAGCGAGGGGCGGGGCTTGCGCCCCCCCCCCAGTGGGCGGGGCTGGGCCCGGATCTCCCGCACTGAGCATGCACGGGCTGCAGCGGCCACAGTTGGTGGAGCCCGGATGATGTCGGACAGGAGACAGTCGACTGTCGGTGCGGGGCAGGAATTGGAGCCACGAGTGGGCGGGTGAACGTCAAACACCTGCTGTGGGCCCCAGGCCCCAATCACAGCCCAGAGACCCCGGGTTTACCCCGTGGTGACAGGCCCGGGTCAGCGGGGTCACTGGCCGACATCTTGGACGGGTTAGAACATCAGAAATAGGAGCAACAGTGGGCCATTCGGCCCCTCGAGCCTGCTCCGCCATTTAACACCATCATGGCTGATCCAATCATGGACTCAGTTCCACTTCCCTGTCCGCTCCCCATAATCCCTTATTCCCTTATCATTTAAGAAACTGTCTATTTCAGTCTTAAATGTATTCAATGTCCCAGCTTCCACAGCTCTCCGAGGCAGTGAATTCCACAGATTTACAACCCCGAGAGAGATTCTTTCTCATCTCAGTTTTAAATGGGCTGCCCCTTATTCTAAGATTATGTCCCCTAGTTCTAGTCTCCCCCATCAGTGGAAACATCCTCTCTGCATCCACCTTGTCAAGCCCCCTCATAATCTTATACGTTTCGATAACATCATCTCTCATTCTTCTGAATTCCAATGAGTAGAGGCCCAACCTACTCAACCTTTCCTCATAAGTCAACCCCCTCGTCCCTGGAATCAACTGAGTGAACCTTCTCTGAACTGCCCCCAAAGCAAGTATATCCTTTCGTAAATATGGAAACCAAAACTGCACGCAGTGTTCCAGGTGTGGCCTCACCGATTCCTTATATAGCTGTAGCAAGACTTCCCTGCTTTTATACTCCATCTCCTTTGCAATAAATGCCAAGATACCATTGGCCTTCCTGATCACTTGCTGTCCGTGCATACTATCCTTGTTTCATGCACAAGTACCCCCAGATCCCGTTGTACTGTGGCACTTTGCAATCTTTCTCCATTTAAATAATAACTTGCTCTTCAATTTTTTCTGCCAAATTCCAGGACCTCACACTTTCCAACATTATACACCATCTGACAAATGTTTGCTCACTCACTTAGCCTGTCTGTGTCCTTTTGCAGATTTTGTGTGTCCTCCTCACACATTGCTTTTCCTCCGATCTTTGTATCATCAGCAAACTTGGCAACGTTACACTCGGTCCCTTCTTCAAAGTCGTTAATAGATTGCAAATAGTTGGGGTCCCAGCACTGATCCCTGCGGCACCCCATTAGTTACTGGTTGCCAACCAGAGATTGAACCATTTATCCCGACTCTCGGTTTTCTGTTCGTTAGCCAATCCTCTATTTATGCTAAATTATTACCCCCAACCCCGTGAACTTTTATCTTGTGCAGTAACCTTTTACGTGGCACATTGTCAAATGCCTTCTGGAAATTCAAATACACCACATCCACTGGTTCCCCTTTATCCATCCTGTTTGTTACATCCTCAAATAACTCCAGCAAATTTGTCAAACATGACACAGTCCTAGCATAACCTCCAGAGTCTGGAACTTACTGCCTGAAAGAACAGTAGAGGCAGAAACCCTCATCGCATTTACCGAAGTACTTGGATACGCACTGGAAGTGCCATAACCTACAGGGCTCTGAACCAAGAGCTGACTGTGCCCGACAGAATTTTGATTTTCCAAATGTCCTACTACTGCTATTTTAATAATGGACTCCAACATTTTCCCAACCACAGATGTTAGACTAACTGGTCTATAGTTCCCTGCTTTTGTCTGCCTTCTTTTTTAAAAAGGGGCGTTACATTTGCAATTTTCCAATCTGCTGTGACCTCCCCAGAATCCAGGGAATTTTGGTAAATTCCAACCAATGCATCCACAATCCCCGCCGCTACTTCTCTTAAGACCCTAGGATGTAATCCATCAGGTCCTGGGGATTTATCTGTCTTCAGTCCCATTATCTTACTGAGTACCACCTCCTTAGTGATTGTAATTGTGTTACGTTCCTCCCCCACCCTACAGCCTCTTGACTATCCACTATCGCAATATTGTTAGTTTCCTCTACCCGTTATTGGTCCCGATGTGGACCACAACCTCCGGCTGTTCACCCTCTCCCCCCAGAATGCCCTGCAGCTGCTCAGTGACATCCTTGACTCTGGCACCAGGGAGGCAACATACCATCCGGGAGTCACGTCTGTGGCCGCAGAAACAACTGTCTGTTCCTCTGACTATTGAATCCCCTCCCACTATAGATCTTCCATTCTTCTTCCTCCCCCCCTACCCCCCGTGCAGCTGAGACACCCGTGGTGCCGTGGATTTGGCTCTGGCTCACTCCCCAGAGCCACCATCGCCCTCACCAGTACACAGAACAGAGAACCAGTTGGAGAGCGAGATGGACTCAGGGGACTCCTGCACTACCTGCCTAGTCCTCCTCTTCTGTCCAGGGGTCACCCAATCCCTATCTGCCTGCACATCCTTCAGCTGCAGGGTGACCACCTCTAGAAACGTGAGATCCCCGGAGCGCTCAGTCTCATGGATGCATCGCAGTGACTCCAGCCGCCGCTCAAGCTCCAAAACGCGGAGCTGGAGTTGGTGCAGCTGGAGACACCTCCTGCACGTGGTTGTCCCGGCTGTGTGAAGCTTCCAGGATTCCCACATGCCACAGGATGTGTAATCCACGGGACTGAGCTGTCCTGTCATCCCTCTAGTTACACTCACAACTATCAAGTAGAACTAAACTCTAAACCTTAGAGAAATACACCCAGCAACGACTCAGCAATCCGCTGATTTAATTAACTGGCTCTCCTTCGATAATAAAGTTCACATATATTTACTGGCAGATCCGACTTACAACAATGACAAAGGTTTCCTACTGAAAAGCAAAAGAAAAAGATTTACCAATCCACCAGCCAATCACTGACCCGCTGGACTGTGACCCTGCACCAGCTGGTTCCTCCCGGAACGCCCCTCCTCCACTCTCCTCCTCCCCACCCCCCTCCACTCCCTCCTCCCTCTAACCCCCCCCGCACTCCCTCCTCCCCCCCCCTCCACTCTCTCCTCTCCTCCGCCCCCCTCCACTCTCTCCTCTCCTCCTCCCCCCCCCCTCCACTCTCTCCTCTCCTCCCCCCCCTCCACTCTCCCCCCTCCACTCTCTCCC